>NC_133324.1:517982301-518340784 GCF_042186555.1 Aquarana catesbeiana | reverse complement strand
CCCCTTCTCCCCCCCCCTTTCCCCCCTTCCTTCCCCCCCCCCCTCCTTTCCTCCCTCCCCTCACTGCCTAACTATCTCTATTCCTACACCCCTCTTGGTTCTTCTTTTTTCTTGTACACTGTTTTAATTTTAGAGGCACACTAATGGCACCCCCTCACCTTACCCTTCTTTTTGATTGATTCCCCAGTCTATTGACCTACTTTACCTTATCATTCAAAATTTATTTATTCAGAGGCTGTTTAGTCATCCCCTGTGTTCGCCGCAGGGGAACCGCTTGGGGCCGTGTACACCCACAGGGAACTATAGAACGGTGAGCTCATCCTTTCTCTATTTAAATTGTATATAATTGTGTAATGCATTGTTTAATGTTTTTGCTGCATTGATAATTTTATTATGTAACCTTTGTGTGTTATACTTATTATAATTATTGTATGTTTGCATCACAGATATTGCTCTCCTGAGGAAGCGGTAAAACCGCGAAACCGGTCGAGAATTCAAGCTCTATTTGATGCCTACTAATCACTATGGGTTGTAATCCAATTGGTTGTATTTACTGCTTCCGTTTTTAAATTACAACTGTATGTGACATTGTTACAATCTTTTAACTATGTTTTCTATTAAAATGGAATTTTTATACTATATTATTGCTCTTTTTCTCTATCCTTTTTCATTGTAATCTTGATTACACCTAGTACCGCAATAGTCCCCCCTCCCCCCCTCTTTAGGGGTTGTTGTTCCCTTGCATGGGGTATTGAGATACTGGCCGACAGAGGCAGCTAACTGCGACCGCTCTCTACCTCATGCTCCTTGCTTTTGTACTAGACATTGGGATGATGGTACTGTTACTTGGTAATTTATCTTTTTGATTTAAAACGCTCTTTTCTCTCATAGTATAACATAGGGTGGATAACACACCCACATTTCTGTGCCCCTGGGTGAACAGCAACACCATCGACACATTTCCCTAGCAGCGTTTTCATTATTTATTTGATTTTGTTTAACCTTTACTTTTTGTGATTTCTAGCTTTGACATCCTGTCATCACAACATACGCTAGGGGTCGCCGTTGGTGGTCAGGTACATTATGGATGTTTTAGGCACAGATTGGTCAGGCTTTATGTCCAATATTAAAACTGCATGTTTGAAATGAACATAAAATTGATGATGATATTGTCAACATTCTTTATGCGAATGTCCAAACTCCTTAAAACGTAAGTCACACTAGACACTGGCATATTGAATACTTTAAACTATATATGAGTGAAAAAGTTTGCCCTCTGGGCCTAAGGAGCCAGATCTTTCCCAACTCTCAAAGATCCCTCAGTGGAGCTTTAAGAAAAACCTGGAAGAATATCTTAACTAAAAACAGTCTTGAATTAATTGGACTACTTATTACTCAATATACCCTGGATATGACCTTACTTGACAGCGACATCGAACGAGACTCAGACGTCGAATACTCTCATTTGATTGACAATACGGTTTTCAAAACCAAGTGCAAAGAACTTAGAGAACGCTTGGAAATTATGAATAAGGACATTATCATTAAAAAACAGATTAAATTTGGAAGGACAAAGCTGCCTTCACTGAGGGTCCTGGCCTACCACTGGCCGGGGAGAGGCCGGGGTAGACGAGGCCCTCCCCGTACTAATAATGGAAATTTTACCACTGACATTGAATCAGATTCATCTTTATCTCCACTGTATCCTCCCTAAGCACCACTCAACCCAACACTTCATCTGCACTCAACTCATCACGTAAGAGACTTCGTTTTGGGGGTAACACCCCACCAACGAACCCTAAAAAAGACAAAAAAGGCCCAAAAGGCCGAGATCCACTCAAACACCCTCTACACAAACCCCACATGACACTAATACCCTCGTAGAAGGGGCCACCTCCACATTGCACGGCACAATTCCCAAAATCCTCAACTCTACTCTATTGACAAACAAATACACGAAAATCAATGAGGACGCGATTTTTTTAGATCTGAAAAAACAACAGAGCAATCTAGATGCTTACGTCCTGAAACCCTCACTGTCCCAACAAAACCCTCCTCCCAGACCACACCGATCGTAACGTTATAAAATCTTACCCCCTATACTTTCAGTAGCGAGAAATCTCGGTGTTACAGTTAGGTCTGGGTTTTTGTCCTCTTGATGCACTCAAGGTCACTGAAACAATTAAAGACCTGTACCTCTTTGCACGCAATTTAACATTTAGATTTATCTACGATAAGGATCGTGTTAACCTAGGACTGGAGCGTGAGCTCACGGAGCGCACCAAAGGCTTTTCCATGGATGAGTTCAGGGCGCTTCGCGACCTGATGCTCTTATACGATGAAGGTGACACCGGAGACCCCGGGTCCTCACAAGACTCAGGGGCCCCCGATACTGTCCCTCAAGTGAATGTGTAGCAGGGACAATTTTACCTACCCCCCCTGCATCTAACAGGTCTGGCCTTCCAGTTACCCCTAAACCAACTCTTTTAACCAAGTCCTTCCGTTTACGATCCCGGAGATTCCCCGATCTCAATACCTGCCCTGAGATTTGGGCTTTTTTGCGAGCTACTATCAGTGACCTTAAGAAACAAAAATGGCCCGACTTTCCCTCAAACCTTGATCCCAGTCAGATTCGAGCTCTTCGGTCCTTGCAGCAACGTTCTGATGTTGTTATTAAACAATCGGACAAGGGCGGTAACATTGTTCTGATGACCAATCACCAATACGAATCTATGTGCCTTGCCATCCTCAGTAACAAACAATGGTATAGACCCATCCCTCCCACACACATATCTTCCTTTGTACAGGAACTCCGGGCTCTTTGCACTGAGGCCTACATCATAGGCCTCATTGACAAAGACACCTTGGAGTTCCTGGTCCCCAAATTTCCCTGCACCCCTACCTTTTATTCCCTACCCAAGACCCATAAAGCGGCGCGTATTCCACCGGAAGACCCATTGTGTCTGGGATAGGCTCTTAAACAGACAATGCGAGCAAATTTGTTGACGCTTTTCTAATGCCTCATGTTCGCAGAGCCTCCCGTTCCTATATTAGGGACACTACCGACCTATTGCAGCGCCTGAGGGAATCCAGATCCCTCCGGACGCCCTGCTCGTGGCTGTTGATATTGAGGCCCTTTACTCAGTATCCCCCACGAGCAGGGCGTACGGATGGCTGGTTCCTTCCTAGCCGAACAAGACACAACTACTTGGCCTTTGAACCAGTTTATACTGACACTATTGTACTTTATACTGACTAAAAACTATTTTACTTTCAATGATCAATTATTTTTACAAATACAAGGTGTTGCAATGGGGACGTCGTGTGCCCCAGCATATGCAAATTTATACCTAGGCGGCTGGGAGCGACATATTTATGCCCATGACCAATATACAGAATTCCTGGACAATATTCTCCTATGGTACCGTTTTATTGATGATCTGTTTATGGTTTGGACGGGTCCCAGAGTTAAACTCTTACAATTTTTAAACCTACTGGATAATAATGACCTAAATCTTAAATTCACTTTCAAAATTGAGACTGAGCAAATCCCCTTCCTAGACCTACTGATTATTAAACAACCCGACGGAACGTTGGGCACCGACCTCTACAGGAAACCCACGGCTGGGAACACCTTGTTGTTTGCCACCAGTGCTCACCCAAATTCCCTGGTACGGAGCATTCCTTATGCCCAATACTTGCGGTTACGCAGGAATTGTACACATCATAGTGACTTTATACGTCAGGCTAAAGCATTACGCGAACGCCTTTTACGTCGGGATTATTCTTCCACCAACTTGCGTAAAGCATTTAACAAGTCCCTATCACGTCCACGGACCTCTTTACTATTTAAAAACAATAAACCTTCTCCCCCCTTAGAAACTGTAAAACTGATCACGACCTATTCTGCACACCACAGCATACTCCGTAACATCCTAACGAAACATTGGCACCTATTGGCTGATCACCATGTATTAACCAAATATATTAGACATACACCGGAAGTGGTTTTCCGTAGAGCACGGTCACTACGTGACCAACTAACCGCCAGCCATTATAACCCTACTAGACCTACTAGGAGTGGTTCCAACGGCACCTTCCAGTGTGGAGAATGTCCCAGGTGCCCTTGGATCCTTGAAAGCAGAACTGTGGTTCTACCCAACGGCGAGACCTTGGTCCCACGGACCTTCGCCGATTGCAGTACAAAAGGGGTAATCTATCTCATGAACTGCGTATGTAAAGCCTTCTACGTGGGCAAAACATTTAGGGAACTTAGGCAGAGAATTGGGGACCACCTGTATGACTCAGAAAATGGCAAACTAACCACTATCGGCCGACACATCGGCCTACACCATAGATTCGACAACTCCGTGGTTAAATTCCTAGTATTGGAGGTGGTCAAACCCAACCCCAGGGGTGGCGATTGGGATCGCTCAATACTCCAGAGAGAATCTCTGTGGATTGAGCGACTCAACGCCACTATTCCCCCTGGCCTAAATGAATCAGTGTCCTATAGGGCCTTCCTATGAGGTCCCTATGTGGTCTTGGTTTCCACCTTCCCCCTTCCCCTCTCTTTCTTTTTTTTCCCCCTTTTTTTTTTTTTTCCCCCTTCCCCCCCCCTTTGCCTTTTCCCCCTCCCCCCCTTCCCCTTCTTTCCCCCCCCAGTTCTTTCCCTTCCCCCCCCCTCCCCTCTTCTCCCCTTTCCCCCCCTCCCCTTTCCCCCCCCTCCCCCTTCCCCCCCCCTCCCCCTTTCCCCCCCCTCATCCTCCTTCCCCCTTTCTCTCTCCCCCCCTTCTTCCCTTCCCTTCTCCTCCCCCCCCTCCCTTCCCCCCTTCCCTCCCCCCCTTCCCTTCCTTCTCCCTTTTCCCTTTTTCCCCTCCCCCCTTCCCCCTCCTTCCTTTCTCTCTTTCTCTTGTCCTCCTTTCCCCCCCCCCTTTCTTTTTCCCCCTTCTTTCCCCCCCCCCCCTCCCCGCACTACTGGGTCTCAACACGTTATATGATACCTTTCCACTTTAAGCGAATTCCTCTAGACTGTTGTTACTGACTGTTTGTTGCCTAGATACAATATTATATATTGTCTGTCTTGCTTATATCTATTTTTATTTTTATTTTTATTATGCTTTATGTTTTTTGCTGTACAAGGATGACCTCCCCCGTCAGGTTCCTGTGGCTTTGCTCCGCCTCGAGCTTTCTCTTTGCGGTGGACACATGCTCGCCCTGGCAGCCTTAGAGCTGCTTGCGTCTCCATGTCCGGGAACTCGATTCCCTTTGACTGGAGCGCGCGCTTGCGCAGTAGCACGGTACACTGCACCTGCGCAGTGCGGGCGAGCAGACCCGGTGACGTCAGGGACCGCCTCTCGTGCCGTCCCTGACTTCCGGGTTGGGGTGCTCTTATAGCGGCCGTTCATGGCCGCTATTTGAGCTTACAGCCCCTGGACGCTGGCTAATTGAGGACCACTGTTGTGGGTAAGTGCTGCCGCCTCCCATCTCCCTTGCTCTCAGGCAGATTTCCCTTCCTGTTTGCACTTTTTGTTGAACCTTATATCCCTGCATACCCCGCTCACAGCATGTTCCCTGTATGTCTATCTATGTTTATACTCCAGTGCCCTTCTTATTACCTTGTCAATCCATATGATTTTTCAGTCTGCAACTTTAACCCTAGCTGGTTGGTTTGTATGACTGATGAGTCAATATTTATATGACGCCGGTAATATGGTAACCTTATTATCATGCTTGTTACAGCTGTCATTGTAACCTCTCCCAGCGCATACCAATATCTCCAGCCTACCTGGGGGGACCTTTATTACCAACCCAACAGTAGCTGGCGGCCTCATTTCGTCTACCATACGATTTCTTGCATTTGGTCCTCATTCCAGCCTATGCGTTTATATTATACCAGTACTCTAGGGGTGAGTGCCAGTTCCATACTTTTGTGTGCAATCTCTCTCAACTTGTTTTTTTCCCTGCACACTAAATTAGCAGGGATTTTCCCTCCACTGACCTCACTGTTCCCCTCCCCCCTTTTCCCCACCTCCCCACCCCCCCCACACCCCCCCCTTCCCCCCCCTCCCCTTTCCCCCCCCTCCCCTTCCATCCCTCCCCCTTTTCTTTCCCCCCCCCCCTCTCTCCCCTCTCCCCCCCCCTTTCCTTTTTTCCCCCCTCCCCCCCCCCTTTCCCCTCTCCCTCCCCCCCCCCTCCTTTCCCTCCCTCCCCTCACTGCCTAACTATCTCTATTCCTACACCCCTCTTGGTTCTTCTTTTTTCTTGTACACTGTTTTAATTTTAGAGGCACACTAATGGCACCCCCTCACCTTACCCTTCTTTTTGATTGATTCCCCAGTCTATTGACCTACTTTACCTTATCATTCAAAATTTATTTATTCAGAGGCTGTTTAGTCATCCCCTGTGTTCGCCGCAGGGGGAACCGCTTGGGGCCGTGTACACCCACAGGGAACTATAGAACGGGTGAGCTCATCCTTTCTCTATTTAAATTGTATATAATTGTGTAATGCATTGTTTAATGTTTTTGCTGCATTGATAATTTTATTATGTAACCTTTGTGTGTTATACTTATTATAATTATCGTATGTTGCATCACAGATATTGCTCTCCTGAGGAAGCGGTAAAACCGCGAAACCGGTCGAGAATTCAAGCTCTATTTGTGCCTACTATCACTATGGGTTGTAATCCAATTGGTTGTATTTACTGCTTCCGTTTTTAAATTACAACTGTATGTGACATTGTTACAATCTTTTAACTATGTTTTCTATTAAAATGGAATTTTTATACTATATTATTGCTCTTTTTCTCTATCCTTTTTCATTGTAATCTTGATTACACCTAGTACCGCAATAGTCCCCCCTCCCCCCCCTCTTTAGGGGTTGTTGTTCCCTTGCATTGAGGTATTGAGATACTGGCCGACAGAGGCAGGTAACTGCGACCGCTCTCTACCTCATGCTCCTTGCTTTTGTACTAGACATTGGGATGATGGTACTGTTACTTGGTAATTTATCTTTTTGATTTAAAACGCTCTTTTCTCTCAAAGTGTAGTTGCACTCTGAAAGTGCAGTTGCTCCAGATCTTAGTAAATGAGGTAAAGCTTCACTTTGTAAAGAATACCCAATCACAAAGAAGGAAAATAAAAAAAACAGCATTTTTGCTTGCACATGATTGGATGATGGAAGTCAGCAGAGCTTCTGCTCATTTACAAAGCTCTGGAGCAACTGTTCTTACAACTGCACTTTGCAAAATGCACAATCTATTTGCCTTTAGTAAATCAACCCCATCACACACAGTTTAAAAACGGTCCAGCAAAGCCTACAGGTATGTTGTTCGGGGAGTTTTCTGTAATGTGCCAACTAAAACTGAGCAAAGCTTCTCCCAGCTTACTCAAGCCAATCCAAAGTCTGTTTATTTTCAATGGATCATGTCTATGAAGATGAAAAAAAAAATTATGCAGCAAAAACTTTTTCTTTTTCATACATCCCGGAACCCAGACCATCTTCAAATTCATTGATAGGGTTATGTTTCTTCAGATTCACAAAATAAATTTGCACTCTTGCAGGATCTTGACCAGCTTCTATCTCAAGGAGTAATTGTTCTGATTCAAGGAGACAAATTTTTTTAAAGGTTTTACTCAAATCTCTTCACGGTTCCGAAACCAAATGAAAGCATTTGCCCTATGTTGAAACTCAAGAAAGTCAACACATTTCTAAGGGTCCATTCACACAGAGTGCTTGACTGCGTGCCCTGTGCAGGTCCATGTTTCCTGGCACAGAGATGCACGAGTGTTGCGTACATTCCCGTGCTGACAATCCATAGAAATCTACTGGGATATGCGGCTGTATCTCAATACGATATGTGGTTGCGGGTCCCCAAACTCACTCTGTGTGTATTCAGGGACCCAGCGGCATAGCTTGAAGCTCCTGGGCCCTGATGCAGAAGTTGACCTGCCCCCCCACTACCACCTGCCACTTCCACCAAGCTCCAATATATTTCTGTTATGCGCCATGATACTCCAACTGGCTGAATAGTTTGTGACGGGAGTCACTGTTGGGCGCAGGGTGATCAAGAAAAGAATGAACCCTGAGAATATGATTGTATTACTTAAAATGGGGCAGTAATATTTATCCACAATATTTCCCAGGATATATGTAAAGACTATTCTTGGTTTGTTTGATTCTGAACTCAACATGTTAGTTGAGAGAGCTGATCACATTGGCCTCTAGAACTGGGTAGGAGCCGGATAGTCTACTCCTACTATAATTTGTTGCCTACTAGGCTGAGGAGGGGGGGAGATCACTGTTTGTAATGTTAATTGTAATTAGCTCCTGCTATTGTGAGAAGGTGTCCTGTGTTTATACTAATGTGTGAAGCTCGGTGACCACAAGTCTGTCCTAAAGGTCATGTCTCTGAGTCACCTAGTCTGGGTAAATGATTTAGTAAACTAGCTCATGTTAATTAGGTTTCTGGTTACAGTTGTATTGTTAGAGTAATATGAGCAGGAGGGGGGGAACCTCCTCTTTAACTCTATATAAAGACTTGTAATTTTGGTTCTAATAGAGTCTGATTCCTGTTTGACCCTCCATACAGAGCCTCGTCTCATACTTGGGGGGAAGAATTATTGTATGGGTTTCTTGTTCGGCTGATTGGAGTGTTTGATAGCTGCCTCTGTGTTCGGAAATAGAACGGCTTTAACCCCTTTCATACTCGGGGTGTCGTTACAGAGCTATTTCAGAGATTTATTTACATATTGAGAGGGTAATTCAAAAGATTTTAAAGGGGTCATGATTAAGCCCTGTTGGATGGGGCAAAACATGTCAGAGGGCATGGCCCAAAGAGTGGCATTGACTGAGGCTTTTACATATATACATCCATTATCCATACTAGAACTGGCTAAGGTGAGTGGCGGTTTCTTGCTTAAAATGTGAGCCTGACTAGGATTATGATGGCCACGGCCAGAAATGATAGGGAAGTGTTTTTCAAAGTCATTTCTCAGCAAAGTAAATGATGAAGACATGGATGGATTGATGTGATTGAAATACATCTTTAAATATTAAAAGTAAATTAACCACTTCCCACCCGGCCTATAGCAGAATGAAGGCCGGGAAGTGGTTCAGTTATCATGACTGGGCGTCATATGACCTCCAGCAGGATAAGCCGCGATCGCACACCCGTGGGGGGGTGCAGCACATCGATCGGTGGTGTTGTGCGTCAGTCTGACACACCACATCTCCGATCTAGGTAAACAGCCTCTGACAGAGGCTCTTTACCACGTGATCAGCCATGTCCAATCACAGCTGATCACAGTATAAACAGGAAAAGCCGCATATCCGCTTTTCCTCTACTTGCGCTGACAGACACTAGTAGAGGAGAGCTGGCTGGCTGCTCTTCTGACAGTGGGGAGTCTGCACTGATTGATTATCAGTGCAGCCCCCCAAGGATACCCACCCAGGACCACCAGGGACGCCCACCCATGGCCAGCAAAGATGCCCACCCATGGCCACCAGGGATGCCCACCCATGACCACCAGGTAAGCTCACTAGAACCCACCAGGGATGGCAATAATTGCCCATTAGGGATGTCACTCTGTGCCCTTCAGTGATGCCTGCCAGTGCCTCTGATCAGTGCTGCCTATCAGTGCCATCTATCAGTGTCGCCCATCAGTATGTATGGAGGTGGGTAATATGTACAGGAGAGGAGTGCGGAATGTATGGCGGTGGGTGATATGTACAGGAGAGGAGTGTGGAATGTATGGCGGTGGGTAATATGTACAGGAGAAGAGTGCGGAGTTTTTTGCAGTGGGTAGTATGTACAGGAGAGGAGTGCGGAGTGTATGGAGGTGGGTAATATGTACAGGAGAGGAGTGCGGAGTGTATGGAGGTGAGCAATATGTACAGGGGAGGAGTGCAGAGTGTATGGCCGTGGGTAATATGTGCAGGAGAGGAGTGCGGAGTGTTTTGCAGTGGGTAGTATGTACAGGAGAGCAGTGCGGAGTGTATGGCGGTGGGTAATATGTACAGGAGAGGAGTGCAGAGTGTATGGCGGTGGGTAGTATGTACAGGAGAGGAGTGCGGAGTGTATGGAGGTGGGTAATATGTACAGAAGAGGAGTGCGGAGTGTTTGGAGGTGGGTAATATGTACAGGAGAGGTGTGCGGAGTGTATGGCGGTGGGTAATATGTACAGAAGAGGAGTGCAGAGTGTATGGAGGTGGGTAATATGTACAGGAGAGGAGTGCAGAGTGTATGGAGGTGGGTAATATGTATGTACAGGAGAGGAGTGCAGAGTGTATGGCGGTGGGTAATATGTACAGGAGAGGAGTGTGGAGTGTATGGAGGTGGGTAATATGTACAGGAGAGGAGTGCAATACCACTTCCTGATAGTCTGTACGCCACTGCTATACCACCTTGGTGGTGGGGCACTCCGAAGGATGTAAGGGGGCACTCTGGAGGAAGTAAAGGGGCACTCTGGAGGCACTAAGGGGGCACCCTGGAGGTTGTAAGGTGGGATGTAAGGGGGCACTCTGGTAGTACTAACTTAGTCAGAGCCCCCTTACATCCTCCGGGGTGCCCCCTTACATCCTCCTCCAGAGTGCTCCCTGTGACAGACTCACCCGGGACAGAGGCTTTTGGAGGGGACTGGATGCTAGCCTCTTGCCTCCCGATTATGGGCCCTGGCATTTGGGGGAACGGTGCTCTTTGTGAGCTGTATGCCTGGGGACCCTTGAGGTGGTGTTACTTTAGATTCAGGTCCATGTCCTGCAAGACACACAGACTTTGGGGACCCTGGATATGCCATATTACAAATAGTGACTGAATGATTCATACTGTTGGGACACATACTGTTAGATGCTAATGTCATCAACTCCAGCCACCTGTCTGTTGTCTTCTATAATGTAAATGAGTCTAGTGTGGCTTCTCTTTCAGCCATTGTTGTCTGGGCTAATTAACCCTGCAATTGTATGAAGGAGTTCTGTGTTGAGATGTATGATAATGTATATTTTATAGTCGGTGAGCTAGGAGACGTGAAGTCTGTCCTAAAGGTCATGTCTCTGAGTTACCTAGGCTGTCTAAAGGATTAGATCATGTTAATTAGGTTTCTAGTGAGAGGTTGTATTTTCATCCTGCTGTATATATTTGTGTGAGATCTCAAAATAAAGTTCATTCCTGTTTGACCCTCAAGACAGAGCCTCGTCTTGTACTTGGGGGGAGAATTATTCATATGGGTTTCTTGTTCGGCTGATTGGAGTGTTCGGTAGCTGCCTTTGTGTTCGGAAATGGAATGTCCTAAACGGCTTTAACCCCTTTCATACTCGGGGTGTTGTTACAATATATATATATATATATATATATACACAAGACTGACTGAATATATATTAAATACACTGCAGCTAACTGAATAACCTGCCTGCCTGAAGTATATTAGAAAAAGTATACACCAGGAATGGCCTGTAGTCAGATATAGCTAAACTGGATGCAGTGTATATATAGATATATAGATATATAGATATATAGATATATAGATATTATTATTATTATTATTATTATACAGGATTTATATAGCGCCGACAGTTTACGCAGCGCTTTACAACAACATTAGGGCAGACAGTACAAGTACAATACAATTCAATACAGGAGGAATCAGAGGGCCCTGCTCGTTAGAGCTTACAATCTAGGAGGGAGGGTCAAGTTATACAAAAGGGTAATAGCTGTGGGGATGAGCTAATGGAGAAAATAATGCAGTTGTTAGATGGAGGCAGGATAGGCTTCTCTGAAGAGGAAAGTCTTCAGGGATCGCCTAAAAGTGGATAAATTTGGAGACAGTCTGACAGATTGGGGTAGGGAATTCCAGAGGATGGGCGAGGCTCGGGAGAAGTCCTGGAGGCGGATATGGGAGGAGGTGATGAGGGAGCTAGAGAGCAGGAGATCTTGGGAGGAACGGAGATGGCGTTTAGGTTGGTATTTTGAGACTAGGTTAGTGATGTAGCTGGGGGCAGAGTTGTGGATGGCTTTGTAACTTATTGTTAGTATTTTGAATTTAATTCGTTGGGCGAGTGGCAGCCAATGGAGGGATTGGCAGAGAGGGGTAGCAGACACTGATCGGTTTGTAAGGTGGATGAGTCTGGCAGCAGCATTCATGATGGACTGAAGGGGGGATAGTCTATTTAAAGGTAAGCCAATGAGGAGGGAGTTGCAGTAGTCGAGGCGAGAGATAACCAGGGAGTGAATCAGGAGCTTTGTAGTTTCACTGGTTAGAAAGGGACGTAGTTTAGAGATGTTGCGGAGGTTGAGGCGGCAAGCTTTGGAAAGTGATTGGATGTGGGGCTGAAAGGAGAGTTCAGAATCTAGGATAACACCTAGCACCCTGACATGTGGGGACGGGTGGATGGTTTTGCCATTGCTCTTCACAGAGAAGTCAGGGGAAGAGGCACGTGGGGGAGGAAATATTATAAGCTCGGTTTTGGACAAGTTGAGTTTGAGGAAGTGGCGTGACATCCATACAGATATGTCGGTTAGTAAGTTAGTGATGCGTGAGGAGACTGATGGAGTGAGTTGAGGGGTGGAGAGATAGATTTGTGTGTCATCAGCATAGAAATGATATTGAAAGCCATGAGAGGCTATCAGCTGACCCAGGGAAGAGGTGTAGATTGAAAATAAAAGAGGTCCAAGAACAGAACCTTGGGGGACCCCGACAGAGAAGGGAAGAGGAGTGGAGGAAGTAGAATTGTAAGTGACACTGAAGGTGCGTTGGGATAGGTAGGATGAGAGCCACTGAAGAGCACAGTCACGGAGACCGATGGAGTGAAGTTTTTTGAGGAGGAGGGGGTGGTCAACCGTGTCAAAGGCAGCTGAAAGATCCAGAAGTAGGAGTACAGAATAGTGTCCGTTGGTTTTTGCAGTTAGTAGGTCATTTGTGAGTTTTAAAAGAGCAGTTTCTGTGGAGTGTTGAGGGCGAAATCCAGATTGAAGGGGATCAAGAAGGTTGTTTTTAATGAGGTGGTCACTCAGTTGGTTGTAAACCAGGCGTTCAAGGAGTTTAGAGGAAAAGGGGAGCAAGGAGATAGGGCGTAGGTTGTTAAGATTGGTAGGGTCCAAGGATGGTTTTTTGAGTATGGGAGTGACCAGTGCATGTTTTAGAGCATCGGGGAAGACGCCAGAGGTGAGGGAGAGATTGAAGATGTGGGTTAGAGAGTGTAGGATGGGGTCAGAGGGTGACTGTAGCATTTGAGAGGGAACAGGTATATATAGATATATATATATCTATAGATCTATATATATATCTATAGATATATATATATCTATATATATCTATAGATATATATATAGATATATATATATATATGAGACTGACTGTATATATATATATATTAAATACACTGCAGCTAACTGAATAACCTGCCTGCCTGCTCAATCTAAATGACACTCTCTCTCCGTCCAGAGAAAAAGGACGTCGCCCCTGGGACTTTAAATGAGATGTACATGGTGATCAAAGGGTAAACAAGTATGGAGGTCAAAAAATGGTTTATTGAGAATAACAATATCATCTAATAAAAGACATGAGCATGGGTAAACAAGTTCATAAAACAGCAACATTGCATAGTGGTCCTAAAAACATAGCCATAATATAATAGTAATAGTAATACATGTGATACAGATATGCATGGTACATCTCTAACCCGGCGCGTTTCGTGAGCTTTCCTCGCTTCATCAGGGGCTGATGTGCATATCTGCTGTCTGTAAAAAACAGATAAAGTATATATTAGAGTATCGGTTATGATTGGGCAACAGCAAGGAGCCTGAACCGATCTTCCCATACTTACTTGGCAGACAAAGCTTCAGAGACTGAACCCAATTGGGGGCCGGCAGGGGGCATCTCCCCCGGGAGCTGAAGGGACGGAGAACCCAGCAAGGAGGACCGAGCCCAGACATGGAGGTCAGCATGGCAATATCGGAAGGAAAAGAAAGCATGAAACCAAAAAACGCTCCCATGTATCTTGCAGGGCATACTCACTGTGTGGAATATACAAATATGATGTATAGAATTAATGTCTGGAAAGTGTAAGGTAATATGCATCATTGCACAAGGTTAAAGGGTATCCTACAGGAAAGGTCTGAAATGGTTGCAAAAGCACTATCCAGGGGGTATAGGGTGTATACTGCATGCAAAGTATGCAAAAGTAACCTGCAGGGTATGGGAGAGAAAGAAGGGTATAGAGACAGGGTGTAGAATGAAGAAAACAGGGGGCAATAAAAGAGTGTGATGAAAAAGAAAAGAAAAAGAGAAGAAAAGAAAAAAAGAAAAAAAGAAAGAGGGAAAGGGGGGGAAAGAAAAGGGGGGGGGGGGAGGGGAAAATGAGGAGATGAGACAAAGTGAAAAAGTGTAGGAGGATAAATGAATGGAGAGTGTAACAGCAAGTGAAGAGTGAAAGGGAGTAGTTGGAAATTGTAAGTTGAAGTATAAATGACAATTACAGAATATCCATAAAAAATGAGTATGAGTACACAGTGGTATGTATAAGGATAAAAAATTGGAAAGTGTAGCAGCAAGTGGAAAGTTAGAGGGAGTAGTTGGAAGATGTAAGTTGAAGTATGAATACACAATTGCAGAATGTGCAAAAAAAAAAAAAAAAAAAAAGTGAGTGTGAATACACAGTGGGATACAAGGTGTGAGGTTGTGGATATATCAGAGTGCCTACCAGTGTGCTAGAGCGTCCCGCCTATGTGTTGAAAGCATGAAGGAGAGAGAGTATGCCACGCCAACACCCCCAGCCTAAATAGCCGGACATCCGTCGGCTTCCCCGCCCCTAACGTCATGCATCAGGCAGAGTGGGAGGGGAACCGCAACATGTCCGCCGCACAGCGGCATACACTCGCGATCCCTGACCCCCGCCTGGATGGCACACCGCGCCCAGTGGAGTGGGCATACCGCTGAAGTGCGGACATCCCCAAGTGGGCGGAGACAGCTGGGAAGAAAAAACTCCCCATTTGTGCATCGCAGCTCCCGGAGGATAAAACAGCCCACCCACCCCACAAAAAGGGAACAGGATACAGAAGTCAAGTCAGCAAGTACATGCTGAACAGAATAAAGTAAATCAGCATGTCATTGTGGATCACTGGTAACCAAACCCTTTTTATGGGCAGTGAAGATCTAGGCTCAGCATCAGATAAGGGCATTAGGGTGTCTTCCACCCGGGTACAAATGGAACAAAAAATCTGAAGGCTGACCCCTAACATGAAACACCTCCATCCCTAAATAACAGAGAAAAAGGACGTCGCCCCTGGGACTTTAAATGAGATGTACATGGTGATCAAAGGGTAAACAAGTATGGAGGTCAAAAAATGGTTTATTGAGAATAACAACATCATCTAATAAAAGACATGAGCATGGGTAAACAAGTTCATAAAACAGCAACATTGCATAGTGGTCCTAAAAACATAGCTATAATATAATAGTAATAGTAATACATGTGATACAGATATGCATGGTACATCTCTAACCCAACGCGTTTCGCGAGCTTTCTCCGTCCACGCCAACAATACACTACACGGGCCGACGTGAGGGCAGCCTTATATTGTGTGGGGCGTGGACTTAGTCCTCCTGAGCCATGATTGGCCAATTGTGGCTCTCTTAGCTGAGGCGCTGGGATTGGCCAAAGCATGCATGGTGCATGCTTTGGCAAATCATCATACAGCAATGCACTGCGCTCTCACAATGCATTATGGGGCATTACATGGCGCTCAAATTTGGCGCAAAAGCCCCATAATGTTTGTTTTTCGACGAATGGGCAAACACCCAATGTTCGAGTCAAACTCATGTGCGACCCGAACATAAAGCTCATCCCTAGCTGTGACTCGCCAGGTATAGTGGATAAGTATGAAATAGCTAGTAGTCTTTAACTACATTCAGCTGGGCTTTGTTCAGTGTTTAAGATATTTCACTGCTTATTCAAGAGGCTTAAGTTCTAATGAGTTTTCGAACATATAAGTGTGTACAAGCAGCGCTCAGTCTTGAAAGTCCATAGTATATACATATAATGGTGCTTAAACAATGGAGTCCATTTGGATAGTACAAGTGACAGGAGAGCCCAACACCAGCTTCAGTGTGCAAAGAAGCACTCTGCACTACCGCGAACAATCCAAGCAGCTTACCAGATAGTGTGGACCCTCTAACTAAAGAAAGGTCACAAACGCTGTAATAATTGATGATGTTAAACACCTGATCATTCCCATATAGGAAGGGATGGTAATGCTAATCCAATGATCAAAAGCTTCATCAATCAATCAGGGCAAGGGCATCCAAAAGATGGCTGCAGCATCCAGCGTGCTGACGTCATGCGTCACAAGTCATGACTAACGCGTTTCATCACAGTTGACATCATCAGAGGCATGGCAGTAGGATGGCAGCATGCTCTAAACAGCAAAAGTTCTGGAAAATGCTCCAGCATTAGCCAATGCATCCTGGAAATAGACATGCGTCCCAAAACCTGGAAGCAATAGAGGTGCCGACATTAACCAGTGCGCTCCAGTCACCGGGATTATATTACAAAAAATAAGTAATCCACGGTCCAAATCCTGGAAACAAAAGAAGCACTGGCAACAACCAGCGCAATTCATCCACCGGAATTATATTATTAATATATATATATTATTATAATATTATATATTATAAGGTAGAAAACAGAAGAAGGAATCAAGCATTAAAATAAACATAAAGGGTCTTATAACTAGGAATGGTCCCGATGTTCCAGTCAAACGTAAGTTCGACTCGAACATTGGGTGTTCGTTTGTTCCCAGAACAAACGAACATATGGAGCGTTTGCAGCAAATTCGAGTGCCCCGGAGTGCCCCATAATGCTCTGCGAGATCGAAGTGCATTGACGGCCACTGATTGGCCAAAGCATGCACCTGACCTGCATGCTTTGGCCAATCACAACGCAATGTGCTATGAGAGCTATGATTGGCCCAAGGCACGCCCCAATCATGGCTCAGGGGCTAAGTCCACGCCCCACACTACATAAGGCTGCTTACACGGCAGCCGTATGTAGTGTGTTGTGTGGAGAATTTGAGATAGATGAGGCAGGTTAGTTAGTGGATAGAGCGTGTAGTCAGTGTAGCATATATATAGAGTGCAGGCAGGGTACAGTATATGTTACAGTGCAGGCAGTGTACAGTATATATTACAGTGCAGGCAGGGTACAGTATATAATACAGTGCAGGCGGTGTACAGTATAAAATACAGTGCAGGCGGTGTACACAGTATATAATACAGTGTGTACAGTATATTATACAGTGCAGTCAATATACAGTATATAATACACTTCAGGCAATATATAATACAGTGCAGTCGGTGTACAGTTAATAATACAGTGCACACGGTATACACGGTATACAGTGCACACAGTGCACACAGTATATAATACAGTGTGTACAATATATAATACAGTGCAGTCGGTGTACAGTATATAATGCAGTGCAGGCGGTGTACAGTATATAATACATTGCAGACAGTATATAATACAGTGCAGGCGGTGTACAGTATATATTACAGTGCAGTCGGTGTACAGTATATAATACAGTGCAGGCAGTGTACAGTATATAATACAGTGCAGGCGGTGTACACAGTATATAATACAGTGTGTACAGTATATAATACAGTGCAGTCGGTGTACAGTAAATAATACAGCGCAGGCAGTGTACAGTATATAATATAGTGCAGGGATTGTGTACATAGTATATAATACAGTGTGTACAGTGAATAATACATTGCAGTCAGTGTACAGTATATAATACAGTGCGGGCGGTGTACAGTATATAATACAGTGCAGATGGTGTACACAGTATATAATGTATATTTTATAGTCGGTGAGCTAGGAGACGTGAAGTCTGTCCTAAAGGTCATGTCTCTGAGTTACCTAGGCTGTCTAAAGGATTAGATCATGTTAATTAGGTTTCTAGTGAGAGGTTGTATTTTCATCCTGCTGTATATATTTGTGTGAGATCTCAAAATAAAGTTCATTCCTGTTTGACCCTCAAGACAGAGCCTCGTCTTGTACTTGGGGGGAGAATTATTCATATGGGTTTCTTGTTCGGCTGATTGGAGTGTTCGGTAGCTGCCTTTGTGTTCGGAAATGGAATGTCCTAAACGGCTTTAACCCCTTTCATACTCGGGGTGTTGTTACAATATATATATATATATATATATACACAAGACTGACTGAATATATATTAAATACACTGCAGCTAACTGAATAACCTGCCTGCCTGAAGTATATTAGAAAAAGTATACACCAGGAATGGCCTGTAGTCAGATATAGCTAAACTGGATGCAGTGTATATATAGATATATAGATATATAGATATATAGATATATAGATATATAGATATTATTATTATTATTATACAGGATTTATATAGCGCCGACAGTTTACGCAGCGCTTTACAACAACATTAGGGCAGACAGTACAAGTACAATACAATTCAATACAGGAGGAATCAGAGGGCCCTGCTCGTTAGAGCTTACAATCTAGGAGGGAGGGTCAAGTTATACAAAAGGGTAATAGCTGTGGGGATGAGCTAATGGAGAAAATAATGCAGTTGTTAGATGGAGGCAGGATAGGCTTCTCTGAAGAGGAAAGTCTTCAGGGATCGCCTAAAAGTGGATAAATTTGGAGACAGTCTGACAGATTGGGGTAGGGAATTCCAGAGGATGGGCGAGGCTCGGGAGAAGTCCTGGAGGCGGATATGGGAGGAGGTGATGAGGGAGCTAGAGAGCAGGAGATCTTGGGAGGAACGGAGATGGCGTTTAGGTTGGTATTTTGAGACTAGGTTAGTGATGTAGCTGGGGGCAGAGTTGTGGATGGCTTTGTAACTTATTGTTAGTATTTTGAATTTAATTCGTTGGGCGAGTGGCAGCCAATGGAGGGATTGGCAGAGAGGGGTAGCAGACACTGATCGGTTTGTAAGGTGGATGAGTCTGGCAGCAGCATTCATGATGGACTGAAGGGGGGATAGTCTATTTAAAGGTAAGCCAATGAGGAGGGAGTTGCAGTAGTCGAGGCGAGAGATAACCAGGGAGTGAATCAGGAGCTTTGTAGTTTCACTGGTTAGAAAGGGACGTAGTTTAGAGATGTTGCGGAGGTTGAGGCGGCAAGCTTTGGAAAGTGATTGGATGTGGGGCTGAAAGGAGAGTTCAGAATCTAGGATAACACCTAGCACCCTGACATGTGGGGACGGGTGGATGGTTTTGCCATTGCTCTTCACAGAGAAGTCAGGGGAAGAGGCACGTGGGGGAGGAAATATTATAAGCTCGGTTTTGGACAAGTTGAGTTTGAGGAAGTGGCGTGACATCCATACAGATATGTCGGTTAGTAAGTTAGTGATGCGTGAGGAGACTGATGGAGTGAGTTGAGGGGTGGAGAGATAGATTTGTGTGTCATCAGCATAGAAATGATATTGAAAGCCATGAGAGGCTATCAGCTGACCCAGGGAAGAGGTGTAGATTGAAAATAAAAGAGGTCCAAGAACAGAACCTTGGGGGACCCCGACAGAGAAGGGAAGAGGAGTGGAGGAAGTAGAATTGTAAGTGACACTGAAGGTGCGTTGGGATAGGTAGGATGAGAGCCACTGAAGAGCACAGTCACGGAGACCGATGGAGTGAAGTTTTTTGAGGAGGAGGGGGTGGTCAACCGTGTCAAAGGCAGCTGAAAGATCCAGAAGTAGGAGTACAGAATAGTGTCCGTTGGTTTTTGCAGTTAGTAGGTCATTTGTGAGTTTTAAAAGAGCAGTTTCTGTGGAGTGTTGAGGGCGAAATCCAGATTGAAGGGGATCAAGAAGGTTGTTTTTAATGAGGTGGTCACTCAGTTGGTTGTAAACCAGGCGTTCAAGGAGTTTAGAGGAAAAGGGGAGCAAGGAGATAGGGCGTAGGTTGTTAAGATTGGTAGGGTCCAAGGATGGTTTTTTGAGTATGGGAGTGACCAGTGCATGTTTTAGAGCATCGGGGAAGACGCCAGAGGTGAGGGAGAGATTGAAGATGTGGGTTAGAGAGTGTAGGATGGGGTCAGAGGGTGACTGTAGCATTTGAGAGGGAACAGGTATATATAGATATATATATATCTATAGATCTATATATATATCTATAGATATATATATATCTATATATATCTATAGATATATATATAGATATATATATATATGAGACTGACTGTATATATATATATATTAAATACACTGCAGCTAACTGAATAACCTGCCTGCCTGCTCAATCTAAATGACACTCTCTCTCCGTCCAGAGAAAAAGGACGTCGCCCCTGGGACTTTAAATGAGATGTACATGGTGATCAAAGGGTAAACAAGTATGGAGGTCAAAAAATGGTTTATTGAGAATAACAATATCATCTTATAAAAGACATGAGCATGGGTAAACAAGTTCATAAAACAGCAACATTGCATAGTGGTCCTAAAAACATAGCCATAATATAATAGTAATAGTAATACATGTGATACAGATATGCATGGTACATCTCTAACCCGGCGCGTTTCGTGAGCTTTCCTCGCTTCATCAGGGGCTGATGTGCATATCTGCTGTCTGTAAAAAACAGATAAAGTATATATTAGAGTATCGGTTATGATTGGGCAACAGCAAGGAGCCTGAACCGATCTTCCCATACTTACTTGGCAGACAAAGCTTCAGAGACTGAACCCAATTGGGGGCCGGCAGGGGGCATCTCCCCCGGGAGCTGAAGGGACGGAGAACCCAGCAAGGAGGACCGAGCCCAGACATGGAGGTCAGCATGGCAATATCGGAAGGAAAAGAAAGCATGAAACCAAAAAACGCTCCCATGTATCTTGCAGGGCATACTCACTGTGTGGAATATACAAATATGATGTATAGAATTAATGTCTGGAAAGTGTAAGGTAATATGCATCATTGCACAAGGTTAAAGGGTATCCTACAGGAAAGGTCTGAAATGGTTGCAAAAGCACTATCCAGGGGGTATAGGGTGTATACTGCATGCAAAGTATGCAAAAGTAACCTGCAGGGTATGGGAGAGAAAGAAGGGTATAGAGACAGGGTGTAGAATGAAGAAAACAGGGGGCAATAAAAGAGTGTGATGAAAAAGAAAAGAAAAAGAGAAGAAAAGAAAAAAAGAAAAAAAGAAAGAGGGAAAGGGGGGGAAAGAAAAGGGGGGGGGGGGAGGGGAAAATGAGGAGATGAGACAAAGTGAAAAAGTGTAGGAGGATAAATGAATGGAGAGTGTAACAGCAAGTGAAGAGTGAAAGGGAGTAGTTGGAAATTGTAAGTTGAAGTATAAATGACAATTACAGAATATCCATAAAAAATGAGTATGAGTACACAGTGGTATGTATAAGGATAAAAAATTGGAAAGTGTAGCAGCAAGTGGAAAGTTAGAGGGAGTAGTTGGAAGATGTAAGTTGAAGTATGAATACACAATTGCAGAATGTGCAAAAAAAAAAAAAAAAAAAAGTGAGTGTGAATACACAGTGGGATACAAGGTGTGAGGTTGTGGATATATCAGAGTGCCTACCAGTGTGCTAGAGCGTCCCGCCTATGTGTTGAAAGCATGAAGGAGAGAGAGTATGCCACGCCAACACCCCCAGCCTAAATAGCCGGACATCCGTCGGCTTCCCCGCCCCTAACGTCATGCATCAGGCAGAGTGGGAGGGGAACCGCAACATGTCCGCCGCACAGCGGCATACACTCGCGATCCCTGACCCCCGCCTGGATGGCACACCGCGCCCAGTGGAGTGGGCATACCGCTGAAGTGCGGACATCCCCAAGTGGGCGGAGACAGCTGGGAAGAAAAAACTCCCCATTTGTGCATCGCAGCTCCCGGAGGATAAAACAGCCCACCCACCCCACAAAAAGGGAACAGGATACAGCAGTCAAGTCAGCAAGTACATGCTGAACAGAATAAAGTAAATCAGCATGTCATTGTGGATCACTGGTAACCAAACCCTTTTTATGGGCAGTGAAGATCTAGGCTCAGCATCAGATAAGGGCATTAGGGTGTCTTCCACCCGGGTACAAATGGAACAAAAAATCTGAAGGCTGACCCCTAACATGAAACACCTCCATCCCTAAATAACAGAGAAAAAGGACGTCGCCCCTGGGACTTTAAATGAGATGTACATGGTGATCAAAGGGTAAACAAGTATGGAGGTCAAAAAATGGTTTATTGAGAATAACAACATCATCTAATAAAAGACATGAGCATGGGTAAACAAGTTCATAAAACAGCAACATTGCATAGTGGTCCTAAAAACATAGCTATAATATAATAGTAATACATGTGATACAGATATGCATGGTACATCTCTAACCCAACGCGTTTCGCGAGCTTTCTCCGTCCACGCCAACAATACACTACACGGGCCGACGTGAGGGCAGCCTTATATTGTGTGGGGCGTGGACTTAGTCCTCCTGAGCCATGATTGGCCAATTGTGGCTCTCTTAGCTGAGGCGCTGGGATTGGCCAAAGCATGCATGGTGCATGCTTTGGCAAATCATCATACAGCAATGCACTGCGCTCTCACAATGCATTATGGGGCATTACATGGCGCTCAAATTTGGCGCAAAAGCCCCATAATGTTTGTTTTTCGACGAATGGGCAAACACCCAATGTTCGAGTCAAACTCATGTGCGACCCGAACATAAAGCTCATCCCTAGCTGTGACTCGCCAGGTATAGTGGATAAGTATGAAATAGCTAGTAGTCTTTAACTACATTCAGCTGGGCTTTGTTCAGTGTTTAAGATATTTCACTGCTTATTCAAGAGGCTTAAGTTCTAATGAGTTTTCGAACATATAAGTGTGTACAAGCAGCGCTCAGTCTTGAAAGTCCATAGTATATACATATAATGGTGCTTAAACAATGGAGTCCATTTGGATAGTACAAGTGACAGGAGAGCCCAACACCAGCTTCAGTGTGCAAAGAAGCACTCTGCACTACCGTGAACAATCCAAGCAGCTTACCAGATAGTGTGGACCCTCTAACTAAAGAAAGGTCACAAACGCTGTAATAATTGATGATGTTAAACACCTGATCATTCCCATATAGGAAGGGATGGTAATGCTAATCCAATGATCAAAAGCTTCATCAATCAATCAGGGCAAGGGCATCCAAAAGATGGCTGCAGCATCCAGCGTGCTGACGTCATGCGTCACAAGTCATGACTAACGCGTTTCATCACAGTTGACATCATCAGAGGCATGGCAGTAGGATGGCAGCATGCTCTAAACAGCAAAAGTTCTGGAAAATGCTCCAGCATTAGCCAATGCATCCTGGAAATAGACATGTGTCCCAAAACCTGGAAGCAATAGAGGTGCCGACATTAACCAGTGCGCTCCAGTCACCGGGATTATATTACAAAAAATAAGTAATCCACGGTCCAAATCCTGGAAACAAAAGAAGCACTGGCAACAACCAGCGCAATTCATCCACCGGAATTATATTATTAATATATATATATTATTATAATATTATATATTATAAGGTAGAAAACAGAAGAAGGAATCAAGCATTAAAATAAACATAAAGGGTCTTATAACTAGGAATGGTCCCGATGTTCCAGTCAAACGTAAGTTCGACTCGAACATTGGGTGTTCGTTTGTTCCCAGAACAAACGAACATATGGAGCGTTTGCAGCAAATTCGAGTGCCCCGGAGTGCCCCATAATGCTCTGCGAGATCGAAGTGCATTGACGGCCACTGATTGGCCAAAGCATGCACCTGACCTGCATGCTTTGGCCAATCACAACGCAATGTGCTATGAGAGCTATGATTGGCCCAAGGCACGCCCCAATCATGGCTCAGGGGCTAAGTCCACGCCCCACACTACATAAGGCTGCTTACACGGCAGCCGTATGTAGTGTGTTGTGTGGAGAATTTGAGATAGATGAGGCAGGTTAGTTAGTGGATAGAGCGTGTAGTCAGTGTAGCATATATATAGAGTGCAGGCAGGGTACAGTATATGTTACAGTGCAGGCAGTGTACAGTATATATTACAGTGCAGGCAGGGTACAGTATATAATACAGTGCAGGCGGTGTACAGTATAAAATACAGTGCAGGCGGTGTACACAGTATATAATACAGTGTGTACAGTATATTATACAGTGCAGTCAATATACAGTATATAATACACTTCAGGCAATATATAATACAGTGCAGTCGGTGTACAGTTAATAATACAGTGCACACGGTATACACGGTATACAGTGCACACAGTGCACACAGTATATAATACAGTGTGTACAATATATAATACAGTGCAGTCGGTGTACAGTATATAATGCAGTGCAGGCGGTGTACAGTATATAATACATTGCAGACAGTATATAATACAGTGCAGGCGGTGTACAGTATATATTACAGTGCAGTCGGTGTACAGTATATAATACAGTGCAGGCAGTGTACAGTATATAATACAGTGCAGGCGGTGTACACAGTATATAATACAGTGTGTACAGTATATAATACAGTGCAGTCGGTGTACAGTAAATAATACAGCGCAGGCAGTGTACAGTATATAATATAGTGCAGGGATTGTGTACATAGTATATAATACAGTGTGTACAGTGAATAATACATTGCAGTCAGTGTACAGTATATAATACAGTGCGGGCGGTGTACAGTATATAATACAGTGCAGATGGTGTACACAGTATATAATACAGTGTGTACAGTATATAATACAGTGCAGTCAGTGTACAGTATATAATACACTTCAGGCGGTGTACCGTATATAATGCAGTGCAGTCAGTGTACAGTATATAATACACTTCAGGCGGCGTACAGTATATAATACAGTGCAGGCAGTGTACAGTATGTAATACAGTGTAGTGCGGTGTGAAAAAAATTCACACTAAAAGAGGGCAAGCAAGTGTGTCTACAGTGAGAAAAAGTAATCGCAGACATGGTGCATCCTCAGCAGGCGGGGCACGCTTGTCCTTTTTTTCTGCTGCTGGCCGTGTTATTGAGCCACAACATGTAGAAGAGTTGGTGGAGTGGATAACTAAGACGTCTTCTTCCTCTGTCACCCAGGCTCATACCAGTTTGCCTTCTAATGCAGCTGCCAAAGCAGACTATTCCACAACTCCTTGTCCACAGTTACTCCTTCCATAGCCCCATCATCATGCACAGAGGAGTCACCAGAATTATTTGACCATAGTGTCAGTTACATGCTGCTGGAGGATGCAAAGCAATTTGAATGCTCCAATGTTGGGTCCCTGGTTGAGGAAGGGAGTAACAAGAGCCTAGAGAGAGGGGGTAACACAGAAGGACAAGAAATTAGCAGTCATGTTGACCCAGCTGCAGCAAACTGCCAAGTTTGCTCCAGTGATGAGGAGGGAGGGGATGATGAAGTCAATAACTGTACTTGGGTGCCTGAGAGAAGAGAGGAGTAAAGAGAGGAGGAGGAGGAGGCACAACTCCAACGAGGCAGGATGTCCTCCAGGGGCCAGCTTAAGGGCAGCCTCCCTATTGCATCACCCACAGAGCTCCACAGGTGCAGGGCTCTGCTGACTCCCCGCTGACTTCCAAAAGTTCATTGGTGTGGGCTTTTTTCAACACATGTGCAATACCATTGCTGTTTGCAATCCCTGTCTGAAGCAGATAAAGCGTGGCCAGAACAGCACCCGCTTGGGCACCACATGTTTGACAAGACAGTCTGTTGGCGACAGCACCTGAAAGACCCACATCATAAAAAAAATGGACTTCTCCTTGCTCCTCATCTGGGATTTCAACCCCTACTATACCTTAAGTCCTCTCAAAAACCTGCACTGAGAGGAATGAAGGTACAGCAATAGGTGCCACATGTACTTGCAGCCATTATGCTAGCAGTACATCACCTGTTGATTTCAGCAGGCAAATTTTGCTACCCCAGTTGCTGAGCCGTAAAAAAAATACTGTCCCAGCCATCCACATGCTCAGCGTCCAAATGCTAGCTTGGCAAAGTTGCTAGCACTACAACTGCTGCCTTTTCATCTGGTAGACTCTGCCCTCTTTCGTGAAATTGTGGAATGTGCTGTACCACAGTCAGAGCCGCCATCAGGGGGCTACAGCCGATACAACTGTAAGGGGCCCTTGGTGCCCAAGGGGAGCCATGTTGTGCACTGCAGAAACTATCTCTGCATCTTGTGCTGCTCTATGTCATTGAGCTCAGACATCAAGTTCTTTACTGCCACCTCTGGCTACTATGTGCATGTGCACCCCTCGTGTGAGCTGCCTGTACTATGTTATGTATGGCGATTCGCTCCCATGTCTCAGCAACATGTCAGCTTTGGGAAAATGAGCTGGGACTAGGTAGGAAGATTTCCTTTACAAGGAACATATATACAGGTGTGGGGGGGCAGATGACATGTATACAGGTGTGAGGGGGGCTGACATATATACAGGTGTGAGGGGAGGCTGACATATATACACAGGTGTGAGGGAGGCTGACATATATACAGGATTGGGGGGGGCTGAGTGCATACAGGAGGTGGACGGTGGCCGCCTGGCCAGATTTGGTGGGATGGCCTGTGGGCAGGCCCTGGGGAATGTTGTGTAGGGGGCCCAAAAGCTGTGTAAGAGGCCCAAAAATTCCTGATGGCTGCCCTGACCACAGTGTCAGGTTCCAAAAATAAATCTCTTTTCACGTAAGGCCATTCCAGCTCTCTAAAGTCACGTGTAAGGCAATGTTTTGGCCTCGTTGGACATGGCGGTCAGCAGCAACGTTCATATTACCGTTGACTCATGGTTGAGCAGGCATGGTCAGGGATGTTGCCTTTCCTTCATGGTGCACTGGGCAACTCTGCTGGCAGCTGGGAAGGATGCAGGACAGGGTTCAGTGTTGGAGCTTGTTCCCGCCACAGCGCCTCCAAATTGGTGATTGTGCCACATCTGTCTGCTCCACCCCCTCCTCTTCTTCTTCCTCTATGGCCTCTTCTGCAGAATTGTCCTCTGAACCAGCAGTGCCCCCTAAGCGCTCAAGGGGCTATGCAAGCAGTCAGGCTAAAAGATGCCATGCGGGTGGGTAGGTTCAGAGGTGGTTGACGCCACGGCGGCTTGAGCCAGGAATGGTTGTATGTGACAATGGCACCAACCTTCTCTCCGCCCTCCAACAAGGACACTTGTTCCATGCTTGGCACACGTCCTGAATATGGTGGTGCAGCGTTTCTTGACCAGGTACCCAGGCTTACAAAATCTTCTGAGGCAGGCCAGAAAAGTCTGTGGGCATTTCCGGCAGTCATACAATGCCAGTGCTCGGCTTGCTGACATTCAAAAGGAATTCAACCTGCCCACCAACCGCCTCATTTGTGACATGCCCACCAGGTGGCAATGCTGCAGCGGCTGCACACAGCAGAGGGCCATCAATGAGTACCTATGTGAGTATGGCACCAGGACAGGTTCAGTGGAGCTTGGCTTCTTTTCGCCATGCCAGTGGCTACTGATAAAGGATGCATGCACTGTCCTGTCACCATTTGAGGATGTCACAAGGATGGTGAGCAGCAACAATGCAGTCATCAGTGACACTGTCACTCTAGTCTTCCTGCTGGAGCACAGGCTTCATGGAATGATGGACAGGGCACTTGAGGCAGAACAGCGGGAGGAAGAGGAGGACTTCCTTTCCTCTCAAGGCCCCCTTTATGCAGATTCTATTCCTGCGGGGCCACCAAACACACAGGAGAAAGAGGAGGAGGAGGATTGTGTCAGCATGGATGTAGAAGATAACATGCAGCAGTCTTCAAGGGATGGTTTTCAGTCCCCAGAAACCCAAGGAGGTGTACGTGGCTGGGAGGAGGTAGTTCCTAACAATGTCATCCTTAGTGACCCAGGGGACTCAGAATCTCATGCCTCTTCAAACTTACGCTGCATGGGCTCCCTGATTCTGCAAAGCCTGCGAAAGGACCCGAGAATTTGTGGTATCAAGGAGAGGGATCATTACTGGCTGGCAACCCTTCATGATCCTGGTTACAAAGGTAAAGTTGCAGAGCTCATCCTGCCTTTGCATATGGAGCAGAGGATGAAACATCTTCAAGACGCCTTGAAGAGCAATTTGTGTAATGGCTTTCCAGACCCTGGGAGGTTACGTTTCCTAGTCCTGGACAACGTGTTTCTTTGTTTGGTCAGAGGAAGAGCGGTGGAGAAGGTGGCCGGCTGACCAATGCCTATAAACAATTCTTTAGTCCTCAGCGCCCAGGGCTGTTAGGTTTAAGCAACCATCAGCAGCGTCTGCATTATATGGTGCAGGAATATCTAGGGGCAGGAGCAGACTTGGAGACCTTTCCAACTGAGCATCCACTGGGTTACTGGGTCTTGAGGGTGGACCACTGGCCAGAGCTTGCTCAATATGCAATCAAGCTACTGGCCTGTCCTGCATTCAGCGTGCTTTCTGAACGGACATTCAGTGCTGCTGGAGGGTTTGTAACGATTCAAAGAATGCATCTGTCCACAGACCCCATTGATAAGCTTACATTTATCAAAATGAATCAGTCCTGGCCAAAAATTATGAATTTTAATTAAGGCCAAAAAGTTCTATCTTGGTCTCATCAGACCAAAGAATCTTATTTCTCACCACCTTGGAGTCCTTCAGATGTTTTTTTAGCAAACTCCATGCAGGCCTTCATGTGTCTTGCACTCAGGAGAGGCTTCCGTCGGGCCACTCTGCCATAATGACCTGACTGGTGGAGGGCTGCAGTGATGGTTGACTTTCTACAACTTTCTCCCATCTCCCGACTGCATCTCTGGAGCTCAGCCACCATGATCTTTGGGTTCTTCTTTACCTCTCTTACCAAGGCTCGTCATCCCAAACGTCTTCCATTTAAGGATTATGGAGGCCACTGTGCTCTTAGGAACCTTAAGTGCAGCAGAATTTTTTTGTAACCTTAGCCAGATCTGTGCTTTGCCACAATTCTGTCTCTGAGCTCTTCAGGCAGTTCCTTTGACCTCATTGATTCTCATTTGCTCTGACATGCGCTGTGAGCTGTAAGGTCTTATATAGACAGGTGTGTGGCTTTACAGTGCACCCATAGTTGCTATTAGACTTCTGGTGGTGTACACAATACCGTTCACTCCATAGTTGTTATTACACTTCTGTTAGTGTACACTGTACTGTGCACCCATAGTGCAGTTGCTACTAATTTTCTGGTGGTGTTCACAATACAGCACACCCATATTTGTTATTACACTTCTGTTGGTGTACACAGTACCATGAACACCTAGTGCACTTGCTCCTACTTTTCTGGTGGTGTACACAGTACACAATACATACAGTGCACCCATAGTTGTTATTAAACTTCTGTTGGTGTACACAGTACCGTGCACCCCTAGGACAGTTGCTACTACTTTTCTGGAAGTGTACACAGTACACAATACATACAGTGCAGCCATAGATGTTATTAAACTTCTGTTGGTGTACACAGTACCATGCACCCATAGTGCAGTTGCTACTACTTTTTTGATGGTGTACACAGTAAACAATGCATACAGTACACCCATAGTTGTTATTACACTTCTGTTGGTGTACACAGTACCGTGCACCCCTAGTGCAGATGCTACTACTTTTCTGGTGGTGTACACAGTACACAATACAGTGTAGTGTGGTTTTGCTAAACAAAATTTACAGCATGTCCGGAAGGCCACCAAGGAGAGGCAGACGCTCACAGGCCACTAAAAGAGGGCAAGCAGGCTCTGTGTCTACAGTCGACAGTACTGGTCATGGACACGGTGCATCCTCAGCACGTGGCCGTAGGGCACACTTGTCCTTTGTTTCTGCAGCTGGCCATGTTATTGAGACACCACATGCAGAAGAGTTGGTGGAATGAATAACAAAGCCGTCCGTTCCTCCTCATCCTCTGTCACCCAGGCTCAGAGTAGTTTGCCTGCCAATGTAGCTGCCAAAGCGGCCTATTCCATCGGCTCCATGTCAACAGTCACTCTTTCCCTAGCCACACCATCATGCATGGAGGAGTCCCCCGAACTATTCGACCACAGTGTCGGGTACATGCTGCAGGAGGATGCGCAGCAATTTGAAGGCTCCAATGATGGTACCCAGGTTGAGGAAGGGAGTAATGTGAGCCTAGAGAGAGGGGGTGCCCAAGAAGGTCAAGAAACTGGCAGTCATGTTCCCCCAGCTGCGGCATACTGCCAAGTTTGCTCCAGTGATGAGGAGGGAGGGGATGCTGCTCCAGGGGGCAGCTTAAGGGCAGCCACCCTATTGCATCACACCGCAGAGCTAAGCAGGTGCAGGGCGCTGCTGACTTCTTGCATATTTTGAAAAGTTCTTTAGTGTGGGCCTTTTTTGACATGTGTGCAGCAGATCGCACTGTTGCTGTTTGCAAGATATGTCTGAAGCGTATCAAGCATGGCCAAAATAGCAGCCGCTTGGACACCACATGCTTGACCATACATATGACGACCTCCCATACAGTTCGTTGGCAACAGCACTTAAAAGACCCACATCAAAGAACAAGGCGGACCTCTCCTTGCTCCTCATCAGCTGGGATCTCCAACCCCACTATACCTCCAGTCCTCTCAGAAACCTGCACTGAGAGGAATGAAGGTATAGAAATAGGTGTCCTAAGTACTTGCGGCCCAATCTGCTAGCGGTACACCAACATCAGATTTTAGCAGGCAAATTTCCCTACCTCAGTTGCTAAACCGTCAAAAGAAATTTGGTCCCAGCCATCCACATGCTCAGGGTCTGAATGCTAGCTTGGCCAAATTGCTAGCACTGCCCCCTTTCGTGAATGTGAGGTACCTCAGTGGCAGGTTCCCAAATGCCATTTCTTTTCACGGAAGGCCATTCCAGCTCTCTACCAGCATGTGGAAGGTAATGTCTTGGCCTCAATCATGGTCCATAAATCATGGTCCAGCAGGCATAGACAGGGACGTTACCTTTCTTTCACGGCGCACTGGGTAACTCTGCTGGCAGCTGGGAAGGATGCAGGACAGGGTTCATTATTGTTGGAGCTTGTTCCGGCACCACACCAAAATGCTAGTGGTGATTCCAACACAGCTCTCTCCTCCACCCCTCCTCTTCTTCTTCCTCTATGGCCTCTTCCTCTGCAGACTTCTTCTCTGAACCAGCGGTGTTCCCTGTTTGGCTCACGTCCTGAATTTGGTGGTGCAGCGGTTCTTGAGCAGGTACCCTGGCTTACAGGATCTTCTGAGGCAGGCCAGGAAAGTCTGTGGTAATTTCTGCCGGTCATATAATGCCAGTGCTCAGCTGGCTGACATTCAAAGAGAATGCAACCTGCCCAAGAACCGCCTCATTTGTAACATGCCCACCAGGCGGAACTTAACGTTGGCAATGCTGCAGCAGCTGCACATGCAGCAGAGGGCCATCAATGAGTACCTGTGTGAGTATGGCACTAGGACAGGGTCAGGGGAGCTTGGCTTTTTTTTGGCCACGCCAGTGGCTACTGATCAAGGATGCATGCACTGTCCGGTCACCATTTGAGGAGGCCACAAGGATGGTGAGCAGTGACAGCGCATGCATCAGTGATACTCTTGTCTTCCTGTTGGAGCACACGCTTCATGGAATATTGGACAGGGCACTTGAGGCAGAATAGCGGGAGGAAGAGAAGGAATTCCTTACCTCTCAAGGCCCCTTTTATCCAGATACTAGTATTGCTGCAGGCCCGCCGATCACACATGAAGAAGAAGAGGAGGAGGAGGTTTGTGTCAGCATGGAGGTAGGGGATAACACTCAACATCAGCAGCAGTCTTCAAGGGATCGTTTGCAGTCCCTAGAAACCCATGGAATTGTACATGGCTGGGAGATGGTGGTTGAGGATCATGTGATCCTTAGTGACCCAGAGGACTCTGGATCGAATGCCTCTGCAAACTTACTCTGCATGGCCTCCCTGATCCTGCAAAGCCTGCGAAAGGACCCTAGGATTCTTGGTATCAAGGAGAGGGATCCTACATCCAGAGTTCTTTCAGGACGCACATTCAGTGCTGCTGGAGGCTTTGTAACCGATCACAGAGTGCGCCTGTCCACAGACTCGGTTGATCGGCTCACATTCATAAAAATCAATCAGTCTTGGATCACCAGCTACCAAGCACCTGATGCTGATGTAACCAATTGATTTTTCTATGGATGTGGGATCCCTTGAAGACTGCATATGCTGAGTGACTATCCTATTATGCTGAGTGACTATCCTATTCCTCCTTAATCTTCATGGTGATAGCTTCTAGGAACATTTTCAGTTCAGGGAACCACCACCACTGCCTAATGCCCAATTTTTCTGCCCCTGTTTAACAGGGGTGTGTAATTACAATTTTTGATCTAATATTTCACAGCAGGGCCTGTTTCTGTGCTCAACAAAAGTATCTGTGAGGCTTTAGAGTGTTTTGCCACCACCACCACCGCCTAAGGCCCAATTTTTATGCCCCTGTTAAACAGGGGCGCGTAATTACAATTTTTGATCTAATATTTCACAGCAGGGCCTGTTCCTGTGCTCAACAAAAGTATCTGTGAGGCTTTACAGTGTTGTGCCACCACCACTACCTAAGGCCCAATTTTTATGCCCCTGTTTAACAGGGGCGCGTAATTACAATTTTTGATCTAATATTTCACAGCAGAGCCTGTTCCTGTGCTCAACAAAAGTATCTGTGAGGCTTTACAGTGTTGTGCCACCACCACCGCCTAAGGCCCAATTTTTATGCCCCTATTTAACAGGGGTGCGTAATTACAATTTTTGATCTAATATTTCACAGCAGTACCTGTTCCTGCGGTCAACAAAAGTATCTGTGAGGTTTTACAGTGTTGTGCCACCACCACCACCGCCTAAGGCCCAATTTTTATACCCCTATTTAACAGGGGTGCGTAATTACAATTTTTGATCTAATATTTCACAGCAGTACCTGTTCCTGTGCTCAACAAAAGTATCTGTGGGGTTTTACAGTGTTGCGCCACCACCACCACTGCCTAAGGCCCAATTTTTTTGCCCCTGTTTAACAGGGGCGCGTAATTACAATTTTTGATCTAATATTTCACAGCAGGGCCTGTTCCTGCGCTCAACAAAAGTATCTGTGAGGCTTTACAGTATTGTGCCACCACCACCACCACTAAGGCCCAGTTTTTATGCCCCTGTTTAACAGGGGCGCGTAATTACACTTTTTGATCTAATATGTCACAGCAGGGCCTGTTCCAGCGCCCACCAAGAGTAATTGTGAGGGCTTACAGTGTTCTGGTACCACCAACACCTAAGGCCCAATTTTCCGCAGAGTGTATAGGGCAGGCCATATATACAGGCGGTCCCCTATTTTCAAACATCCGACTTACAAACAACTCCTACTTATAAACGGAGGGAGACCACAGGAAGTGAGAGGAAATGTAGCCCTAGGAAGGGAAATTCTCTCCTGTAAGAGTTAATATGGGAAAAAGGTGTCTCCACTGATGCTTTATCACCAATCCTTGGTTCCCTAATAACCCAAAATTTTCTAAATCCAATTGTCATTGGGACAGAAAGTGAGGTGGAATCTTCTGAACAGGGGCACAGACAGCAAAACAAATGTTACAGGGGTGATGATAACCCTTCCCTATGTTATCCAAAAAGCTTAAAAATAGATTTTTTGGCTGGAGCTACACTTACAAAATGTACCTGTTCAAAATTACAGATTCAACTTAAGAACAAACATACAGTCCCTATCTTGCTTGTAACCCGGGGACCGCCTGTATACTGCAGTATATAGGGCCTGGGAGCCCCAAGCCTTTTTTTTAAATTTGGGTGCGGGGTTCCCCTTAATATCCATACCAGACCCAAAGGGCCTGGTAATGGGCTGGGGGGGGGGGGGCAACATTACATTACAGCCGCAAGCAGTTTTAAATTACTTTTATTCCTTTTGAAATATCATTTTGTGCAGGGACTGTTATAAACACAGGAAAACTGCACCACTTTACAGGCATACTATAGTCACCCCCAGGCACGATATTTAAAGGAATATTTCACTTTTATTGTTTCACTTTAAGCATTATTAAAATCACTGCTCCCAAAGAAACTGCCATTTTTAAAACTTTTTTTTGCATTAATACATGTCCCCTGGGGCAGGACGTGAGTCCCTAAACACTTTTTATGACAATAACGATGCATATTAGCCTTTAAAATTAGCACTTTGGATTTTTCACGTTCGAGTTCCATAGACTTTAACGGTGTTCGCACAAATGTTTTGCCTGTTCGCATGTTCTGTCACGAACCAAACCGGGGGGTGTTCGGCTCATCCCTAGTCCTCATATGCTTACGCCTTAAGAGTTCCCTTCACTGGAACTAAGGTGTGACGGAATCCGGACACCCTAACTGGGTATCTCCGCCAAGAAGCTGCTTCTCAAAGCTCTGGAGCACAAGGCCAGCAAATCTGGCTATAGTTACCCCAAGAACTAGGCAACACCAGTTTTGGAGTAAACCAGAATAAGAACTGTTTATTTGAACACAGGTACAGAGATAAACACTCAGGGGACAACCCCCTTGCTTTACATAATGACACAGGGCGGGGTAAACTACATTCAGTAACAAGAGACATACAGACAGAAGGGGCTGCTGGTGAAATCCCCCCTCCCCTCTTCTAACTAATCCACATACACATATATACATCTCATAATAGGTTGCTCTCAAGGTAGACAGAAGCAATAGAACAATGGGATACAGCCACACCTCAAATAATCTAGCAGTCTGAAAGGTGAAATTATTTATCTTCGTATTTTCTTGAGGGATTGTGACAGACCTAGCCGGCACAGAGGCTTTTGGATGAGGCTGAATGCTAGCCTCTTGCCTACCGATTATGGGCCCTGGCATTTGGGGGAATGGTGCTCTTTGTGAGCTGTATGCCTAGGAACCCTAGAGGTGGCGTTACTTTAGATTCAGGTCCATGTCCCCAAAGACACACAGACTCTGGGGACCCTGGATATGCCATATTACAAATAGTGACTGATTCATACTGTTGGGACACATACTGTTAGATGCTAATGTGAACAACTCCAGCCACCTGTCTGTTGTCTTCTATAATGTAAATAAGTCTAGTGTGGCTTCTCTTTCAGCCATTGTTGTCTGGGCTAATTAACCCTGCAATTGTATGAAGGAGTTCTGTGTTGAGATGTATGATAATGTGTATTGTATAGTCGGTAGGGTTGTCCCGATACCACTTTTTTAGGACCGAGTACAAGTACCGATACTTTTTTTCAAGTACTCGCCGATACCGATTACCGATACTTTTTTTTTAATGTCACGTGACAGTTTTTTTTTTGCTATTTTTTTTTTGGGGGGGGGGGTGAACGTTGTATGTGTGTGTGTTTTGTTTTTTTTTACAATTTTTATTTTTTACAATAATATTTTTTTATTCTTTATTGTTTTTTTTGTTTTTGTTTTTTTAATCAGCCCTTTTGGGGGGCTTTGGTGAGATATCAGGGGTCTTAACAGACCTCTGATATCTCCCCCTTGAGACAGAGAAAGAGAGAGAGGATAGAGATTCCCCAGTCCCTTTCTCTGCAGCGTCAGCTGCACTGAGAATGAATGGAGAGAAGGCAGCGGCTCTTCTCCATTCATAAACTGAAACATTGTAATCACAGGAGATTACAATGTATCCGTTATGTGAATGGACAGAGTCAGCTGACTCCCTCCATACACAAAGGAAGGAGGGGGAGGACGGAGGAACGGAGGGGGAGAACGGAGGGGGACAGATAAGGAGAGAAGAACAAAGGGGGAGTACGGAGGGGGACAGATAAGGAGAGAAGAATGCAGGGGACAGCGGAGAGGCACAGAGGAACGGAGGGGGCATGGAGGAGGATGCAGTGACATACAGCGGTGAGCGATCACTGCTGTATGTCACTAAAGCTGGTGAAAGCCGCTGGGGGAGAAGCTTGTAACTCCCCCACGCGCCGATCACAGCTGACAGTCCAGGTATCGGCGGAAGCATCGGGAGCATTTGCCCGAGTACAAGTACTTGGGCAAATGCTCGGTATCGGTGCCGATACCGATACTAGTATCGGTATCGGGACAACCCTAATAGTCGGTGAGCTAGAAGACGTGAAGTCTGTCCTAAAGGTCATGTCTCTGAGTCACAAACAATGAGAAATAAACAGATACAAAGTATTTCTCCCTCAGCGCCTAATGTTCCTCCCTAATGTTTAAAAGACTTTGGTTTTTTAACATATTTTTTGATACATGTCTCTGAGTCACCTAGGCTGTCTAAAGGATTAGATAATTAGCTCATGTTAATTAGGTTTCCGGTGAGAGGTTGTATTTTCATCCTGCTGTATATATTTGTGTGAGATCTCAAAATAAAGAGTCATTCCTGTTTGAACCTCAATACAGAGCCTTGTCTTGTACTTGGGGGAGAATTTTTCATATGAGATTCTTGTTCGGCTGATTGGAGTTTTCAGTAGCTGCCTTTGTGTTTGGAAATGGATTGTCCTAAACGGCTTTAACCCCTTTCATACTCGGGGTGTCCTTATGACTGGTGGCAAGCAGTGGGATCATTCCCACAGCCCAGAAGGACAGCTATAAGAGGACACAGGCCAATGGATGCACAGTATGAATGGCTAAAGCACTCTACCCTCAAGGAATTACTGGAGAACCGGGGCCGACCGGCCAACAACCGTAAGAAGAGGGACATTATCACAGAACTAGTCCAAATGGATAGAGCGGAAAAAGACACAACATAACAGAAAGGCCCAGCGTAACAGACAGGACACCCGAAGAGGCACGTTTTGATCGGGCTGTTAACATAAGACTGGCACATTATGGTCCTAACCCTACAGCGGAGATCATAGACCTAGTTATAGCGGCTGTGAAGGCAAATTGGCTACAGCAAAGAGGTGCTGCAGCAGCAGAAGTCACAGCAGGCAGCACCAACAGAAAGAAGAGGAGAGGTACAGATACCAGCCCCATGGAAGAGGAATTTCAATAGGAGGTTGCGAGAGATTCAGATACAGCATAGAGGACCAGAATCAGAGCAGGTCCTGCTGGGATGGTCTGATTCTATCTGCTGCGAACTCTGGAAGAAAGCACTAGCTCTCGAGCAGCAACACCAGGGAAAAGTTCTCCCCTCTATCCATGTAAGGTACTGGTCACAGTATGAAGTACGAATGCTGTTATTGTGGGAACAACCGAAGCAGGAGTGGACAGTTGAGTTAAGCAGGCTGATCCGGGCAGAGATGCGGTTGGACGAGAGCTACAGAGCCCGCTGGTGGTATGTAGCCCAAGAGTGCCCGTGGTCAGCGGATGACATCCCCACGGAAGGCTTTGACTATGATGGCCTGGGATTGTTGTATTGGAGGCTGTCCAGGGACCCTGACTTTGGGAGTGATTGGGAGTGGCGTTTGGAGGAAATAATGGAGCACAGAGAGCGAAGACTGAATGTCTCAGAAGGGCACTGGGCACAGGAAGATTTGGAGTTTCTGGCCGTTCAGGAATGGGAGCTGGAGATCGCCTACAGACAGTTGCTAGACTCTGCTCAGCAGCAGGGTGGGGCTCCCTTTGCCTGGGACTATCAGGAAATACCAGTTGACAACTCTGAAATCCTGGTTGAAGAATCGACAGTGGAAAATCTGGAGATTGCCATCACCAAAGCTGAAGTGCTGACAACAGGGCAGAGTTCTGCTAACCTCTGCCCAGCACTGATAGCATCTTCTGGGTTCCACGGATAGGAGATGGTGAACCTTTATCCCCAGACACCAGTTGCAGAGACAGGGGATTTGATAGACTTTTCTGCTGAGGAAGAACAACCTGATGAGCCTCCAGCAGAAGAGCCGGTATCAGGGCCAAACTTCAGTGTGTTCTGCCCAGCACCAACAGCAGTATCTGTGGAGTTGCAAGGAACTTCCCCAGCTGAGGTGCTGGTCACCGGACAGAGGGTCCAAGACCTCTGCCCCACACCTGTGGCAGTTCCAGAGGCTCATGGTGAGAAAGTGGCAATCACTTCCCAGCAGCCAGATGAGGGAACAGAAAAGGAAGCAGCCAGCTCACCTCCCCAATGGCAGCTGCATAGTTTGGGAGGGGAGGAATTCAGCCTCCTGCCCCAATGGTTAGCCGAAGCAGATGATGTGGAATCCCCAGCAGAAGTGCTGGCAACAAGGCAGACTGCTACCAAACTCTGCCCAGCAATGGCAACAACTGTGGAGTTCCAGGAAGTTGGGGCAGTCGGCTCATCTCTCCAGCCACAGATTACAGAATGTATGGACTTAATGGACTGTTCAGAGGATGTTATAGATTATGCATCACCTGCTCAAGTACTGGCAGCAGGACAAAGTACTACAGACCCCTGCTCTACACCTGTGGCAGTTTCGGAGGCCCGAGGTGAGAAGGTGATGGTTCCTCTCTCCCAGTGGATTTCAGAGATGCAGGGAGGAGAAGCAGCCATTTTCCCTCCCCAACAAGGGTTCGTGCACCTGGGAGACAATACCAGTGAAAGGGAGTTCCAACAGCAGATGGCGCCCCAGAATGATGACACCAACCCAGCTGAAGCACTGGCAACCAGGCAGAGTGCTACCAACCTCGGCCCAGCACCGGCAACAACTACAGAGTTCTAGGGAGCCAGGGCAGTCAGCCTTCCTCCCCAACAGTTAGCCGGAGCAGATGGTGTGGGGTTTCAAGAAGAAGGGCTGGCAACAGGGCAGAGTGCTGCTGGCCTCTGCCCTCAACTAACAGAGGACGAATTTCCAGTAAAGGTGGATGGGGCTTCAGTCCCCACCTGTATACCCCAGGGATGCCGGGCAGTCGGCCCAGATCCCCAACAGCATGACGGAGTGAGCCCAGTCACCCTGTCTTCTCTCCAGTGGCTGAAAGGACTCCAGGGAGAAGGGCCAGTCCAGGCCTCTCCCCAGCGGCGAATATGTTCTCTGAGAGAGGCAGAGGTTGGCTGGGTGAGTAATGCTCTGTTTGGGACAATTTATTTGGGGTACTGTGTGGATACCAGCATTAGAGGACTGGAACTACTGACTAACTTTGGAGTCAACCCGTCTGAGGTCTCCTCCTGTGTTAGTCTCCTATCGAAAGGGGAGAAATGTGACAGACCTACCTGGGACAGAGGCTTTTGGAGGGGACTGAATGCTAGCCTCTTGCCTACCGATTATGGGCCCTGGCATTTGGGGGAATGGTGCTCTTTGTGAGCTGTATGCCTGGGGACCCTTGAGGTGGCATTACTTTAGATTCAGGTCCATGTCCCCCAAGACACACAGACTCTGGGGACCCTGGATATGCCATATTACAAATAGTGACTGATTCATACTTTTGGGACACATACTGTTAGATGCTAATGTCATCAACTCCAGCCACCTGCCTGTTGTCTTCTATAATGTAAATAAGTCTAGTGTGGCTTCTCTTTCAGCCATTGTTGTCTGGGCTAATTAACCCTGCAATTGTATGAAGGAGTTCTTTGTTGAGATGTATGATAATGTGTATTGTATAGTCGGTGAGCTAGGAGACGTGAAGTCTGTGCTAAAGGTCATGTCTCTGTGTCACCTAGGCTGTCTAAAGGATTAGATAATTAGCTCATGTTAATTAGGTTTCTGGTGAGAGGTTGTGATTTCATCCTACTGTATATATTTGTGTGAGATCTCAAAATAAAGAGTCATTCCTGTTTGAACCTTAATACAGAGCCTCGTCTCGTACTTCGTATGGGTTTCTTGTTTGGCTGATTGGAGTGTTTGATAGCTGCTTTTGTGGAAATGGAATGTCCTAAATGGCTTTAACCCCTTTCATACTCGGGGTGTCGTTACAGGGATATTGTTCAGAAATATTAATGTCCCAAATGAAAGAGCCCCCTCATTCATTCAGCACACACCACATATATAGAACCCAGGATAACAGGGGTAAAAGGAAATGCTGAGTCCGGTGTGGTTGTATAGTGAGTCGGGTAAGGCAGACCTGGGGTTCTTGGTTACCCTGTGCCCCTAATAGACACAGGGTCACTTACACATAGGAGGGGCCGGGGGAGCTCGACAAGGAGTTTCCAGAGCTCTCCAAGGTAAGCTGGGATAAAAGCCCCCCTCCCAAAGTGACTCCCATCACATAAGGGGCCAAGCCCAATCCCTGAAAAACAACCCCACATCATAATCCCCCTCCACAAAATGATTTGGACCAGTGCACAAAGCAAGGTCCATAAAGACATGTATGATTGAGTTTGGGGTAGAAGAACTTCACTGGCCTGCACAAAGACCAGATCTTAACCTAATAGAACACCTTTGGGATGGATTAGAGTGGAGACTGTGAGCCAGGCCTTTTCATCCACATCAGTGCTTGACCTCACAAATGCGCTTCTGGAAGAATGGTCAAACATTCCCATAGACACACTCCTAAACCTTGTGGACAGCCTTCACAGAAGAGTTGAAGCTGTTATAGCTGCAAAGGGTGGGCCAACTCAATATTGAATCCTATGGACTAAGATTGGGATGCCATTAAAGTTCATGTGCATGTAAAGGCAGGCGTCCCAATACTTTTGGTAATATAGTGTATATTCCTGCTGTACTTCAGTAAAACACCGTTTGAAATTTGTTACCAAACATAGCATAATCATAGGAAATGTGCTGTTGTTTTTTTTTTTTTTGCTGAGTAAAAGAATCTCTAGGGAATATTTTAACTTTGACCTGGCCATTGATGAGTTCCTAATTGCTTTTCTTCAGTCTTATATTTTTACAGAGGTTTGATTATAACTTGCACTATCTGTATAATGTGACCGTGTACTTCCAATGTTTACAAGAGTTTCTGCTGGATGGTCCAGCTTCTTCCCACAGTTCAAAAACAAACTTGTAGGGCAACTGGTTTGCTGGCCTTTTTGTGCATGTGTAGTTGTTTAGCTCTTGAAGGGACATTAGACTCAAATCTCTCCTGTCTGGATCTGTAATATAATCTCTGAAATGGGTTTCAAAAAGGTGTCTGGATAAATGAGTAAAAATAAAATAACAAAATTCAGACCCTTAGGCTGGTAGCTCTTTTTTCAAGTACCCAGGCCAGTAAACATGCTGCTGTCCCACTTTATCACATGTAAATCAAACTATTCAAGCTAGTCACATTTCCAAGCTTTAATTTTCATGGTCCTTATCTATTTACAGTTAAGAAATCTTTTCTTGCTCTTCGGGGCAGCTATTAGAAGAACAAGCATCATATATTGTTGAAAGGTCACCTCTAGGAGTAAAGAGCCATCTGAACTAGATGCATAACAGTTTTGTTTAAGTGTACAGTATTTGACCAGCTTAATAGATGCTCTTTATTCTCACAAAATTGCTTGGTTGCATCTGTTTGTATCCACACTAAAGAATGTTAATTAACTCTAATTATGCCAATGCATTGGTTTTTCCAGTTTTCTTTTATTTAAGTCTAAGGCAATTTCTGTGCTGATTATGTGAGAGAGGAATTCACCAGAATACCTGGCATTATTTCTCATTAAAAAAAAATGGAAGAAAGCACCTGTCTTTACTCGCTCCTTTGAGAATTTTGGACTAAAATGATTCAAAGAAATGTGCTGTTATATGTCAAATAGGAGATGTGTCCTTAGGGCAAACTGACTGTCATTTCAAACCAGGCTAAATAGGACCCCATAGTGCTCGTCATGTACAATACATAAAGCATACATTAGACTGTTCTTGCCTGGCAAAACCTTTTGTCATTTTGACACATTTGGCTACAAAGAGCCTTTGACTAACTTTGAAAGCAGAACCCACAGTAGCCTTGGAAAGTAAAATTTGAAACAGAGAATGTTCTATGTTTGAGTACTTTGGATTAAACAAAGAATACAAGCTATGATTATGATTAAACAAAGAATACAAGCTATGATAGGGGAATCAAGTGATTCTGCAGAAAAAAATTGCATAATCTATGGCCTGCCTTACAGTATTAATAAGCATAAAGGTATAATTGAAATGTAGACCAGTACACACAGGCAGAATGTCGGGCAGCATCGGCTGGTTCAAAAGAAACTGGCCGACATTTGGCCCGTGTGTACTGCAGCCGGTCTGACAGAAAACAGGTCGGGAATTACCAAAAAAGAAGGTCTGCCGATCTGCTCCCGATCAGCGCTCTCAGCCAATGGCTATAAGTGCTGACGGGAGTGTTCTGGCGGGTGGGGGCACCTCCTGTCAGAACACAATAGCACAGCAGGGGAGATTGCTGTACCAACATCTCATCATTAGTACAGCGGCTCCTCTGGAGCTGTCAGTTTTTCAGTTTTTTTCATTCAGCCCTGATCTGACATCATCAGGATGCTTCCAGATGACGCATAATCCATGCAAAACGTGTTGAGGTCTAGTTGAGCGTTGCTGACGTCACATCCTGGCCCCTGACCCGCACTGAAACTGAGTGTCAGGGCTGGGCTCAGCCCTTCCTTCTCAGAGCTGGTCGCTCAGCTGTCAGCTAATTGCCAGCTCCTATCTCTCCACAGTTACTCAGCTGTTGATGATATCCTGCTCGTCAGTCTTGCCTTAAGCTGTCCAGTCCAGAGGATCTCTGCCTTTGCCTTGGTCAATATCACAGAGACATGTCCTGTGTTTGTCAGAAACCAAGAAATCAGACCAAGACAGAAGTACAGTTAAATCACACTTGTTTAATAATAAAGGTAAAAAGAACAAACGTAGTCAAAACATAGCCAAAGTTCAGTAACCGGAACGGATAGTCAGCCAAGCCAGAAGTCAGGGATCAATGTAGAGGAACAGCAGGCAGGATCTGGAGCCAAAAGCGATATCAGCAAAGCAAGTCTTTAAACAGGAACGTAGGAGATGTCTCTGTGATGTTGATCAAAGCGAAAGCAGAGATCCTCTGGACTGGACGGCTTAAGGCAGGACTGACGAGCAGGATATAATCAACAGCTGAGTAACTGTGGAGAGATAGGAGCTGGCAATTAGCCGACAGCTGAGCGGCCAGCTCTGAGAAGGAAGGGCTGAGCCCAGCTCAAGGGAAAATGTTTATGGAAATCACGGAGGAGGACAGGGGCATGTACGTCCGAGGATGAGACCCAAGAGCGTTCCTCTGGACCATACCCCTTCCAATGCACCAGGTACTGTATGCGCCCACGGAACTTACGGGAGTCAACAATGGACTGTACTTCATACTCCTCATGGTTCTCAACTTGTACCGGGTGAGGACGTGGCACCGAGGTGGTAAAGCGGTTGCAGACCAAAGGTTTTAATAAGGAGACATGAAGTACATTTGAAATACGCATATTAGAAGGAAGGTCTAATGTGTAAGCCACTGGGTTAATCCTGCGAAGAATAAGGAAAGGTCCAATAAACCGAGGTGCGATGAGGGAACAGTGAGGGAACACAAAGTTGGAGGTTGCAAGGTGACAGCCAGACCCTGTCCCCAACCTGGTAGGAAGGCGCAGGCAGGCATCTGTGGTCAGCATGGAGTCTGTACCTATCATTAGCATGTTGCAAAGCCTCCTGGATTTGTGAGTGGAACGAAGACCATGGAGATGCTCCTCCAACGCAGGAATACTCTGCGGAACAAATGAGTCAGGCAACATGGAAGGTTGGAAACCATAGTTCGCCATAAACGGGGACAATCGGGAAGCAGAATTTAAAGCACTATTGTGAGCAAACTCTGCCCACAGTAATAGGTCTGACCAGTTGTTATGATGGTCAGAAATATAGCAACGTACGAATTGCTCCAAGGACTGATTGGCTCGTTTTGCGGCCCCATTAGACTGCGGTGATACGCAGAGGAAAAGGCAAGCTAAATTCCCAACTGTACACAAAAGGCTCGCCAGAATCGGGACACAAACTGACTACCCCTGTCCGAGACAATCACCTTGTGCAGCCCATGTAAGCGAAAGATCTACTAAGCAAAAATGGAAGCCAGTTCCTTAGAAGTGGGCAAATTCTTAAGTGGAATACAATGCAACATCTTTGAGAGCCAGTCAACCACCATAAGGATAACTGTGTTGCCTTGGGAGTAACTCCACAATGAAATCCATAGACAGGTGGGTCCAGGGCCTCTCTCCATTGGGTATAGGTTGTAGGAGGCCCACTGGAAGGTGTCGTGAAGGCTTACTCTGAGCACACACGGAACAGGCAACTATGAAGGTGGTTACATCAGCACGTAGACTAGGCCACGGCCACCAGAATTGTTGGGAAATGGCCCAAAAGAGATGATTCTTCCCAGGGTGGTCAGCAGCCTTGGGAGAATGGTAAGTGAGACTCTCTGGGACAAAGCAACGGTCACAAGGTTTCTCAGGAGGAGCATGGACCTGAGCAGCAAGAATTTTGTCACTCAAAGGAGAAGTGAGACTCTTGCGAACTGTAGCCAGAATACGATCAGGAGGAATCACAGGAACCGGAACCGACTCCATCTTGGAAGTGGAGGAAAATTGTCATGACAAAAGCGTCAGCCCTTACATTTTTAGTACCGGGTAAGAATGAGACAATGTAATTGAAACTTGACAAGAAAAGAGCCCATCGCGCCCTTCTGGGAGAGAGGCGTTTAGCCTCAGACAAGAATGTGAGATTCTTATGGTCAGTAAGAATGAGAATCGGCACAGTGGTACCTCTGTGGAGATGTCTCCATTCTTTCAGGGCTAAAATGATCGCCAATAGCTCTCTGTCACCAATCTCGTAATTGCACTCCGTAGGTGACAATTTCTTTGAAAAGTAGCCACAAGCATGCATAGCGCTCTCAGAGATAGGATGTTGAGACAAAAGGGCGCCAACACCAGTCTCAGAAGCATCAACCTCAAGTATAAAAAGTAACGTAGGATTAGGATGTGCCAACACAGGAGCAGAAACAAAGGCAGCCTTGAGACTCTCAAAGGCCTTAATGGACTCTAGAGACCAACTCTGTGGGTTACCGTTCTTTTTGGTCATATCAGTCAGGGGCTTGACCAGAGACGAGAAGTTACGAATAAACTTCTGATAATAGTTGGCAAAGCCCAGAAAATGATGCAGAGGACGTAAACCCATGGGTCGGGCCACTGTAGGACTGTCGAAAGTTTTTCTGGGTCCATCGAAAAAAGCAGTGGAAATGACATAACCCAGGAATTTAACCTGTTCACGATGGAACTTCCACTTCTCCAGTTTACAGTAGAGATTGTTCTCTCTTAGTTTCTGAAGCACACAACAGACATCTGTGTGGTGGCTCTCCAGGGACTTGGAAAATATGAAGATATCATCGAGATAAACCACCACACATAACTGCAACAAATCTCGGAGGACATCGTTAATACATTTCTGTAAAACTGCCGGGGCGTTACAAAGGCCAAATGGCATTATGAGGTACTCATAATGGCCTGTTCTGGTATTAAACCCAGTTTTCCACACGTCGCCCTCCTTAATCCTCATGAGATTGTATGCCCCTCTCAAATCATTGGCAGACAACGGGGGCGCTATAGTGGTACTTAATGATAGTGATTACATAATTGAAGCCTTGCGGCAACTTAATGATTCTTCCACGTACCACCCCCTTAGATCTGATCCCACTCCAGTTTTCAAGATCAAACTCAAACATCTCTTGGATACAGGTGTGGAAATGGGAGAACTGACAAAAAAGGTTGCAGAGCACCTTGAAGTTGAACATCCAGTTGTCCCTGTGTTCCATCACCTCCCCAAAATACACAAACCTGAGAGACCTGTAAAAGGTTGTCCAATAGTAGCAGGTATCGGTTCACTCCTAGAGAGATTAGGTGAATGAGTAGACCAGTATTTGCAACCTTTAGTGACAAGACAGCAGGGCTATATAAAACACACAGCATCAATCCTAAAGTATATAAACGAAGGGCGGCACAGTGGTGTAGTGGATGGCACTTTAGCCTAGCAGTAAGAAGGGTCACTGTTTCGAATCCCAACCATGACACTACCTGCCTGGAGTTTGCACGTTCTCCCTGTGCCTTTGTGGGTTTCCTCCAGGTACTCCGGTTTCCTCCCACACTCCAAAGACATGCTGGTAGGTTAATTGGACTCTGTCTAAATTGTCCCTAGTATGTATAAATGTGAGTTAGGGACCTTAGATTGTAAGCTCCTTGAGGGTAGGGACTGATATGAATGTACAATGTATATGTAAAGAGCTGCAACACAACTCAACATCTATGCACCCCACATCCATTGGTATGGGCGTTTCATAGACGACCTGATCTTAATTTGGGACCATACTGATTCCTCTTTAACTTCTTTTGTCTCATACCTCAACAATAACAGCCTTAATCTTGAATTCTCTTATGTGAGCAATAAGATCATGATTTTTTAGATATCACACTCAGGGGTGACTCCAGCACTGGTCTTATAAATACTGGAACCTTCCACAAACCTACTGCCAGAAATTCCTTACTTCTGGTCTCCAGCTGCCATCCACCCCATTCTACTCGTTCTATCCCGGTGGGTGAGTTTATTAGAGCTAAGCGCAACTGCTCCACCCCGGAAAGTTTCCAGCTAGAATGTTCTTACATCTGAAAACGATTAAGTGATAGAGGCTATCAGAAGTGGCATATCATTAGAGCCATTTCCATAGCCTCAGAGAAGTACAGGAACAACCTATTGCATAACAGAGAGAAATCCCCTTGCTCTTTAAAATATACACAACATAAAAATCAAAAAAACAAGGACAGGAGTTCCCTTACCTTTGTCACCACTTTCTCCAAAAAGTTTAATCAGATCAAACAGATTGTCAATAAACATCTTCCCATTCTTTATGGTGATAAGGACCTAATAAATGTGCTTTCCAAAGGGTGTAATTTCTCTTGTCGTCATGCCCCAACTTTAGGTAACTCTTTGTCGCCCAGTCTACATCAAACCACAACTATTTCCAAAACGTGGCTCAGTACTAATGGCTCTTATAATTGTGGTTTAAACACTTGTAGTATTGCAACAAACATAACAAGAATCACAAGTCTATCACCTCGTACCATAATAATAAGGTATTTCCTATTAAGGACTTTATAAATTGTAGTACTCAATATGTAGTCTACTAGATAGAATGTGATGTTTGTAAATTATAATGTAGGATGCACCACTAGGCCCCTTCGCATAAGGATTAGCGAATATTATAATGGAGCAGCATATAGTAATGATAGAAGGTTATCCAATGTATCTAAACACTTCAAATGTACACATGATGGTAACATGGATTCCTTCTCTTTCTCTGCAGTTCAAAAAATCAAAATGTCGGTACGTGGAGGAGACAGGCACAGAAGGCTACTGGAACAGGAAGTTAAGTGGATTTTTCTGTTGGGGACACGCATCCCCACAGGCATGAACCACAGATGGGATGTGGACCTATTTCTCAAATGACATCATCCTATCCCATCTTCAGTTTTATTGTCATTTCCTACAGTATTTGCCTTTTTGTCCCAGTAGGTTCCTTCTGTGCTTGTTTTCTGCCTTCTATTTTTTCCTTCTGCCAAATAATTATAATAATTAATGCAAGCCCTCCTTTTTTTGACCCTGCCATAATTTAATCCCTTTCTTTGTTCCTGCTATAAATTCAATTCACCCTTTTTCTGATCCTGCTATAAATTGAATCCCTCTTTTTTGATCCTGCCATTAATTGAATCTCTCTTTTTTGATTCTGTCATAAATTGAATCCCTCTTTTTTGATCTTGCTATAAATTGCATCCCTCTTTTTTTATCCTGCCAAAAATTGCATCCCCCCTTTTTTGATCCTGCCATAAATTTAACCCTTCCCCCTTTTTTTGATCCTGCCATAAATTGAATCTCTCTTTTTTGTTCCCGCCATAAATTTACTTCCCCCTTTTTCTGATCCTGCCATAAATTAAATCCCTCTTTTTTGATCCTGCCATAAATTGAACCCCTCTTTTTTGATCATGCCATAAATTGCATCTTTCCCTTTTTGATCCCTTTTTGCTACCACAAAGTATTTTACTTGAACATGAGTCTGCATTTTCACCTTCTTCTTAGGAATATATTTCTCCCTTGGAGTAATAAGGTCCTAATATCCCATGTAGCATTTTTTCTACACACTTCTTTTTGGCTCAACAAAATAACTTTTTATATTGCCTTTGTTTCCTCTCCCCCTTCTCAGGCTGGCTAAAAACAGGTGTAGTCACTAACCACTTGGATAATTGGTGATATCAATTAAATATGTTAATTTTCTGTGACACTAACCTGATAGTCAAATTATGAAGAGATGGCGTTTGCATATGTGTATGTGAGTATATATATATATTGCCATATCTGTTTCAAACTAGCTACGACTAAGGCTATTGCTGAAACGTGTCAGATTTATTGTTTTATTGTCACTCTGATGTACCAATAAACGGCAATTCAAGGATTACAGTCCTGCCGTCTCTTCTTACTACCCTCTCAAGCTTCGTGAAAACCGTTGCTCTCTTGAGGCGGTCAAATAACTCTGTTATCAACGGAATCGGATAGGCATTCTTAATCGTGAAACGATTGAGACCCCTATAATCAATACAAGGTCTCAGTTCACCACTCTTCTTTTTCACAAAGAAGAAACCAGCAGAAGACGAGGATCTGCGGATGAAACCTCGAGAAAGTGCATCTGCAACATACTCCTCCATGGCCTTATCCTCCAAGACCGACAAAGGGTAATCCCGGCCACGAGGGGGTATGGCACCAGGTTGAAGGTCAATTGCGCAATCATACGGCTGGTGTAGAGGCAAACTACCGGTTATACCTTTGTCAAAGACATCGCTAAAATCATGGTACTCCTCCGTCAGGGAGGAGAGTGAAGAGGTGCACAGAACCTTGGCTACCTTCTGGAAGCATGTCTCACTGCATTGTGGTGACCAGGAGAGAACCTCAGCACGGAGCCAATCAAAAGAGGGGTTGTGCCTCTGTAACCAAGGATAACCAATAACCAGCAGAAACTTAGGTGAGGAAATAACTTGGAATTGGATTATCTCATGGTGAAGAGCCCCTACGGCCATGGACAACGGAACAGTCTCATGAGTCTCATGGGCAGGCTGTAGAGGTCTCCCGTCAAGAGCCTCAATGGCAAGTGGAGTGTCACGCTGCTCCAGCGGAATCAAGTGCTTTGATACAAAGGCAGCATCAATGAACAGGCCTGCAGCCCCAGAGTTGATTAGAGCCTGTATCTCGATGGTCGACTTAGCCCAAGAAAGGGTGACTGAAAGCAGGGGCTTATCCTTCTGGATAACTGGGGATGAAACAAGGTCACCTAAGGTCTGTCCGTGACAGGACTTCAAGGTTTGTGCGTTCCCTGGATGGGTAGGACAAGACTTCAAAAAGTGACCTGCCTGGCCACAATAAAGGCACAATCTCTCCCTCCTCCTACTTGCTTTGCTGACATCCCTTCTGGCTCCAGATCCTGCTTGCTGTTCCACTACATTGATCCCTGACTTCTGACTTGGCTGACTATCCGTTCCCAGTTACTGAACTTTGGCTATGTTTTGACTACGTTTGTTCTTTTTACTTTTTATCCTTTAAAATAATTTTTATTGGACAAAGCTTACATACATTGTAAAGATAGTTATACTGAACAGAGCATGTTACATTCAATCCTGAATCAGTCCAGATTAACCGTATACAAAGGAGGCTATTGAAAGTGGCTCCAAAAAAAGGATGTTAAAGACAATAAAACAGGTATTACATAAAAAGGAAAGCCTTCATTGCTGTCATCAAAATATAAAGACATGGCTGTCAGAGGGCTATAACGAAGAGATTAACAGTGATGAAAATAGCTAGACCCCCAGAGGCGGGTGCCAGCCGGTTCGAAAGAACCATATACACCACCCCTTTGGGAACTCTCTGTGGGTATGTACGGAGCCACCTAAACGGAAGTCAATCTTGTTCGAATGGAAAGGCTAAAAAAATGGAGCCCTCCCATTCCAAATGTCCATGGCGTTTGCCTATCAAATGTATAATCATGAGGATGAGTTCCTCCTGACAGCCGAACCTGAAACTACTAAGACATCCCCGTAATGGTGACAACAGGTCTTTCTGCCCAGTAGGAGAGCGAGGGACTAGGACGCCCCCGAAAGGAGGGAGAGAAAACGTGTGAAAGGAAAGGAGATAGAAAGAAGAAGGGGTTAGTGAAGGGGGGGGGGGGCGTTCTTGGTTCTGGATTCCATTCCAGGAAGTAGAGGTATATCACAAAATCTGGCCCAAGGTTCCCAGGTGGCATTAAATTTCTCTGTTTTGTCATTGAGTTTTGTTACAATTTGTTCCTGGGCCATAATCCAGGAGACTTTCCTCCTAAAGCCCTGAAAAGAGGCAGCGGGCCTTTTCCAGGCCTTTGCTATTGTAATTTTCGCACCCAACAGAATGAAAAAAGAGAGAACCTGAGTGTGCTTATGTAGGTTAGGGATACTGTGATTAAGCATTGCTATGTCCGTGTTAGGAGAAACCATTTCGATCGTTAAAGAGCTAACGGTACGAAAGATTTTCTGCCAGAAGGTTCTAATGCGGGGGCAAGTCCACCAAATATGTAGCCTTGTGCCCTCCAGCTCACATCCTCTGAAGCATAATGGAGATGTCCCTGGATAAATCAATGCTAATCTGGAGGGAACATAATACCACCTGGTTAATACCTTTAGGCTGGCCACAATGAGAGATATGTTGCAAATACCTTTAAAAGAGCGAGTCGAGGCTCGGTTCTATTCAGTTGTGATCCACGTTCTGCCCGTGTCCTCCTCCCAGGCCCGTGCGTACGACGGCTTTTCAGGATTCGTCAATAGGCCAGTGTAAATCAAAGAAATGCCTCCTCTCTGATCCAAAGTATTGGAGCACCAGTGCTCATAAGGGGTTATCATTGAGTTTAGGAAATGTGAAATTTGGGAGATTCTAAATACTTCTGTTTCGGGCTTATCCAGTTTTTTCCTGCAGGGAGATAAGGTAAGGGGACCCGCTGGGGAAAGAAAGTGACCTATACGTTAAATGCCTTTATCAGTCCACCACCGAAATGCTTGTATATTCACACCTGGGGGAAAGTTCGCGTTATGAAATATATGAGCCAGTGGTTTCAGGGCGGATGTCAGGGAATGTTGCGTGTAAAGTTTTGAGCATAGTGCAATGGAGTGGGAGAGGGTGGGGGACATTATGGCTGGTCTACTCTTTGGATCACACCATAAGAGAAAATCTATGGTGTTGTGGGGAATTGCTTTTCTCTCCATGGAGAGCCAGTCAGGTTTTGGGCCCCTGGAAAAGACCATTGAAATTTGCTTTAATTGCGCAGACTGATAGTAACCCCAGAGGTCCAGAAGCCCCAACCCACCCTGAGATTTCAGGCGAAGAAGGGTTCGCGATAGGACCTATACCCCTTGTTACCCCAGACAAAGCGTATGATTTCCGACTGGAATTTACTAAAGGGATTGCTTAGAGAGTGGGATTGGTAAAGAGTGTAATAAATATAGAAGACGGGGAAGGAGTGTCATTTTCACTGCATGTACCCTGCCCAGCCAGGATAGACCACATCTGGACCACTTTTCCAAGTCACACCTACCTTTGTGAAGCATAGGAGGGTAGTTGGCTTTAAAGAAGTTATTGATATCAGGTGTTAGACTGATCCCTAGGTAAGGAATCGCTGTAGGGGCCCAAGAAAAGTCAAAGTTACTTGCCAGCTGTGCCAGCAAGTCAGGAGGGACCCTTATGTTTAATGCTAATGATTTATTCATATTGCTGGTTCTTTTTACTTTTATTATTAAACAAGTGTGATTTAATTGTACTTCTGTCTCGGTCTGATTTCATGGTTTCTGACACCAAGGCTTGAACCGCACGCTGTCTTCCTGAGACGGACGGCGAGCACAGGCTTTGTTTGGGACGTTGGATAGACTTGGTGCCGGTCTAAAGGCACAAGTAATGTGAGTGAACTATCTGTTAATACTTTTAAAGAATAATAAACTGAGGAATATTGCGCAATTTATGAAGAACTGGGACTTTTTTGTACCAAATCACTCTTTTGTATCGAATCTCTTTATTTACAGTATCTCACAAAAGTGAACACACCCCTCACATTATTGTAAATATTGTATTATATCTTTCATATGACAACACTGAAGAAATGACACTGTGCTACAATGTAAAGTAGTGAGTGTACAGCTTGTATAACAGTGTAAATTTACTGTCCTCTCAAAATAACTCAACACACAGCCATTAATGTCAGGGCCATCTATATTATTAATTGGACCCTGGGCAAATATTTTTTTGGGCCCCCCCCTCCATGCAATTTTGCTCTCCACCTGCTCTGAGATATACAATAAATAGCAGCAAGACTCAAAATCAGTTTACTGAATCAGATCAGGCAGCGATTGCGATTGGTTGCCAGAGGTTACAATGTATCATTACCGCTCACTGACTGACTGCTAGAGGTTACAGCACACATTACGGCTCACGGTTAGTTTCTAGAGGTTACAGCACATTATTTCTGCTTGTTGATTGGTTGCTAGAGATTACTGTACATCAATACTGCTTACTGATTGGTTGTTAGAGGTTACAGCACATCCTCCCCTTTGCTGCCTGCTAGGGATGAGCCGAACACCCCCCGGTTCGGTTTGCATCAGAACATTCGAAAGGACCGAAAGTTTGCGCAAACTTTCGAACCCCGTTAAGGTCTATGGGACTCGAACGTGAGAAATCAAAAGTGCAAATTTTAAAGGCTAATATGCAAGTTATTGTCCTTAATAGGGTTTGGGGACCCGGGTCCTGCCCCAGGGTACATGTATCAATGCAAAAAAAGTTTTTTAAATGGCAGTTTTTTCGGGAGCAGTGATTTTAATGATGCTTAAAGTGAAATAATAAAAGTGAAATATTCCTTTAAATATCATGCCTGGGGGGTGTCTATAGTATGCCTGTAAAGTGGCGCGTGTTTCCCATGTTTAGAACAGTCCCTGCTCAAAATGGCATTTCTAAAGGAAAAAAAGTCATTTAAAACTGCTTGCGGCTTTAATGTCATGTCTGGTCCCGGCAATATGAATGAAAATCATTGAGAACCCCCCCCCCCCAGGCCATTACCAGCCCCTTTGGGTCTTGTATGGATATTAAGGGGAACCCCGCACCCAAATAAAAAAAGGAAAGGCGTGGGGCCCCCAGGCCCTATATACTCTGAAGAGCAGTATACAGGCGGTGCAAACAAGTCAGGGACTGTAGGTTTTTTCTTAAGTAGAATCTGTTTGTAATTTTGAACTGGTTCATTTTTTACGTGTAGCTCCAGCCAAAAATCTATTTTTAAGTTTTTTGGAAAACATAACATTTGTTTTGCTGTCTGTGCACCTGTTCAGAAGATTTCACTTCACTTTCTGTCCCAATGACAATTGGATTTTGAAAATTTGGGGTTTTTAGTGAAACAAGGAACTCTTACAGGAGAGAATTTCCCTTCCTAGGGGTAAATTTCCTCTCATTTCCTGTTGTCTCCTTCCGTTTGCAAGTAGGAGTGGTTTGTAAGTTGGATGTTTGAAAGTAGGGGCCTGCCCTATATACTCTGCAGAAATGTGGGCCTTAGGTGTTGATGTTGCCACAACACTGTAAGCCCTCACAGTTGCTCTTGGTGGACGCAGGAACGGGCCCTGCTGTGAAATATTATATCAAGAATAGTAATTACATGCCCCAGTTGAACAGGGTCAGAAAAATTGGGCCTTTTGTGGTGGGCCACAACACTGCAACCCCTCACAGATACTCTAGTTGGAGCGCAGGAATGAGCCCGGCTGCAAAGTATTGCATCAGAAATTGTAATTACACGCCCCTGTTAAACAGGGGCTGAAAAATTGGGCCTTAGGCACTGGTGCCACAACACTGCAACCCCTCACAGATACTCTAGTTGGAGCGCAGGAATGAGCCCTGCTGCAAAGTATTGCATCAAAAATTGTAATTACACGCCCCTGTTAAACAGAGGCTGAAAAATTGGGCCTTAGGCACTGGTGCCACAACACTGCAACCCCTCACAGATACTCTAGTTGGAGCGCAGGAATGAGCCCTGCTGCAAAGTATTGCATCAAAAATTGTAATTACACGCCCCTGTTAAACAGGGGCTGAAAAATTGGGCCTTAGGCACTGGTGCTGGTGCCACAACACTGCAACCCCTCACAGATACTCTAGTTGGAGCTCAGGAATGAGCCCTGCTGCAAAGTATTGCATCAGAAGTTGTAATTACACGCCCCTGTTAAACAAGGGCTGAAAAATTGGGCCTTAGGCACTGGTGCTGGTGCCACAACACTGCAAGGAACACGCAGGAACACTTTCTGGATAAAGGGGGCCTTGAGAGGTAAGAAAGTCCTCCTCTTCCTGCCTCTGTTCTGCCTCAAGTGCCCTGTCCATTATTCCACACAGAGTGTGCTCCAACAGGTGGACAAGAGGGACAGTGTCACTGATGCATGCACTGTCACTGCTCACCATCCTCGTGGCCTCCTCAAATGATGGCAGGAAAGTGCATGCATCCCTGATCATGGCCCACTGGCATGGGGAAAAAAAAAAGCTCCCCTGACCCTGTCCTGGTGCCATAGTCGCACAGGTACTCATTGATGGCCCTCTGCTGCGTGTGCAGCTGCTGCAGCATGGCCAACGTTGAGTTCCACCTGGTGGTCATGTCACAGATTAGGCGGTTCTTGGGCTAGTTAAATTCCTTTTGGAGGTCAGCCAGCCGAGCACTGGCATTATATGACTGGTGGATATGCACACAGACTTTCCTGGCCTGCCTCAGGACATCTCGTAAGCCCAGGTACCTGCCCAAGAACCACTGCACCACCAAGTTAAGGACATGAGCCAAACAGGGCACATGGGTCAGTTGTCCCTGTCGAAGGGCAGAGAGGAGGTTGGTGCCATTGTCGCAAACCACCATTCCTGGCTTAAGCTGGCATGGCGTCAACCACCTCTGAGCCTGCCCCTGCAGAGCTTATAGAATCTCTGCCCCAGTGTGGCTCCTGTCCCCCAAGCACACCAGCTCAAGCACCGCATGGCATCTTTTTGCCTGCGTGCTTGCGTAGCCCCTTGAACGCCTACGGAACACCACTGGTTTCCAAGGACAAATCAGCACAGGAAGAGGCCATGGAGGAAGAAGAAGAGGAGGGGGTGGAGGAGAGAGGTGTGGCAGAATCACCACTAGTAGAATTTTGGAGGCATGGTGGCGGAACAACCTCCAACACTACTGCACCCTGTCCTGCATCCTTCCCAGCTGCCAGCAGAGTCACCCAGTGCGCGGTGAAAGATAGGTAACATCCCTGTCCATAGAGTACTAAATTGGGGTGATTGGCGCTGTTCTACTGGGTCCACTATGATGTGCAAAACAAAAATAATAAATAATAAATAATGAATTGTATGTGTATAAGAATGATAAAAGTTCCAGATGTGTAGACAAAATATATGTGCATGTATAAAAAACCTGTCCGCAATCTATAAAGTGCAGTGTATAGTATCACATAGAATGCAAACACTAAAAAAATTGAGTGATAAAGATAAGTGATAAAAATTAAATCATCCCAAAAAGTGAGTATATAAATATGAAGAAAATAATATAAAATTATTTGAAAAACACTTATTAGTAAAAGTCCTTTGCTGATAAGTACACACAATAGTGCTAAAACATATTGGTAAAACTCCTTTTGTTCATATGTACACACAATAGTTCTTAAAACATAAGAAGAGTGATCAGTTCATAAAAACAAGTGTCCCCAAAAAAGAAGAAATTCCATAAAAAGTTCTTCTTAAAGTGCAGTGCTGTGTCTCTTCATTCACATAACAATATTCCTGGTGTGGAAAGTGCTCCCAGCCTTCAAAAGGACCCCCACTTGTGCCCTCACTCACCGGAAAAATTCACCCCTGCAGGGGTATCAAGCCTGTAAACTGAATCCAGGAGCAATGGTCCGTAGTGACAATCCTCCGTTCTCCTCTCCTTATCTGGTGTCCCGATCACCTCCAATCGCTCCCCGGTTTAAACATTCATATGTATTGAAACAAAAATAAGCCCTATCGCATAAATCCGAAAAAAACTGTACTTTATTGTAAACAGGTAGATTAAAAAGGAGCTGACAGTGCTCCGCTGACTAATACAGAGTCAATGTATGGGAAGTGCAGCGCGGTGTAGCGTGCGTTCCACCGCCTGCTAGCTAAACCCGGAAGTCAACTAACACAGGGAAAGACGTATGCGTATCACGTGGCCACGCCACAACATCCCTGTCCATGCCTGCTGGACCATGAGTCAGCGGTAATATGCACCTTACCGCTGACCGTCCTGTCCAGCGTGGCATGGACATTGCCTTCCACATGCCGGTAGAGAGCCGGAATTGCCTTCCGTGAAAAAAAGTGGTGTTTGGGAACCTACCACTGAGGTACCGCACATTCTACAAACTCACGGAAGGGGGCAGAGTCTACCAACTGAAAAGGCAGCAGTTGAAGTGCTAGCAATTTGGCCAAGCTAGCATTCAATGGATGGACGGTGGAGCAACTGGGGTAGGGAAATCTGCCTGCTAGAATCGGATGTTGGTGTACCGATAGCAGATTGCCTGCAAGTACTTGGCAGTGGCACACCTAATTCTACACCTTCATTCCTCTCAGTGCAGGTTTCTGAGAGGACTGAAGGTATAGTGGGGTTGGAGATCCCAGCTGATGAGGAGGAGCAAGGAGAAGTCCGCCTTGTTCTTTGGTGTGGGTCTCTTAGGTAGTGTTGCCAACGGGCTGCATGGGAGCTTGACATATGTCTGATTAAGCATGTGGTGCCCAAGCACTTGCTGTCTAGTCCACGCTTGATATGCTTCAGACATATGTTGCAAATAGCAACGGTGCGATCTGCTGCACACGTCTCAAAAAAGGCCCACACCAAAGAACTTTTGGAATAATGTGCGGAGTCACCAGTGCCCTGCAGTGTGATGCAGTCGGTTGGCTGCCCTTAAGCTGGCCCCTGGAGGGCATCCTGCCTCATTGGAGATGTGCCTCCTCCTCCGCTTCCTCCTCCCCTCTCCTATCAGGCACCCACGTAGAGTCAGTGAGCTCATCATTCCCTCCCTCCTAGTCACTGGAGCAAACCTGGCAGTATGCTGCAGCTGGGGGAACATGACTGCCAGTTTGTTGTCCTTCTTGGGCAGCCCCTCTCTCTGGGCTCACGTTGCTGCCTTCCTCAAGCTGGGTACCATCATCGGAGCCTTCAAAACGCTGCGCATCCTCCTGCATCATGTACCCAACACTGTGGTCGAACAGTTCGGGGGGACTCCTCCGGTGGGGCTAGGGAAGGAGTAACTTCTGATGACCTTGAGTCCAAGAAATAGGCCGCTTTGGCACCTGTATTGGCAGCCAAGGTAGCCTGGGTGACAGAGGATGAGGAGGATGAGGACGGCTTGGTCATCCACTCTACCAACTCTTCGGCATGTTGTGGCTTAACGTGGCCAGCTGCCAAGAAAAAGGACAAGCGTGCCCCACGGCCACGTTCTGATGAGGATGCACCATGTCCATAACCAGCACTGTTGCCTCTAAACACAGAGCCTGCTTGCCCTCTTTTATTGGCCTGTGACTGTCTGCCTCTCCTTGTTGGCCTTCCAGACATACTGTCTTTGATGTATTGGAATAGGTACACAAGGAGGGGCAGGAGGCGGAGCCTAGCGGAGCAGACATGCATTGTTAGAGCTCCACACCGCTGAGGAGAGAAGAGAAGGACAAAGCGGAGCCTGCAGGCTCAAAAGGTATCCATTTGAACCTTTTTGCCCCAGGGAACAAACTGTGAAAGTTTGGGCAGGAAATATGGTACTGGGAGGAAACCGTGGCAGAAATAAAAATCACCTCACAAAGAGCTCACAGGCACTCACTGCAGCTGAAGCAGCTCCAGTCACCTCACAAGATACAGCATCAGGGCGCTCTCACAGACAGAAAATGTCACAGCAAGACTCTCCATTTGAGTCAGATACAGAACAAATCCTCTCACAAACTTCTCCACAAGCCTCCTCAGTATCCCCAGTAATATTATTACAATTTGAAAAGATGCTTCATAAGGCTTTAAAACAAACCTCAGACCAAATAACAAAAAGCCTAACCAAAGAAATAAGAGAGCTGGGAAACCGCACCGCAGCCTTAGAAATAAAAATGGATGAAATTGAAATTACAACCCAAGAAAATATAACAGAATTGGAACAATTAAAAAAAGAGAATTTAATACTTCAAACTAAGCTCGAAGATTACGAAAATAGGGCCAGACGTTCAAACTTGCGCATAAGGGGAATACCTGAAACTGTGACAGACCTGCAATCTACTATAACTGCTCTATTACAACAACTAAAGCCAGATATCCCTATTGAACGTTTAGAACTGGACAGAGTACACAGAGCCCTCACAGCCAAAAAGAAAGATGGACCCCCACGTGATATAATCACAAAATTTCATTATTACAGAACGAAAGAACAAATACTAATTGCTGCAAGAGAAAAAAAGGAACTTAATTTTCAAGGACACAATTATCAAATTTTTGCTGACCTATCCCAACTTACTATTACTAAAAGACGATCCATGAAACCCCAACTAATGGAACTGCAACGCCACAACATTATGTATCAATGGGGCTTCCCCTTTTCAGTCAGATTTAACTACCAAGGTACAATTTACAGAAGCAGATCAGCAGATGAACTACAACAAACCCTTTTAAAATTAAATCTGACAGAACCCACAAGCAGCAACACTCCCACACGCAGAAGAATGGCGTCATCTTCACCTTCAGGCAGCACCCAGAAAATTTCAGAACAAAATGGGAATCATCATTCTCACAAAAGAGGCCGTTATGCCACATCATCCATGGACCAAGAAGATTCAATGGACTGACATCCTAATTCCTGATATCTCTTCATTTATTATACTAAGAGATGGTTCTCTATAAAAAAACTATATTTATAACTGAATGTAACTGCATTCTGATAGTCACACACTGTGTGGGATCATGTTACATTCCAGTTATATTTCTTATTACTTCTGATTCATATAGCCTTAGAATATATAAGTGAAATAAGGAAATACTTGTTCAGTTATATATTATCAGGTAATAACAATAGATTTATTACTTTTTAGGACAAATATGTTCAATAATCCAGAAGTAATGGAAGCTTTTTCTTTCTTTTCTTAAAACAAATATATTATTACCTAACTAGTTCCTAGAATTATGTTTTTGTTTATTCTAATCTGAAGCAATACAACCTCAATTTTATGAGTTAACATATCTAAACAGTTACATATGAATAAAATATGTAATTGTTTACTCTAAAAGGGTTAAAATCCCAAAATAATTCAAACTATCTTCATCAATAGCAAAGTTATTAACAGTACCTTTCTAACTGAATTATTTAGCCTAGGGCAAGACTAACCATATACAACCACCCTGGAATAAATAATTTCAACAAAAACTATATTCTGCACTCCAATTAATGAAACATCATTTTGATGTCTTTTGACATAGCACTTCTCTCCTGTAAGCGGAAGATCCGTGTACCCCCATTAGCCCTCCTCATTCTCCCAACCATATTATGTGGGAGTGTGACAAAGGCACTTATTCCCCTGAGAGAGATATTTATTCTCTTTCACGGGTAAATTGTGATTACTTGCAAAAAATAATTTATACAATGTATCATCTAATCTCATATGTTTTTTGTTTACTCTTTACTCCAGAATTCACTGGTTTCTTTTCTATCTATTCATCTCTTCAGTCCACACAGGTTGATCTGCGCAGTCAGCTCTGCATAACAAAAAGTAAGTCAAAACTATTTGATCTATTGCCATGGCACCACTGAATATACTTTCCCTGAATGTTCAGGGAATAAATGTCCCTCAAAAAAGGACCAAAGCCTTCCGTACTTTCCATAACAAGAAGGCTCACATAGTATGCCTCCAAGAAACACACTTCACCAAAGATTCTACTCCAAAATATATTTCTCCTTTTTATCAACAAATTTACACGGCTTCTGCCTGTACCAAGCAAAGGGGAACTCTAATTGCATTTCACCGATCCACACCATTCACCTTATCATCAGAAATTAAAGACCCAGAAGGTAGATACCTGATACTCATGGGTTATATAATGGATACAGCAATCACAGTGATTTCCTACTACGCTCCTAACAAACAACCTACACCATTCCTCTCACATATATTACAAGTGATTAATACACACAAAATAGGAACAGTGATAATGTGTGGGGATTCGAACCAGGTCCTCCTCCCATTTCTAGATAAATCACCTTTTACACCATCCAAAATAACCTCTAGATTACCTTTTTCTCAACTTCTTTCCAAATACAATCTGGTAGATTCATGGAGAGAAAGTAACCCAATGAAAAAGAAATTCACTTATTTCTCGCACCCTCATCAAACCTTCAACAGAATAGATCATATTTTTCTCACAATAGGAATGATACCAGAAATTATTGCATCAGATATAATTCCGATTCCGTGGTCTGACCATAATGCAGTATACACTACTATAGCCTCAGCCATACCAAAAGCGCATGACCCAACGTGGTACTTACCGGACATAATGCTCAAACACCCACTACATCAGATGGCCATTGACCAAGCTTTAAAGGAATACATATCAATTAATAATACAACAGACATCTCCCCAATAACACTGTGGGAAGCTCATAAGCCTGTCTTGCGTGGTACAATACAAAGACAAATGGCACTATTTAAACGGGAACGCAAAAATCTATCAAAAAAACTAGAACTCAATTTTAATGCAGCCTACATATCATTTCAAGATAATCCATCTCAGAGTACAAAATCTCATCTGGAAAAATCTAGATTGGAATACGATCTATTTCTCACTGAGTCAGTTGATAAATCCCTCAAACGCTCCAAACACAATTTCTACATGAATACAAACAAACCAGGTACATATTTGGCTCGGGCATTAAATTCAACTAACAAATCTTTCAAACCAATATGTTTGAAATTATCAAAAAATGTTTACACTTGTAATCCAGTTAAAATAGTCCATAAATTTCACTCACATCTCGCAACTTTATACAAGACAAACAATGAATTTAATCCTACAGAAGCTGAATCCTTCTTCTCAAAAATAACCTTACCTGAGTTATCTCAGAATCAAAAAAGCAGTTTGGATGAGCCTATAACTATAGATGAAGTTGCTAACGCCATAAAAGACCTAAAACTTAACAAAAGACCAGGCCCAGATGGCTACTCGGCTTTATACTATAAAACATTCTCAGAAATACTCTCTCCCATTCTCACTGAAACTTTTAACAAACTTCTAGATGGACATTCTTTTCGGCAAGAAACACTAATGGCAATTGTTTGTATGATCCCAAAACCCCTTTCTGATGATACTTCCTGTGTGAATTATCGGCCTATCTCTCTGTTAAACCTCGATATTAAATTATTAGCAAAAATAATAGCAAAACGCCTCAATAGCATTATAGGAAAATTAATACATAGAGATCAAGTAGGCTTCATGCCAAATAGACAGGCAGGTGATAATATACGCAGGGCAGTGTTATTGGCACATATTGCTAAAAAACGGAAAATCCCTTTATGTTTTCTATCTCTCGATATTAAGAGGGCATTTGACACAGTATCCTGGCAATATATGCAATATTCATTACAAAAATGGGGTTTTGGACCCCACTTTTTAACATGGATCAAAGCATTATATAATAAACCCAAAGCCTATATAAAATATGCTGGATACAAATCTGAAGCCTTTAATATCGAAAGAGGTACCCGACAGGGTTGCCCATTATCTCCCTTATTATTTGCCCTTATACTCGAACCCATGGCCCAATACATCAGAACAAACCAAACTATAACTGGCATTGAAGTAGGAGGTATTACACACAAATTATGTATTTTGCAGACGATATACTACTTTTTCTATCATCACCTCAGGTCTCTGGTCCTAACTTAATACCAGCTCTTGATGGATTTGCAGCCCTATCCGGCCTTATGATTAATCCTAAGAAATGCCTAGTGCTTAATATTTCACTCACAAACATGGAATTGATCCCGGCTAGGGCTGCACTCCCATTCACATGGGCAGAAAAATCAATCCCATATCTTGGAATTCATTTAACAGCATCTCATTCTGACTTATTCTCAACCAATTATCCTCCTGTATTAAGACAGATCACAAATCTAATAAAACAATGGTCGCAACTTCCTTTATCCTGGATAGGGAAGATTAATGCAATCAAAATGACTATTCTACCCAAATTGCTTTATCTATTCAGAGTCCTCCCTATTCCAATTCCTTCCTATTTTTTGAGAATAGTACAAAAAAGAGCAACTTCGTTTATATGGGGCTCTTCTAAACCACGTATACCTATACACACACTACATCTTCCCAAAAATAAAGGAGGCCTGGGATACCCTAATTTTACTAACTACTACAGAGCAGCACATTTGGCCAGTCTGTCCAAATACCATGCAAAACAGGAAATCCCATTATGGGTATTTATAGAGGCTTCAGAAAATGACCCTCTATTAATATCAAATTTATTATGGCTTGATCCTAAAGACCGCTTTAAAATTCATAATCCCATAACTAAACACTTCTTATCTCTCTGGGATAAACTAAAAACCAAATATCAGTTACAATCTCCACACAATCCTCTCCTTTCTTTTATCAGAAATCCGGCCTTTTATCCGGCATGGATCTACCCAAATTCTTTTAAAGCTTGGACAACATCAGGCATTCAGACACTAAATGACTTCATAGCATCTAAATCATTCCTTTCATTCCCATCGCTTAGAGAAAAATATGATCTACCAAACTCTGAGATATTTAGATATCTCCAAATCAAAAATTTCTATACACCATTCCTAAAAGGGGATACACCATTATCCCAATTATCCATTTTTGAATCAATCTGTACAAAAGATCCATTTGCTAAAGGTACAATTTCATCACTTTATAATCAATTATATGGAGTAGCAAATCTTAATAGACCCTCTTACGTTCAGAGGTGGGAGGAGGACCTGGGACGAACTTTAGAAGACACGGACTGGTTTAACATATGGCTCACATCTAAGTCATCTTCACCCAACATCTTAGCACTGGAGACAAATTATAAAGTCCTAACTCGCTGGTACCTTGTACCCGCTAGAGTGGCAAAATATTCACCTAATACCTCAACTCTTTGTTTTCGAGGATGCCCAGAAATAGGCACATATTTACACATATGGTGGACGTGCCCAGTAATCCAAACCTTCTGGAAGGAAGTCTTCGTGATTGCATCTAAAATATTTTAAAAAATAATACAACCAGATCCATATTTAACTTTACTTAATCTAAAACCGGAATGGTTAACACTCTCTCAATTCAAACTCATGATCCAACTAATAACGGCTGCAAAACAAACAGTGGCCAAGGCATGGAAATCTCCTACATTGGTACTAGCAGAAACAATTCACAGAATGAATAATACAATGTCCCATGCTAAGATGGTAGCCATCGATCAAAATCAAATTCCAAAATTTGAAAAACTTTGGCATCCTTGGATAAAACAACAGTTCCTGTCAAACTTCAATGACTCTGTCCTGTTGCCATGGTAACAGATTAAATGACTTACAGAGACACCCATTCTAAGGCTTCAAAGAGAACTAAAAAGAATAATAAACTGACGAGCGAGACAACCTTGTGGACCATACGTCTACCTTTCAACCCTTTTTCTTCTTTCTCTTTCCTTTTCTCCACCTTACGATTAAAGCTCATTATCAGAATTTATTTGACCTATATACACTCTACTTGTAAACAATATGTATAGTAGGTATAAATCATTTAAATACCTACAAACGTAACTAAGGAAATGATATATATCTTTAATTTAGGTTTACGTGAACCCAACGTTTAATATTTGAAATTTCATGATATTTACCTATATAAACCCTACTGTAAAACAATGAGCTTACTTTATAGATCCTTGTAAACTTACTTTATGTATCTTTATAACATTGTATACTCAATAAACTTCATTTGACAAGGAATAGGTACACAAGGAATGGCCTGTAGTTAGATGTAGCTGCACAAAGCTGGGATGTATATATATACTGATTATAATGCAGCTAGCTGAATCGCCTGCCTGCCTGTAGTATTATTAGGAAGAGAACACCAGCAATTGTCTGCAGTTAGCTTTATGCCCTGTACACACGATCGGACATTGAACGGACATTCCGACAACAAAATCCATCGGATTTTTTCCGACGGATGTTGGCACAAACTTGTCTTGAATACACACGGTCGCACAAAATTGTCAGAAAATCCGATCGTTCTGAACGCGGTGACGTAAAACACGTATGTCGAGACTATAAATGGGGCAATAGCCAATAGCTTTCGTCTCATAATTTATTCTGAGCATGCGTGGCACTTCGTGCGTCGGATTTGTCTACACACGATCGGAATTTAAAGGATCAGATTTTGTTGTCGGAAAATTTTATATCCTGCTCTCAAACTTTGTGTGTCAGAAATTCCGACGGAAAAAGTCCGATGGAGCCCACACACGATCGGAATATCCGACAACACAATCCGATTGCACTTTCTCCATCAGAAAATCCAACCGTGTGTACAGGGCATTAGTTGCACACTGTGCACAGGATACAGTACACTGACTGAAAATACTGCAGCTGCCTGCCTGAGGTATTATTAGGTAGAGAACACCAGCAATTGTCTGCAGTTAGCTTTAGTTGCACACTGTGCACAGGATCCAGTACACTGACTGAAAATACTGCAGCTGCCTGCCTGTGGTATTATTAGAAAGAGAACACCAGCAATTGTCTGCAGTTAGCTTTAGTTGCACACTGTGCACAGGATCCAGTACACTGACTGAAAATACTGCAGCTGCCTGCCTGTGGTATTATTAGAAAGAGAACACCAGCAATTGTCTGCAGTTAGCTTTAGTTGCACACTGTGCACAGGATACAGTACACTGACTGAAAATACTGCAGCTGTCTGCCTGTAAGTATATTAGGAAGAGAATAATAGGAACGGATCTAGCTAAACTGAATACAGTGACTGCAGCTAACTGACTCGCCTGCCTTCTCTATCTAACTCAAATGAAATGACACCGTCTCTCTCTCTCTCTGTCTCTCAGCATGCCGGAACACACTACACAAGGCCGAATTCCAGGCGGCCTTATATAGTGTGGGGCATGTACTAAATCCCCTGAGGCATAATTGGCCAAAGCCACCCTGCCTTTGGCCAATTATGGCTCTCTGTTCTTACCACGCTGTGATTGGCCAAAGCATGCGGGTCATAGTGCATGCTTGGCCAATCATCAGCCAGCAATGCACTGCGATGCCTCAGCGAATTACGGTCCATAATGTTCGTAATTCGACGAATGGTCGAACGGCCAATGTTCGAATTGAAGGTAAGCTCATCCCTACTGCCTGCACACCATGGACTGGGGTTGTGAGTGGACCCATTAATAGACAGAAAACTCCTAGGGATCCTAGGACTCCTTGGATCAGTGGCAGTGCTGGGGGGAGGGGAGGGTGTGATCAATGACAATGCTGATTTTTTTTTACCAACAACCAATATAAAGAGGAGTTTCAACACTGGCCACCAATGTAATAGGGGTCTACACTGACCACTAATGTAAAAGAAGCATTCACAGTAACCACAAATGTAAGGAGGGATTTACACTGACCACCAGTGTAAGGGAGACCTTCACACTGGCCACTAGTGTGGATGAAAGGATTGTACACCAAGCCCCAATGTAATGAGAGGATTTACAATGACCACCAATGTGACTGAGACATTTAGCCTGCGTTCACTGTTGTGCGTGAACACATGCAAAATCGCTTTCCTGACACCACAAATGTGCTGCTCTTTAGCAGATACACAGCAGTGCCATTAATTGTTAATGACACCCTCATGCATTTGCCGACATGCTGTGGAACCGTGTGATTTTGAAAAAGCGTTAGGGACTTTCTTCTGCATTTCTAGCGCATAGAGCAGCCCACTGGAATGAATGGGCTGCCCTACACGCGACCTACATCTTTATCCACCCTGTCAGTACACCTTTGCATCCTAAAACCCCTGCTAACCTCTGCACCCCAAACTCCCCCCATTCTCTCCACTCCAGCCCTCCACCCCTTTAACTCTACCTGCCTCCTCTGCTTATCTTTGCACCCACCTTCCTTAGCTTCATACATCCCCTTCTTGCTCACCTGTGCACCCAAACTGTTATTCCTTCCCTGCCTACCTCTATACACCTCACACTACCACCCCCCACCAATTTGCTTACCTTTGCAGAGCAGAATGATGTTAGGCTTAATGACCACAATTGCATTCAGGACTTTTAAGCAAGCTCCTTTACTTCCCTAGTGGGCAGCATTTAGTATAGACGATGGTGGATATGACCTCAGGGAGGCATGATATACATATGAATGCCGCCTTTTTTTACATATCAATGCCGCCAGTCAATGTCTATTTAAATATGAATGCAACCGCTATTTACATATCAATGTTGGTATTTTCATGTAAGCACAGGGTCTGCAGGTGAGTCATCTCTACACAACAATAGGGCAGAGCTGGGCAGCATTAGTAGCAGCACATCACACTGAGATATCGGGACACAGCACAGGGTTAAAACTTCAAGGGACAAGGGAATTTAAACTGGGATAGTTATGAAGTATAAGGGCAGCTGCTTTGGGCCCCACAACAATGATGGGGCCCGGGGCAGCTGCCCCTTTTGCCCTACCTTAAAGACGGCCCTGATTAATGTCTAAACCACTGGCAACAAAAGTGAGTACACCTCTAAATGAAAATGTCCAAATTGGGCCCAAAGTGTCAATATTTTAAGTGGCCACCATTATTTTCCAGCACTACATTAACCCTCTTGGGCATGGAGTTCAGCAGAGCTTTACAGGTTGCCACTGGAGTCCTCTTTCACTCCTCCATGGTGACATCACGGAGTTGGTGGATGTTAGAGGCCTTGTGCTCCTCCACCTTCCATTTGAGGATGTCCCACAGATGCGCAATAGGGTTTAGGTCTGGAGACATGCTTGGCCAGTCCATCACCTTTACCCTCAGCGTTTTTAGCAGTATCCAGGTCATCTTGGAGGTGTGTTTGAGGTTGTTATCATGTTGGAATACTGCCCTGCGGCCCAGTCTCCAAAGGGAGGGGATTATGCTGTGCTTAAGTATGTCACAGTACATGTTGGCATTCATGGTTCCCTCAATGAACTGTAGCTCCCCAGTGCCAGCAGCACTCATGCAGCCCTAGACCATGACACTCCCACCACCATGCTTGACTGTAGGCAAGACACACTAGTCTTTGTGCTCCTTACCTTGTTAACGCCACATACACTTGACACCATCTGGACCAAATAAGTTTATCTTGGTCTCATCAGACCACAGGACATGGTTACAGTTATCCACATCCTTAGTCTGCTTGTCTTCAGCAAACTGTTTGCGGGCTTTCTTGTGCATCATCTTTAGAAGAGGCTTCCTTCTGGGACGACAGCCATGCAGACCAATTTGATGTAGTGTTCAGGGTATTGTCTGAGCACTGACAGGCTGACCTCCACCCCTTAAACCTCTGCAGCAATGTTGGCAGCACTCATACCTCATACATCTATTTTCCAAAGACAACCTCTGGATATGACTGTGACGGGAGTCACTTTTGGGTGCAGGGTGACCAAGAAAATAATGTACCCTGTATCTGCCATATTAGAAATAGTGACTGATTCATACTGTTGGGACACATACTGTGAGGAGATGCTGATGTCAATTTCAGCCACCTGTCTCTGTCTGTGTCTGCTATAATGTAAATTAGTCTAGTATGACTTGTCATAGCTTCTAAAGAGTTTTTTCATCCAGTGTGCTAATTAACCCTGCAATTGTATTAAGATGTATGATAATGTGTATTGTATAGTCGGTGAGCTAGGAGACATGAAGTCTGCCCTGAAGGTCATGTCTCTGTGTCACCTAGGCTGTCTAAAGGATTAGATAATTAGCTCATGTTAATTAGGTGTCTGCTTACAGGTTGTATTTTCATCCTGCGGTATATATTTGTGTGAGATCTCAAAATAAAGATTCAGTCCTGTTTGGACCTCAAGACATAGCCTCGTCTCGTACTTGGGAGAGAATTATTCATATGGGTTTCTTGTTTGGCTGATCGGAGTGTTAGCTGCCTTTGTGTTTGGGGATGGAATGTCTTAAACGACTTTAACCCCTTTCATACTCGGGGTGTTGTTACAACTGGTGGCAAGCAGCGGGATGATTCCCACAGCCCAGAAGGACAGCTACCAGAAGACACAGGCCAATGGAAGCACAGTATGAATGGCTAAAGCGCTCTACCCTCAAGGACTTACTGGCGAACTGGGGCCTACCGGCCAACAACCGTAAGAAGAGGGACATTATTGCAGAACTAGTCGAAATGGATAGAGCCAAAAGACCCAACATAACTGAAAGGCCCAGCAAAACAGACAGGACACCCGAAGAGGCAAGTTTTGATCGGGCTGTTAACATAAGACTGGCACATTATGGCCATAACCCTACAGCGGAGATCATAGACCGAGTTATAGCAGCTGTGGAGGCAAATTGGCCACAGTAAAGAGGTGCTGCAGCAGCAAGAGTCACAGCAGCACCAGTCACAGCAGCACCAACTGAAAGGAGAAAGGTACATTTTGCTGCTTTTAAAAATTTCATCGAAATAGAAGGGGAGATTGATGAACGGCAATGTGCCCTACATCGGGTGCCCACAGAGGAATGGGTTACCATTTTGTCTGGGAAATTGTCCGGCCGGGCTAGTGAAGCATTCAGGGCCATCCCAGATGAGGAGATTATGAACTATGGGCTGGTAAAAGAAGCACTTTTGGCCAGGTATGCCATCACACCAGAGGCATACCGGAGGCGGTTCCGAGAGACGAGCAAGCAGACTGAAGTAGAATAGTAAAGTATCGAACCAGGCAGAACTTCAGCAATGCAGGTTTATTAACAGCTGATAACATACAGGTTTATGTTCAAAGTATTACAAAATACAGATCTAATTTATACAGTTTCTTACAATGCAAGCATATTAGATATAAATATTCTTATCCTCTAACCAAATTTAAACAATTGTGAATTGTTCTCACCTTGAACCAGAATGGGTCTTTTCTGCCAATTCTTGGGAACCTCTCACCTGATAGGGACCAGCCGATCTGCCGGTGGTCTGGTCCCCTCACAGAGTTCTGGGTTCCAGCTCGACCAAGTTCTTGAGGGAAATTCACCTGAGACCACATTCTGGAACAAGTTAAGAAGTCTTCTCTGACTCGTACGAGGAGACAAATTATGGACAGATACTTGCCCATTGGTTCTGACCTCTATGACCCGTGCAATAGGGCAGCATACATAGAGTTCAGCCTTATGAGCTCCTATCTGACTTGTCCGAGGGGACAAGTTAGGACAGATACTTGCCCATTGGTTCTGACCTCTATGACCCGTGCAATAGGGCAGTATACATAGAGTTCAGCCTTATGAGCTCCTATCTGACTTGTCTGTCTAACAATTGCAGAGCTTGCATTTATATACACTTTTACAAGTCTTATCTTAACATCTCTCTTACATATGATTGGTCGCTAAGGTCTACGTCAAAGTAACCAACCATAAATCTGACACCTGTTCTACAACCAGATAAACTTAATTATTCCCAAAATTCCTATATGTTCATTAAAGTGATTTATAACTGGTTTTGTCCAATTAAAAACTCCTGTATAGAGACAGTCTGGCACCCAGCTGTGTTATCCAACTCTCCTTATCTTCATAAGATTTAACTAAGTTCAAGAATGACAGATTTATGACATTTGGGAAAATGAACTTTCAATAACCCCACCAGATGTGTTATATGTCTCACTATATGTATGTATTTTAACAGTTTTAATGAGGGCACAAGCAGACCTTTGTTTGACCTTGTCAAACTTAATTTAATGTACTGTACATAACTTTAATTATTTCTAAACCACCTGTTTTCATATCTTTATCTGTCTGATTTATATGCATTTCAGACTTGAGACAATTCTATATTACTTGAATCTATTCTAATGAACTTTCACCCAGTAAACCATCTTAATACATTTTCGAGAACACCTGTGTACAAGTACTTGTCATAAAGCAGAGGTCATTTAAAGTTCAACACTTATAAATGAAGACTTTCTAAATCTATGGAAAACACAGTATACATTATTAAAGATTAATAATTGTTGCTTTACTTATTGAATAATAATATTGATAAAACCACTACTATATAATAATATGAATAATAATAATAATAATTATCAATAAAATATATGCAAATCAATATATATAATATGAAATACATTGGCTAATATGAGATTCTACAACATTTCCCCCCTATTGAGGCATAAGCCTCACAGCAATTACAGTACAGATCACCCACCATGCTCCTCAGAGACCCCATGCACCCAACACTGATCACATAAATTGTCCAAAAAAAAAAATAAAAATAAATCAGTCCAAAAAATAAAAAATAAATAAATCAGTCCAATCAAAAACACACTGCATCTTCTTCTGTAGCTGCAAAGTCCTTCTCCATATGTGGCACGGAAAACATAGTTGTCAGTCTCAGTGGCATTGTGATCATTCTTGCCACAAACTTCTTGCAACAGGCAACATTTACTCAGCAACATCACATCAAGGATAACAGGGAAGAGGAACAATCCGTTCAGCTAGTGAATGAAAGCCAAGTATGTGGTTCCAGAGCGCATTCAGCAGACTCAGTCCCATAAGGCTCTGCCTTTTCCTGCATAGGTCTTTTCAGCTTAGCCAAGTACTTGATGTGTCTGGAGAGATCTCCTTCATCATCATTTGCTGGTCCAGTATCATAGCACAAGCTGCTTTGGATGCTGTAAGACACAAGTTTAGTGCATACCTGTTCTGCAAGGATACAAGTCTCAGATCTTTCAGTTCCTCCTTTTATGCATGAAATCCTTCCTTTGTAGCAATTAACATTTGTAACAAGTTGCATCATGTGATCACCCGATATTTGTCTGGATATAAAATACACTTCAAAAATATAGTTATAAAAAATAAAAATAAAAATAAAGTCAGTGTCAGGATACAATAGGTCTCTGGCAAGCACTTCAGGGCAACCTACAAAGCAATGGCTCTTACACTCTTATTTTATTTAATAACTTAATTTAGTGTGTTCCTTTTATTTCTACAACATCCGCTAAAATAATATACATGTATCTATATAGTTTTATCATAATACAATACTCTTACAATATTAATAATATTTATTATTATAAATCCCTTGAAGTGAAGATGTTTTCACTACAAAGTATTTTATATAGACTATTCTTTTTACATTTCCCAATCTATACTATTTCCCATACAATAATTGTAAAATTTTTATCATTTCTTAACCTTGACTCCACCTATCAGTCACTATTACCCTGGTCATGTCATACTGTCAAAATAGTCAGTCCAGATACTTCATTAGTTTTATTTTGTAGTCTTCCCACAAAGTTTGCTAAACCCAAAACCATTTCACTTTTTGTCCATTTCTGCACATACTATACTGCAGAATATTGTACAATAAAAAGTTTGCTAAACCCAAAACCATTTCACTTTTTGTCCATTTCTGCACATACTATACTGCAGAATATTATACAATAACAGTCAGCATGGGTCTCTTCTGTCAGTCACTGCTATACTGTCTAAATCAGTAGCCTACCTCTCCTATGTCTTAAAACATAATTTATAAAACAAAATCATGACAAATATCATAACATAGCCTATAAAGCATCAATAGCATACAGTCTTTAGCAATAATGTCATACTCATTACATTACACCTCCCCACTTTTTTTTTTTTTTTTTCAAAAAATGATGAAACTATTTGTTTATAATGATTGAACATTTACTTAAAGTGGAACTCTACTCACAAAAATGTGGATAAAATAAGGTTCATTAGCAAGAAAAATACATTCCACATTAATTATTATGCTACCATTCTACTGAAGCCCAGAACCTTTGAGCAGCAGTAGAATTTCAGGCTGTCAGCAGACTGGCCTCTAGATTTTAATCAGTGCAAAAAATAGAGCACAACTGAGCCTGTGTAGAGCAGGGTGGAACAGTGGATTTTAAACAGTATAGGCACTTATTTTTTACTGTGTTTCATAGCTACACCTGCAAAGGGGGTCAGCCTCAAGTGATCCAGCAGGAATTAATTTTCTGACCAAAGTTCCACCTTAAGGTGTTCACAATATTAATACTTATAACATATATAACAAACAAAACAACAGTAAGTCTCTACATACAAAGTATCACATATAATTAATTAGAATTGTCCATTACTGAAATACTTCCAATGTCTTTGTCTGCAACAGTCTCTTGTATGTATTCCACTTGCACTTATGTGAATAACACTCTTGGTAATCTCACTCAGACTTTGACTACTATAGAAATGGAAAATGTCACTGTCACAAATGTGGATTTAAATGGACACTGGAATTGTGAATTCTTCCACTTCCTTTTATGATCTTTAATGTACTTGCAGTCATCAACAGTTACTGACATACATTCCTTTAGTGGCTTTGACTGGAACACGAGATCACATCTAAAACAAGGATCTGTTTATAAACAAAACTACACCAATTTGGTTAATTATTTTAAACACATGAACATTTTATCTCCCACTGTACAACATGAAGTCTAAGCAACTATCATTTGCCTCTAGAACTCCTAAACTTAGTGACAAATCTATCCAAAGTTTCATATGACCCAGCAAATTGTATTTAATTTTGTCTACAACAGCCCATACAACCTATCCACCAATGAATATGAGTGTGGACACAAGGTTCTATCGTCTATGCCAAGCATAGAGTAGAATGGAACTGATTTTTCATAAAAATGGGTACAATTATCTGATATCAATGCTGTATACACTCCAATCCTGGGAAAAATTTCCCACATCAGACACTGAGCTGTTGTCTCTTACATTTGCATGACCATATGAAAAACTGTGATTTACTTTAAAAAGGAGCAGACATTTATTAAAGTATATCTATATCTACAGCTTTGTTCTTTCATTGCAATAAAGTCTATATACAGGCACACAAAATAGACTTTGAAGAACTACATTTTGTGAAACTACATTGTGATTGTTCATAATTAAAAAGAAATCAAAATAAAATTACATGGTCACTTGCACAGTCTGTTAAATCTAAAGAGGTTAAGAAAATGTGCATTACTGTCCCTTCCTTAAGAATAATTATATACAAATTTTATTGTTAATTAGATCATATTAATGCAGAGTGACCCTAATCAAAAAAAAAAAAACTGACTTTGCCACCTGTAGTAGCATAACTAGGAACTTGAATAATAAAAAAAATCAAAAGGAGTGAAATTTTACAAAGTATAACTTTACATATGAAAACGTGCTGGCTGCTCCTGGAATAAAGAAACAGATTATTTATTTAAGCAAACTAATAATCAACCTGATGATTACCAAATATTGTAATCAGGTAGGACAAAATAAGTTATAGCCAATACCAATAAGAGACCTTGCTCACCAGAGCTTACAAGATAAGATTAAAAATTAAGACTCTAATTATCTAATTCACCCCCCTGTATGTGCTACATATAGCACATATAATAAGATGGTAGCACTGTTGTTACCATGCATCACTCTTCACTATTCTTTTTAGAAAATAATAAACAAATATAAATTTGGAGTTCCCTTATACCAAATAAATAAATCCCATTACTATCTTTGTGATTACTACTAAGTAGGCAAATATATAAAGATGACAGTATACATAATACTGTACAATAAGATAGGGACATGACAAAATAAACAACAAAAGCTACAAGGGAGAATAAGCACCCTACTTACAAGAGTGATACACTAAAAATAAAATGCACCTTTCACTACTACAGTCCATAATATAAAAGACAAAATACCTATTATAATCTACAGTTTATATTCTAATAAAAAATCAACAAATGTTTAAGAATAGGAACGTATTCTGAGATTTTATTTATTTTCTGGTCAGCTCATCCAGTTTCTGTCTAAAGGCACCTAAACGTGCCCCTTTATCTCAGTACAGAGCACTGAGATGAGCTGTCACAAAAAGTGATTTAATGCTGTTGCACATAAGCTCCTAAACACATACTGAAAAAAAAAAAAAAAAATACAGTATTTCGTCTAACATGTAAAACCTACAACTGTAAAATCTTTTAAGCATGACATTAATTACATTAGCGGCATTGAATTTATCTACAGATTTCTCCTTCCAGAAGCAGTATGCTGGATACAAAAAAAATATGGGTGAACTTTGTGTCGTAAATTACTTAAAACGAACAACTTTCTTTTTTCTACAGTTTAAATAACTTCTAACTCCTTCAGCTCATTCATGGCGCTATCTAGCTAAGGTACATATTCAAAAAGAATATGAAGAATGTTTTCTATATAGCAATGCACAGTCACTCCACCTAGCAAAGTATGCATACACATGAACACAATTCCTGACTATATATAAATATACAAACATTCACAAAATTATTAAAACCGACAGGTTAGTTAGTAATTACTTATGGACAGCAGTGCTCAGAGTAAAGCCAATAGGCACCGTACGCGCATACGTCTCCTTACCAAAACGCTTGTCTCAAAACACGAAAAACCGCCAAGCCCTGCTTGCCACGGCGATCAGGAATGTCTCAACCTGATCTTAACTCAGTTAGTGCACAGACCGTTATAACAGATACATATAAACACATACACTTATAGCACAAAGACGATACATACCTTTTAACTTTGTTAACAAATGGAGCTCCAAAACCTTTACCTTATTTACCTGTCAGGACTTACCTCTCTTGACATTTCTAAACTCATGAGTATTATTTTACACCACAATTTTTATGTTTAATATTATACAAAACAAAGGTACCTTTTTCTACTAGTAGCTACATATCAGTACTGTTTTTGTTTTTAACTTAGGCTTTCCAGGGGTCTGATAACCCCAAAGCCTCCTCCAGATTGATTGCCAATCCAGGATACCAACATGCATGTAAATTTAGGCAACTCAAGAACCTCTTCCAAACTGGACTTACCAGTCTAGGATACCAATTCTTCCAGAACTCTTGTAGGGCTAGCATACCAATCAAAAATAAACCTCTTCTAGACCGATTTGCTCGGTCTAGGATACCAACATGCATGTTAAAGGTAGGTTTTTCCAGGGGTCAAAACATTTACCCCAGAACCTCATCCAGACCTCTTGTAGGTCCAGGAAACCAATCAAAATAACCTCTTTTAGACTGATTTACTCAGTCTAGGATACCAACATGCATGTTAAAGGTAGGTTCTCCAGGGGTCAAAACATTTACCCCAAAACCTCATCCAGACCTCTTGTAGGTCTAGGATACCAATCAAAATATACCTCTTCTAGACTGATTTACTCAGTCTAGGATACCAACATGCATGTTAAAGGTAGGTTCTCCAGGGGTCAAAATATTTACCCCAAAACCTCGTCCAGACCTCTTGTAGGTCTAGGATACCAATCAAAATATACCTCTTCTAGACTGATTTATTCAGTCTAGGATACCAACATGCATGTTAAAGGTAGGTTCTCCAGGGGTCAAAATATTTACCCCAAAACCTCATCCAGACCTCTTGTAGGTCTAGGATACCAATCAAAATATACCTCTTCTAGACTGATTTATTCAGTCTAGGATACCAACATGCATGTTAAAGGTAGGTTCACACAGAGAGTAGCTAGCCTTCTACAGGGGTACCCCTCTGGAAAAATTTTTCCTTATTTTTTTTTTTTCTAGGGTATTTCATCCTGTACAATACATTTTAAGGCATTCACAGTTGAGAAAACCCAACCTACCATCACAAAGATCTGCCTGGTGGACAGCGATACCCCAACAACAACCACCCGCCCCTCCTAGCGCTAGCAAAACACGGCACAACACAATGCAGAACTAATAATAGGTGTCTGCTAACCTGATATATTGCGCAATATTGTGTTGAGCTCAGTGCCTCACCAGCATGGAGTTAGGCAAGATCGGAGTTGAGGTTATGCTGTCCCCGTACGGGCCACCAAATGAAGTAGAATAGTAAAGTATCGAACCAGGCAGAACTTCAGCAATGCAGGTTTATTAACAGCTGATAACATACAGGTTTATGTTCAAAGTATTACAAAATACAGATCTAATTTATACAGTTTCTTACAATGCAAGCATATTAGATATAAATATTCTTATCCTCTAACCAAATTTAAACAATTGTGAATTGTTCTCACCTTGAACCAGAATGGGTCTTTTCTGCCAACTTTGGGAACCTCTCACCTGATAGGGACCAGCCGATCTGCCGGTGGTCTGGTCCCCTCACAGAGTTCTGGGTTCCAGCTCGACCAAGTTCTTGAGGGAAATTCACCTGAGACCACATTCTGGAACAAGTTAAGAAGTCTTCTCTGACTCGTACGAGGAGACAAGTTATGGACAGATACTTGCCCATTGGTTCTGACCTCTATGACCCGTGCAATAGGGCAGCATACATAGAGTTCAGCCTTATGAGCTCCTATCTGACTTGTCCGAGGGGACAAGTTAGGACAGATACTTGCCCATTGGTTCTGACCTCTATGACCCGTGCAATAGGGCAGCATACATATAGTTCAGGCTTATGAGCTCCTATCTGACTTGTCTGTCTAACAATTGCAGAGCTTGCATTTATATACACTTTTACAAGTCTTATCTTAACATCTCTCTTACATATGATTGGTCGCTAAGGTCTACATCAAAGTAACCAACCATAAATCTGACACCTGTTCTACAACCAGATAAACTTAATTATTCCCAAAATTCCTATATGTTCATTAAAGTGATTTATAACTGGTTTTGTCCAATTAAAAACACCTGTATAGAGACAGTCTGGCACCCAGCTGTGTTATCCAACTCTCCTTATCTTCATAAGATTTAACTAAGTTCAAGAATGACAGATTTATGACATTTGGGAAAATGAACTTTCAATAACCCCACCAGATGTGTTATATGTCTCACTATATGTATGTATTTTAACAGTTTTAATGAGGGCACAAGCAGACCTTTGTTTGACCTTGTCAAACTTAATTTAATGTACTGTACATAACTTTAATTATTTCTAAACCACCTGTTTTCATATCTTTATCTGTCTGATTTATATGCATTTCAGACTTGAGACAATTCTATATTACTTGAATCTATTCAAATGAACTTTCACCCAGTAAACCATCTTAATACATTTTCGAGAACACCTGTGTACAAGTACTTGTCATAAAGCAGAGGTCATTTAAAGTTCAACACTTATAAATGAAGACTTTCTAAATCTATGGAAAACACAGTATACATTATTAAAGATTAATAATTGTTGCTTTACTTATTGAATAATAATATTGATAAAACCACTACTATATAATAATATGAATAATAATAATAATAATTATCAACAAAATATATGCAAATCAATATATATAATATGAAATACATTGGCTAATATGAGATTCTACAACAAGACTGGAGACTCATATACCGAGTGGGCATGCCGCCTACACCGCACTAAATCCCACTGGGTCGCTGGATGCCAAGCAGTATCTGGGGAAGAGGTGCTGCAGCTGTTCCTGCTGGAGCACTTCTTTGACAAGCTGTTCCCTGAAGTCAGAGAGTGGGTTCGGGACCGAAAACCTTGCGCCTTGCCTGAAGCAGCTCGCCTGGCAGACGAATACACAGACACCCGCAAACTGGATAACCTTGTGGTCAAAACAACAGCTTGGGTGGATTATCGATCAACAGCACCCCCTCCAGCTGGCACCTACCAACCACAGTCGTACCGCCCTACAGCACCACATCCAGTGGCCACTTATTCTCAGCAGCCCAGGTTCAACTCCCAGGACTACTCACAACCCATGAGGTGTTTCAGGTGTAAACAGCTAGGGCACAAAAAGCCAGACTGTCCATTGAATGCAGCCAGGCAGTCCCAGGTGTGGAGAAAGCCAGCAGGGGGGAATCCCCACACATCGATGCCTGCGGCTCACTGCGATGAGGAGGAAGAACATTGGGGCGTCCTTCACAAGGCTGATCCAGTACAAGCAGCTAACAAGGACAACAGGCAGCAATGCAGGCAGACTGTCTGGGTTAATGGAAAGGTAGCCAATGGCCTACGTGATACTGGAGCCACCATGACCCTACTACAGAAGAACCTCATCCCAGAGAGCCAACACACCGGAGATACTGTACCTGGGAAAGCGAGTAGGGTGTGGGAACCAGAGAGCAGAGCCAGCCAAGGTAGAGGCAGTAGCTAACTGGCCCACACCCTACTAAGACCCAGGTATTAGCCTTCTTTGGGACTGCAGGGTACTACCGACATTTTGTTCCTAATTATAGTGCTATCGCCAAGCCCCTGACTGACCTGACGTAAAAGAATTTACCTAGGTAGGTCCTGTGGTCTCCAGCTTGTGAAGCCGCATTTCTAGCCCTCAAGCAAGCACTTGTAAATGCCCCTGTCTTGACTGCCCCAGTACCCAACAAACGTTTCCTTGTCCACACAGACACTTCCATGTTTGGACTGGGGGCTGTGCTGAGCCAAATCGGGCAGGATGGAAGAGAACACCCTGTCGCATACCTGAGCAGAAAGCTATTACCCCGGGAAGTGAGCTATGCAGCAGTGGAGAAGGAGTGCTTGGCCCTGGTCTGGGCCCTTAAAAAGTTGAACCCTTATTTGTACGGACAGGAATTTTCATTAGTCACCGACCACAACCCATTGGTCTGGCTTAACCGGGTCTCAGGAGACAATGGCAGGTTTCTGCGGTGGAGCTTAGCCCTGCAACCATACAACTTCACCATCAGCTACTGACCCGGTAAGCAAAATGGCAATGCTGATGGGTTGTCCCGGCAAACAGCCGTCACTCCAGCCTTCTAGTTCCGCACATCCCCAAGTTGTGTTGAGAAGGATCCCACAAGGAGGAAGCCATGTGACGGGAGTCACTTTTGGATGCAGGGTGACCAAGAAAATAATGTACCCTGTATCCGCCATATTAGAAATAGTGACTGATTCATACTGTTGGGACACATACTGTGAGGAGTAGCTGATGTCAATTCCAGCCACCTGTCTCTGTCTGTGTCTGCTATTATGTAAATTAGTCTACTATGATTTGTCACAGCTTCTAAAGAGTCTTTTTGTCCAGTGTGCTAATTAACCCTGCAATTGTATTAAGATGTATGATAATGTGTATTGTATAGTCGGCGAGCTAGGAGACATGAAGTCTGCCCTGAAGGTCATGTCTCTGAGTCACCTAGGCTGTCTAAAGGATTGGATAATTAGCTCATGTTAATTAGGCATCTGCTTACAGGTTGTATTTTCATCCTGTGGTATATATTTGTGCGAGATCTCAAAATAAAGATTTAGTCCTGTTTGAACTTCAAGACAGAGCCTCGTCTCATACTTGGGGGAGAATTATTCTTATGGGTTACTTGTTTGGCTGATTGGAGTGTTTGGTAGCTGCCTTTGTGTTCGGGAATAGAATGTGTTAAACGACTTTAACCCCTTTCATACTCGGAGTGTTGTTACAATGACACTGAGCACGTGCACTCAACTTCTTTGGTACACCATGGCGAGGCCTGTTCTGAGTGGAACCTGTTCTGTTAAACCGCTGTGTGGCCTTGGCCACCGTGCTGCAGCTCAGTTTCAGGGTCTTGGCAATCTTCTTATAGCCTAGGCCATCTTTATGTAGAGCAACAATTCTTTTTTTAGATTCTCAGAGAGTTCTTTGCCATGAATTGCCATGTTGAACATCCAGTGACCAGTATAAGGGAGTGAGAGCGATAACACCAAATTTAGCACACCTGCTCCCCATTCACACCTGAGACCTTGTATGTAACACTAACGAGTCAGCCAGTGACGAGCAGTGCTGTGTGTACACTGTTGGCGTGTGAGGAGATCCCAGCTGTTAGCTGTATGCAACTGACCTTACCATATGCGATTTTTTCTACTGAAAAGTGTGAGTGAATTTATTACCCTTATTATATAGGGATTACATATCACACTGCCTGCGCAATGGTCTTTCTTTCTTTGTTGTTTCATACTGCGGAAGTTCTTTAAAAGCCAGAAGCCAGCCCATGCTAATGAGCAGCTGAATATATGAGCAAGCCAGCTATCACTGGGGATTACTCATTGAAACCTGTCTATATTCATCAAATCACCAAAGACGTTATATTTTTTCACAGCAGTATGCTGTCCTATTGAGATACCTGTGCACTGTGGTTCATCACATTAATATATCTTATCTTTATTTTTCTCTTTTTAATTGTGTTCAATAATTTATTATCACATTGATATTTAGTTATAGGATTTTGTTATGGTGAAGGATGTTATGTTATTTATAATAGGCTCTATTTGATTATTTTGCACATGATTCACTGATTAATCATTAAGAGATCACACCGTGTTATATTGGGAGGTTAATATTAGCGCATTATACATTTTGAATATATACTATCTATAGAGTGCAGAGTTGAGAAGTGTGCTAAGCACAGCGAACATAGTTCAGGAGTGCACTTTGTACAGAGTGTGAAGTGTACAGAGTACAGGGGTCAGGGGTCAGGAGTGCACTGCATACACAGTACAGAGTTCAGAAGTGTGCTATGTACAGAGTGCAGGGTTAGGGAGTACGCTATGTGCTGAGCCCAGGAGTATGTTACATTCAGAGTGCAGGTTCAGGAGTGCACTACGTACAGCATGCAGGGTTCTGAATTGTCCTACGTTCAGAGTGCAGGGTTCAGGACTGTGCTACGTACAGATTGCACGGTTCAGGACTGCGCTATTTACAGAGCGCAGGGTTCAGGACTGCGCTACAGAGTGCAGGGTTCAGGAGCCCGCTATGTACAGGGTGCACGGTTCAGGAGTAAGCTACGTAAAGATTGCACGGTTCAGGACTGCGCTATTTACAGAGCACAGGGTTCAGGACTGCACTACAGAGTGCAGGGTTCAGGAGTGCGCTATGGACAGGGTGCACAGTTCAGGAGTAAGCTACGTACAGAGTGCAGGGTTCAGTATTGCACTATATAGAGAGGATAGGGTTCAGGACTGCACTACGTACAGAGAGCAGGGTTCAGGATTGCGCTACATACAGAGGACAAGGTTCAGGATTGCAAAACGTACAGAGGACAGGGTTCAGGATTGCGCTACATACAGAGGACAGCATTCAGGATTGCGATACGTACAGAGGACAGTGTTCAGGAGTGCATTACATTCAGAGTGCAGGGTTGATGATTGTGCTATGTACAACGTGCAGGTGTGCATATCTCACAGAACACCCCCCCCTCCCAGTACAGAGCCTTCCCCCCAAATTTTGCACCCTCCCCAGTATAGACCTTTTCTCTCCTCCCTGCCCAGTGCAGAGTGCCTCTCTCCTCTTTTCCCAGTACAGACCTTTTCTCCCTGTCTAGGACGCAGTGCTCCACTGCCCCACAGGAAAGAGATGAACTTACAGGTCAGGCTGTTGCCGGGGACTTCTTATGATGCTGCAGGCTCTAAGGATAGAGCTGTGTGCCCTGCCCTGCTCTCTCCTCTGTTAAATATTCAGGGAGAGCAGGGAGGGTTTTGAGTGTGCCGCTGGAATCATTGTCACTTATAAAGCACGGCCCCCTTGGGGACTGCTGAGAAATACCTGCTCAGCTGCACGGCCATGACCAAGTGAACCTTCTAACCCACCTGACATTCTGGGTTCAGAGATCCTAGTAATACTATAAAGCAAGAATCAAGAAACTCAGTAGTATAAGGTTCTGAAATGTTTTACTTGAACCAAATAGGAAAAGTTATTTCACAAAGAAAGGAGTAAATCCGCTGAACTGTGATAACAGCGCCAACTCAGCAAACAGACTCCTTCCAAAGACACAGCAATGTTTAAACAATGAATAGTGCGATATACAGAAGGAAACACTATATTCAGATCCGAAGTCAACTCCTAGTGAATGTTTCAGTTAACTACACATATGGCCACACTAAGATATATGTAATCTAGACAGCCTATGGCCCTATGCTATGTTGATGAAAGAGCTAATCTCCCGCTGGTGTTATATATTTATATAGGCTTCCTATGCGTAATGACAGTAGAGTTCCACGTGGTAGATCTGTTATTCTTTGCTAGCTAGTTGGAGCTTGTTAACTGTAATCCGTTTGGTTGCAGATGAAACAATAGATTCCAAGTGGTCAAGGCCTAAGCATCTGAGTACAGTGTTCCAGCAATGCAGCAAAGTGTTCTTGGGTAGAGATGTGTGTGCACTGTGTTCTGTAATGGTGGTAGTGAATAGATAAAGATTGAGCAGCTTGTTCTCTCACCAATGACCCAAATCGATCTGCAGTCTTCTAGACAGGAACACGGATGGCAACACACCGCCAACGGATCCTCTGTCTCGGTCTTCTGTAGTGACTGTCTCCACATGTCCGCACTGATGGGTAGGCGCTGTAAATGATGCTAGTAACAGGATGTCCAACAGCGGGTAGCAGGACTAGGCCTTTCAGGCCTCGTGGTGAAAGTAGCGTTGCGCGTGGTAGGCCGCGACCTCTCTCTCTCTGTCACACAGAGAGGTCTGACCTGCGTCAGGCCCAGGAAGAAGAGAGCGTGCGCGGACTTCTAAGCTCTTTTTATCCTCCCTCCCTGCAACCTTCAGGCTACTGCAAGAGTCCCTGGGATTTGTAGTTTTAGGGTACATGGATGAATAGCAGCAGATTCAAAGAGGACTATACGCCCCATAACTCACTCTGTTGGCACACAGGTATGAGGTCACCGGCTGCATGAATAATCGCGGGGACAAACAATGTTTAGAACACTGGAAGGTACGAAGCTTTCTGGTAACAGTCCATATCGTTACATGTTCCCCCCACTTGAAAGTCTTTGGTCCCCAAAGTCAGGATATGACCCAGATCACTTTACTGCATGAGCTAGTCAATCATTCGTCTACTAAACTAGAGGTGGTTGCTAATAACTGGCTTAATGAAGGATCCTCTGATAATAAACTATATACATCAGCAGAGGAGGAAATCGTATTAAGTTTATGACAGGCCAAAAGTAGATCAGTGGCCCACCCAGCAGTGTCAGGGGGTGAATCAAGGTCATCCTTTGCCAAAGACTTGACAAAGGAGGCAAGTGCTTGCGTGGGCCGATGAGCAGTGGGTATGAGTTCATCAGAGTTTTCTCTAAGGGTATCATAGGTCAACCCCTTTGGGGGACATATTTCCCATCTCAGTCGAGAGTGCATGTCTTCCACAGAATCAGGTCCCTGTTCCATTCCCTATTGGCTGCATCCAGCTTCTGGTTCAGACTCTGCTTCAGTCTCTGGCTCCATTTCAGGTTCTGGTTCAGTTACAGGTTCTGATTCTAGTTCAGGCTCTGGTGTTATCGCTCCTTCAGTTCTTTCAGTAAGAGGAAGGGGTACATCAACCAGAGCAAGTACTTCACTGAATTGCAGCTTGACTTCTTCAGCTTCCAACAGTGGACCAGAAGCTATGGCCTCAGTACATGGCATGTGAGGGCCTGTCCCTAAACAGTCTTTTGGTTTAGCTGCAGGGTCCAGAGGATCATCTCCCATAGAGTGGACCCACAGCCAATCCCAAGGTACTTCCTTGTCATCACTTTCCTCTTCTAGAGGTGTGAGGGTACATAGTTTTCTGTTCCGAGACCTCAATGTTGGAGGCTGAGATGGCTCAGAATAAGGGGCGGAAGGTACCCGTACAGCCTCTGAAATGGGATCGGAATCACCTATTGCCTAAGTTTTTATTGGCCCTGTCTTCCCTTCTGGTCTGTTCTGATATACAGGAAGTCCCGGTAGTCAATGACAAAATGTAGGGTTGGGAACGCCATCGATCTGATGGTTTATGTTTTCCTGGAACTCCTAGATTGCGTAACAACACCTGATCCCCATGTTGCAGATCTTGAACTCTTACTTTAAGATCAAAGTGTCGACATCGCAGCTCCGGCCACTCACAGCGCCGGAGCCGCGATACCCGGAAGGCACGCCGAGGGGAAATGTCAGCTCCCTCGGCGTGGACAGGGTGAGATGCCGGCGCCTCGTTCTAAGGTAAGTATCTCATAATGAGCTAGTATGCGGTGCATACTAGCTCATTATGCCTTTTCCCTTACAGGTGTAGGGGAAAAAAAAAAAGTTAGCGGGTTTACTACCGCTTTAAATCACACTTGTTTAATAATAAAAGTAAATAGAACAAATGTAGTCAAAACATAGCCAGAGTACAGGAACCGGAACAGATAGTCAGACAAGCCAAATGTCAGGGAGCCGGAGATGAGCGTAGTAAAACAACAAGCAGGATCAGGAGCCAGAAGGGATGTCAGCCAAGCAAGCCTTTTAACAGGAATGCAGGAGAGCGTATCTGCGATGTTGACCAATATGGCAAAGGCAGAGCTCCTTTGGACTGGACGGCTTAAGTAGGCAGGACTGACGAGCAGGATATCAGCAACAGCTTACATAGTTACAGTTACATAGTAGGTGAGGTTGAAAAAAGACACAAGTCCATCAAGTCCAACCCACGTATGTGATATATGTCAGTATTACATTGTATATCCCTGTATTTTGCGGTCGTTCAGGTGCTTATCTAATAGTTTCTTGAAACTATCGATGCTCCCCGCTGAGACCACCGCCTGTGGAAGGGAATTCCACATCCTTGCCGCTCTTACAGTAAAGAACCCTCTACGTAGTTTAAGGTTAAACCTCTTTTCTTCCAATTTTTATGAGTGGCCACGAGTCTTGTTAAACTCCCTTCTGTGAAAAAGTTTTATCTCTACTGTGGGGTCACCAGTATGGTATTTGTATATTGAAATCATATCCCCTCTCAAGCGTCTCTTCTCCAGAGAGAATAAGTTCAGTGCTCGCAACCTTTCCTCATAACTAATATCCTGCAGACCCATTATTAGCTTTGCTGCCCTTCTTTGTATTCGCTCCATTTCTAGAACATCCTTCATGAGGACTGGTGTCCAGAACTGGACAGCATACTCTAGGTGCGGCCGGACCAGAGTCTTGTAGAGCGGGAGAATTATCGTTTTATCTCTGGAGTTGATCCCCTTTTTAATGCATGCCAATATTATGTTTGTTTTGTTAGCAGCAGCTTGACATTGCATGCCATTGCTGAGCCTATCATCTACTAGGACCCCCAGGTCCTTTTCCATCCTAGATTCCCCAGAGGTTCTTCCCCAAGTGTATAGATTGCATTCAAATTTTTACCACCCAAATGTATTATTTTACATTTTTCTACATTGAACCTCATTTGCCATGTAGTTGCCCACCCCATTAATTTGTTCAGATCTTTTTGCAAGGTTTCCGCATCCTGCGGAGAAGTTATTGCCCTGCTTAGCTTAGTATCGTTCGCAAATACAGAGATTGAACTGTTTACCCCATCCTCCAGGTCGTTTATGAACAAATTAAATAGGATTGGTCCCAGCACAGAACCCTGAGGGACCCCACTACCCACCCCTGATCATTCCGAGTACTCCCCATTTATCACCACCCTCTGAACTCGCCCTTGTAGCCAGTTTTCAATCCATGTACTCACCCTATGGTCTATGCCAACGGACCTTAATTTGTACAGTAAACATTTATGGGGAACTGTGTCAATGCTTTTGCAAAATCCAGATAACCAGATCTACGGGCCTTGCTTTATCTAGATGGCAACTCACCTCCATATAGAAGGTTAATAGATTGGTTTGGCAAGAACGGTTCTTCATGAATCCATGCTGATTTCTGCTAATGATACCATTCTCATTACTAAAATCTTGTATATAGGGGCGTGGCTTAGCAATGGCCGAGTAAAGACGTGTGGTGAGGGAGCTCCCTATCCGACTCGGCCTGCATGGACCACAAACTGACTTTTAAACCCAGTGAGCACGTTATGAGCAACCCCAAAAGATACAGGACATGATCGGCCACCCGTGGAACCCAATACCGGACCACACAACAAGGGATTCCGCATTTCTTCAGAGGCAAGTCGGACTTATCCCCCGGCGCCATAGTGTCCGCGCCACGTGAGGCCCGCATAGCATCGTCCTCCATCGGAGCTCAGATGTCCTCTCCTGCCCACACTTCAACTCCTCTGCTCCTCACAGGAACACCAGCCCTGTTCCGCACTGAGATGGAGGGTACATCAGTAAGCCAGGGCTCCATAGAGGAAGATCTCCGTAGCATGCTAAGGGCCCTCCCCACAAGAGCAGACTTGGAGGCTCTCCCCACGAGGGCAGATATAGAGGCCCTGATCCTACGAATAGAAGAAGCGCATAGCAAAGATATCCAAGAGGTGAGGGCGGACTTACACATAGTGGAGAACCGGGTTACCTCGGGAGAAACCAGAATATCCACCCTGGAAGAGAGGATGCAAGTCCTGGAACAATCCCAACATGCCCACTCACTAGAAGCGCAGGAGATGCAGCTCCACTTGGAGGAGATGGAGGACCGTAGTCACCGCAACAATTTGCGGATACGGGGAATCCTGGAGGCCACAGGTCAGGAAGACTTGGCTGCGACGGCGACGGCAATCTTTCAGGGCCTTTTGGACAACCCTCCACCTCACCTGGAAATAGGCAGGATCCATCGCACCCTAGGCCCCAAATCTACGGACCCAGCTAGACCCCGCGATGTATTATGCCGCCTACATCGCTATGCGCAGAAGGAGGCCCTGCTGAGAAAAGCCTGGGACCAGGGTGAAGTGGAATGCGAACGCTCACATTCAAATTCTCCCAGATCTTTCAAGGGCCACGCTGCAGCGCCGCGCCATGCTGAAGCCGGTGCTGGAACTAGCGAGAAGTCATGGCTGCACCTACAGATGGGGATACCCACTAGCGGTTATTTTCCGTACAGACCGTGCCTCCTTTACACTGCACCAGCAGACTTACCGGCCCTATTTGACTTTCTGGGAACAGAGCCGAACTGGCTGCTAAGGATTCCACGTCCTACAGGCCGCATGGGCCCGACCATGAACAGATCCAACCCTTCTATCCGTTCACAGCGGTCTCAAGGCCGATCCCGCGCCAGACCTGACAACAATGCACGTGAGTCTTAAATACAATATGGGATCCCATCCTGCATTGACTACCTTTTCACCTTTGTTTTTTATTATTTTCTGTTTTGGTTGGCACCTGACCCACTTTTGCCGTTGCACTTTTGCCGTTGCCCTTCCCTAATGTTGTGTGTTACACCAGACATGGCACATTCCAGGGCTCATCGCTGCTTGTTCCTCGTCCTGAACCCCCTGCTTTGCATGAACTCACTACAAGGCTGCCAGATGTGTATCTTGAACTGCCCCAGCCCTTCCCACAAGGCACAGAGGAAAACAGGACGGAGTTGAGAGACCCTCTGCCGGTGAGTGGAGGCGATGGCTGTGCTGCTGTCCCCCCTCCCGTGCTCCCCACCTCCCCCATCCCGGGTTCTTTATGTTTTAGCCCGAATAGCTGAAAGTCTCTTTCTACCCCCTCCTGCCCCGAGACTGCGGTCAATTACCTACTGAGACTGGCACAGGAGGTGGAACCGGGAGCTTTGTCACACTTTACTCCGATGGAAGACCGCAAAAGAAGGAGCTGGACACCAGACTTCAAAAAATTGTCCAGTGCGGTGACTATTGGAATGCCGGTACTCCTGGAAGACCCACGAGACTACCTGGAAGGGTCATGTGAGCTTTGGTGCGGGTGAATGGGGCTGGGGGGGCGGTGATGGGGTTACTTATCCTTGTCATCTGCAGGATGTGTAGTGGGGACGTCCCCGCGGATGGGGGGAGGGTTGGGGTATGGATGTATGTGTTTATTACGGCAGGAGCCTGGGGGGTAAAGGGGGGGACATGCAACTGTCTAGAGGGGATATTGAAGATGGACTCTGGCAAGATACCTTTTCTTTTTACCCCAAATATCAGCCAGTATAATCTACGGTAACGGTATAACCCTGGATAGTAGGCATACATAGTGAGATATACTGTTTTTTGATAGGCGGGGAATACCACTTCCGTTAGTCTGGAGGAGGGCACTCTCAGTTAGTATATCTTATAGTCAACCAGCAATGTTGTTATGCAGCTTATTTGGTCCAATTTATTATGTTATTTCTTATAATGTTACCTTTATTGTTATGTTCAAGGAGCTCCGGGTGCTCATACATTTACACACACATATTTCAGTCCTGTGCACGGGGAGGCTTTCTATGTGCTCACATATACGCTTTCAATCTTAGGTCCGGGGGCCTGGGGAAGATATGGATCTCCCCTCATGACCCTTGCTAGACTCTCCTCCAAATAGGAAATCGCCTTATACCAGGTGATACTGGTGGGCGTTGAAGCAATATATTGCTACACGTTAGTTTAACAACTCAGTTGAATTGGGTAGATTGAAAGTTTCCCTTTCACGACACCCTCAATCACCTTAGAGTGGTTTCTTCCCATTCCACTCCCTCTTTTCTCACCACTTTTACTTTTCCTTTTCTCGCTCTTCTTTCTTGTCCCTCTCTTTCCTTCCACACTCTTATATCCTCGCGAACATGGAGGTTCTCAATATTGTCACCCTTAACGCAAAAGGGCTTAACGTCCCTGAAAAGAGACGAATGCTATTAAACGACATGAAACGCATGAAAGCTGACATTGTCCTACTGCAGGAGACACATTTCCGGGAAAACAAGTTCCCGATCCTCAAAAACAGACACTACTCGACAGTATATCACTCCACCCACTCAGACGCCAAGTCTAGAGGGGTTTCCATCCAGATATCTGCCAAAGTCCCGTGGTCTCTAGTTGATAAGAAGACAGATACGGCAGGTAGGTTTCTTTTTCTGAAAGGCCTAATTGGAGGTACAAAAGTGACCATTGCCAATTTTTATGTCCCAAATAGCCAACAAGACTCATTTGTGAAACGACATTTAGAATTACTCCAAGGTTTCTCTGAGGGACAACTCATCATAGGCGGTGACCTAAACTTCCCACTGACTCCTGTAGAAGACACCTCGACAGGCACATCCTCCTCCCCACGAGGCACACGCAAAAGGATACTTTCGGCCCTTCATGCCGCACAACTGATAGACATTTGGTGTCTCTTTCACCCGGGTGAAAGAGATTACACCTTTTTTTCACGCCCCCATCAAGTATACTCGTGCATCGATCTTTTTTTAATACCCCACAGCCAACTTCAGGGTGTTAAAGGTTCCGCCATCGGTTCTATTACTTGGTCAGATTACGCCCCGGTTATAATGCAATACGCCCTTACTGACTTTTTTAGGGGACAAAAGAGTCCATGGCGACTTAACGAAAGCCTTCTACAAGACCCAGAAATAGTTGCGGATGTCACGAAAGAAATTTCACACTACTTTCACTCAAACACTACAGCTGACGGAGACGGAGGGCTGATATGGGAAGCACACAAAGCGGTGTCCCATCTAGAGAAGCGAGGGACAACACCACTAAAGTCCTGAACTTGCTCTATAAGGCCAACTTAGCAGGTACACCGACAGTCTTTCTTAGCACAGATGCCGAAAAAGCATTCGACCGGGTTAACTGGTTGTTTATGTTCGCAACGTTAAGACACATTGGCCTAGGAAATAATATGCTGAACTGGATTTCGGCAATATATTCCTCACCGTCTGCAAGGGTCAGGGTTAATGGCGTGATGTCAGACGCCTTTCAAATTGCGAACGGCACGCGCCAAGGCTGCCCGCTCTCACCCCTCCTTTTCGCGCTCTCTTTGGAGCCCTTCTTATGTCATATCAGACTAAATCCGGACATTACGGGAGTATCCACCGAACACACTCAATATAAGGTATCAGCATACGCTGACGACTTGATGTTCTCACTATCAAACCCGATAATTTCCCTCCCTAACCTGCTAAAAGAATTTTCCACATATGGAGCTCTCTCTTATTTAAAAATTAACCTAGCTAAATCAGAGGCAATGAGCATAGGGATCCCACTAACACAACTCACATCCCTCCAATCCAGTTTTAAACTGAAATGGACAAACAAAGCTTTGAAATATCTGGGCACCTATATACCCCAAACATTTGCGAAGCTGTATGAAATCAACTTCCCACCACTACTAACAAAAATCTAAACATTACTAAGCACATGGCAATCTGGCCTATATTCCTGGCTAGGGCGTTGTAATATTCTAAAAATGTCTATCCTACCGAAGCTACTGTACCTAATGCAAGCCCTGCCAATACATATACCTCTCGGTTTTTTCAGACAAGTACAATCGACATTCACTGACTTCGTCTGGGTTAAGAAAAGACCCAGACTCCCAAACAAACTACTAGTGCTCCCAAAGTCTTCTGGGGGGTTGGCATTACCTAACATTTGTGCTTATTATCAGGCGGTACACTTAGGAAGACTTATAGATTGGCGTTGACACCGGGAAACCAAGTTATGGTCCCAAATGGAACAATCCCACACCACAATCTCACTAGGAGGTACCCCGTGGTGTTATCAGGGTCTACCAATGGTACTTAAACGCCACCCACTAATAGGCAACACGGCCCGAATCTGTGCAAAACTAATATCTAAAACGACCATCTCTTCCCCGAACTCACCTCTATATCCAATAATAGGTAACCCCCTGTTTACACCAGGCTTACAAGATGGAATTTTTCGGAAGTTAGGGGAAGCAGGTGTAAAATTGGCCTCTCACTTTAGCTCTGGAGGGCGCTGGAAAACATACTCGGAGCTCTCTGATCCCACAGGTGGGTTCCGTCTAGACTTCATGCGGACACTTCAACTAAGACATTTCCTTAACTCCATCTGACCCCCCACAGATAGTAATCAAAGCCTCACGACACTAGAAGAACTTTGTACTGATACGGGTGTTCTACCACACACACTCTCACTGACCTACAACCCCCTGAATACACCCCCCCTCGGACTATGTACCGCCAGGCCTACTTAAATGGGAAGAGGAATTGGACTGCAGATTTAGCCCCACAAAGAGGCAACACATACTTTGTTTCATACACAAGTCTTCCATTTGCGCCAAGACCCAGGAAACAAATTATAAAGTACTTTCCAGATGGTACAGAACCCCAATACGCCTGCATAAAATATTCCCAACAACATCAGACATGTGCTGGCGTTGTCAAATGGACAAGGGAACCTTGCTACACATATTTTGGTCTTGCCCCAAACTCACACACTTTTGGAAAGTGATACGAGAGACTGTACAACTGTTCACTGACAGGACAATTACCAATGACCCAACATTCTTTTTGCTACACGCTACAGACATTCCCGACAAGATATACAAAAAAATCAGTCATACGTCACTTGCTGGATGCAGCTAGAGCCTGCATTCCACTTTGTTGGAAATCTGCCCTCCCACCGACAATTGATATGTGGCTAGGGAAAGTAGAGGACATCAGAAGACTGGAAGACCTCATCCACACGGCACAACACAGAGAAGAAATATTCTCTAAGACCTGGCAATTGTGGTCTATGTTTATTTACTCGATGGCAGGACAGTCTCTGAGAAGAGCTGATTGTGTCCCGTGAACAAGCGTGTGGCAGTGAGATATCGCTGATGACTCACAAGTAATGACATAGAACTCTATGGGAACGGGATACAGGATCCTCCATGTTCACGAGATACACCCATTTCCCCCCTTCCCTATACTCTCCCCCTGCTCCATCCTCTCCTTTCTCTTTCTCTCTTTTTTCTTCTCTAGTTCTCCCCAACCTTTCTCTAGTTCCTTTTATTAATGTTTATTTGGAAAAAAAGAGGACCGACGCAATGGGCCATATTACAACATAATGTCACCTGTTCAATAAAGATTCCACATTTAACATACTACCGGTTTATCCGGGATTAGGTATCATTTTTTCAGTATTAGGATAAAAGACAATGGGACATTGTAAAACATGTGAAAAAGTTTTTGTCTTTTATAATACACTTTGTATGTTACATGATACATGTGATACTCTGTAACCTGTTGGTCCATGTGGGCCGTGTTCTTTTCATTAAAAAAAAAAAAAAAAAAAATCTTGTATATAGTCCCTTATCATCCCCTCCAAGAGTTTACATACTATTGATGTTAGGCTAACTGGTCTGTTATTCTCAGGGATGTATTTTGGGCCCTTTTTAAATATTGGTGCTACATTGGCTTTTCTCCAATCAGCTGGTACCATTCCAGTCAATAGACTGTCAGTAAAAAATAGGAATAATGGTCTGGCAATTACTTGACTGAGTTCCCTAAGTACCCTCGGGTGCAAGCCATCTGGTCCCGGTGATTTATTAATGTTAAGTTTCTCAAGTCCAATTTTAATTCTGTCCTCTGTTAACCATGGAGGTGCTGCCTGTGATGTGTCATGAGAATAAACACTGCAGTTTTGGTTACTGAAGCCCCCCGATTCCCTCGTGAAGACTGAGGAGAAGAATACATTCAATACCTTCGCTATCTCCCCATCCTTCGTAACCAGAAGTCCTTCCTCATTCTTTATGGGGCCAATATGGTCTGTCCTTTCTTTTTTACTGTTTACATACTTAAAGAATTTCTTGGGATTTTTTTTGCTCTCTTCCGCTATGTGTCTTTCATGTTCTATCTTAGCCGTCCTTATTGCACCCTTACATTTCTTGTTGCATTCTTTTTAAAGTCTGAATGCTGATGATGATCCCTTAACCTTATATTTTTTGAAGGCCTTCTCCTTTGCTTTTATATGCATTTTTACATTGGAATTAGGCCATCCAGGACTCTTGTTCGCACTTTTATTACCCAATGGGATGCATTGGCTAATGCCCTTATTTAATATGTTCTTAAAGCAATCCCATCTCTCCGTGTTCTTTGTTCCTAAGATTTTATCCCAGTTTATGCCTTCTGGCAAGGCTCGTAGTTTAGGGAAGTTGGCTCTTTTGAAATACAGTGTCTTTGTATTACCCTTATGTTTCCTATTTGTGTGATTTTTACTGAAGCCAATTGACCTGTGATCGCTGTTACCTAAATTGCCCCGTATTTCCACATCCATGATCAGGTCTGTATTGTTGGTAATCAGTAGATCCAGTAATGCTTTATTTCTAGTTGGTGCGTCTACCATCTGACCCATAAAATTGTCCTGCAAGACATTTAGGAACTGGTGAGCCTTAGATGAATGCGCGGTTCCCTCCGCCTAGTCTATGTCTGGATAGTTAAAATCCCCCATTATGATAACACTTCCCATCCTCGCTGCTAATCCAAATTGTGATAGGAGATCTGTCTCCCCTTCCTCCCTCAGGTTAGGGGGCCTATAGCATACTCCCAGTATTATTTTCCCCTTAGCGTCATCCCTTTGGAGCTCCACCCATAAGGATTCCACCTCCTCCCTAGCTCCCTTAGTGATGTCATCTCTCACATTCACTTGTACATTATTCTTGATATATAGGCATACCCCTTTTTTACCCTCTCTATCCTTGAGATAAAGGGTATACCCTTGAATGTTTGCCAGCCAATCATGAGAGCTGTTGAACCAGGTCTCTGAAATGCCCACAAAATCCAAATCCTCCTCATACAACAGTATCTCTAGTTCACCCATCTTGGAATTGGTGAACATGTCATGTAGCTTAGACGGGTCGTATATTATCCTCTTTTTGGGTGTTCTGAGATTGCAACTAGGACTTGCTACTATACTTACCTTGGGTTTATGTGCTTTGGTCAACCTATCACTAATGCTCCCAATATTACCCTCTGGAATATGTTCAGCGCAGACTATCTCTACCTCTGGACCCTCACCCCCATCGCCTAGTTTAAAAACCCCTCTAACTTTTTGGCCATCTTCATTCCCAGCTGATCTGCACCCTCCTCATTTAGGTGCAGTCTGTCCCTTCTATAGTATCGGTTATCTATTGAGAAGTCGGCCCAGTCCTCCAGGAACCCAAACCCCTCCTTACTACACCAGTTCTTCAGCCACTTGTTTACATCCCTAATCTCCCTCTGCCTTTCTGGTGTGGCTCGATGTACCGGTAGTACTCCTGAGAATACTACCTTGGAGGTCCTTTTCCTCAATTTAGCTCCTAAGTCCCTAAAATCGTTCTTTAGGATATTCCATCTGCCTCTGACTTTGTCATTGGTGCCAACGTGCACCATGACAGCTTGGTCTTCCCCAGCCCCTCCCAGTAATCTGTTCACCAGATCCGTGATGTGCCGAACCCGAGCACCCGGTAGACAACTGAGTAACTGTAGAGAGATAGGAGCTGGCAATAAGCCGACAGCTGAGTGGCCAGCTCAGAGAAGGAAGGGCTGAGCCCAGCCCTGAAACAAAGTTCCTCTTATTCCTTTGTTCTCTGATGTGAGAGGCTTCCTTTACTTTTTCATAGGCTAACTTTAGATTCTTCCTTAGCCTATCAACATAGCCCTTGTAAGAGGCTTGAGAGGTGTGATCAGTGGAGGTTCTAATGGCTAGATCTACTGGTAAGCGAGCCTCTCTCCCAAACAGCAGTCTGTAAGGGGAGTATCCGGTAGCATCATTTGAGGTACTATTGTAGGTGTGGATTATTGCAGCGATATGGTGTCCCCAATGCTGTTTCTTCTCTAGTGGGAGGGTTCCCAGCATGTTCAAAAGTGTACGGTTAAACTGCTCTGGCTGTGGATCACCTTGAGGGTGGTAAGGGGTAGTTCTCAATTTCTTTATGTTCAAGAGTTCACACAGTCTGCGGATTAATCTACTTTCGAAGTCCCGGCCTTGATCTGAGTGTAGAGCCTGAGGGAGCCCGTAATGAACAAAGAACTTCTCTACTAAAGTCTTGGCCACTGTGATGGCTTTTTGATCCCTGGTGGGGAAGGCCTGGGCATATCGGGCGAAATGATCTGTCACAACCAGTTCAATACTCCTCCCACTCAGAACAGGTTCCAGGAACAGGAAATCAATGCACACCAACTCCATAGGTCCCTGACTTTGTAAGTGACCCATTGCCTACCAGGGACCTTCCTAAGTGACCCTGGTAGAGTCTTCATCTGGATACACCTGTTGCAGGAGCTACAGTAATTTTCCACCTCAGTCCTAGTGTTTGGCCAATAGAATTGGTCCTTGACTAGTTTAAAAAGTTCTCTCTGGGCCTAAATGACCATGGTCATCATGAAGTGCAGTTAGCACAGTCAAACAATGTTTTTCCAGAAGGAACAGCTGGCTTATACCTTCGGCCTCTTCACTACAGGATCTTCTATTTTCATTCTCTCCCATTCTCTATGAATCACTTTGTGCCCTCAATGGGACTATCCATCAGTATCCGAGGGTGGTCTTTAGTTGATAGTGATTTAATTATTAGGTTTCCTAGCAGATCTTCCCGCTGGTCTCTCCTCATGTCCTCCTTAGTCAGCTGAGGCAATTCTTGGCTACGTACTTGGGTCAGGTTGCAATAATGTTTTGGAACTCCCATAGGGGTGACCCCACAGCTTCAGTGCCTATTGCTCCCCTATGCTTATACGCTCCTTTGCACACTGCTTGTACTCCTTCGGGAGGTAAATGAACCCAACTTCTTTGATCATTATGGGTGAAGTGTGGTCTTTGGGAAAGAGCATCAGCATCTCTATTTCCTACTCCTGGCCGATATTTCAAGCTAAATTGGAACTCAGATAAAGTGGCTAGCCGCCGATGTCCAGTGGCGTCCAGCTGGGCAGAGGATAGCAAATAGGTCAGGGGATTGTTATCTGTTTTCACTACAAAGGTGGCTCCATACAGGTAGTTTCGAAGTTTGACCACTACAGTCCACTTTTGGGCCAGGAATTCCACCTTATGCACTGGATAATTCTTCTCAGGAGGAGTAAGGCTGTGACTCACATATGCTACTTGGAGCTTCCCTTCTGATTCTTGATACAACACTCCCCCAATACCGTCTCTACTGGAATCCACATGTAATTCGCAAGGCTTCGAGGGGTCAGCGTAGACCAGCACCGGACCTTCGACCAAACTCCCCTTCAGCTTCTCAAAGGACCTTTCACACTTCCCGGTCCCCTGGTTCGGGTAGATTCCTTCGGCCTTCTCCCTCCTCCTTTCGGGGTTTTCTGTTGTTCTCCATCTGTTTGCTTCTGTAACATCTTGTTTACGGGCCGAGCAATCTGAGAGAACTTCTTCACAAAGCATCTGTAGTAAGAACAGAAACCTTAAAAATTATCTCATTTCGGTGACGGTGGTGGGCCGAGGCCAAGAAGTGACCGCCTCCAGTTTTTGTGGGTCAGTGGCTATCCCTTCTGCAGATACTACATGCCCTAAAAAAGGTGACAGAGGTCTGGTATAATTGTCACTTCTCCAATGACAGCTTCAACCCTTCTTCGTGTAATCACTGGAAAACCTTCTCCAATCGGGCCTCATGCTATTCTAAAGTTTGACCAAACACGATGATGTCATCAAGGTAAACCAGTATTTCTACCAGGTTCATATCACCCACTGTATTCTCCATCAGTCACTGGAACATGGCAGGGGCCCCGGTCAGTCCCTGAGCCATCTGACCAAACTCAAAGAATCCCAGTGGGCTAATAAAGGCAGTCTTCTCCCAGTCTTTTGGGTGCATAGGGATTTGGTAGTACCCACTCTTCAAGTCCAACACACTGAACCATTTTGCCCCAGATAAACACTGCAAGGCTTCCTCTATGTGAGGGGTTGTGTATTGATCGGGGCTAGTTCTACAATTCAAGGTTCGATAATCGCTGCACATCCGTAGAGAACCATTCTTCTTTCTCACCACCACAATCGGGAAGCGTAAGGGCTTCGGGACTCTTTAATCACTCCTGACCTTTTCAGTTCAGCTAGTTGTTCCCGAAGGTCTTCCAAATCACATAACGGGACCTGTCTTGCCCTTTGTCGAAATGACTTATCCTCAGTCATTCGGATGCGATATTGAGCACTCTTAGCACAGCCCACATCAAAGTCATTTTTCGAGAATATCTTCTCCCACCGATCTATCTGAGCTTTGATCCTTCGTTCCCAAACAGTAGGAGGCTTGGGCAGTGAGTAGTGGTGTTTCTTTCGTCTCCCATTCGGGCTGTCTCATTCTTCTCTACCGGGGTAGCAGCACTCACTTTCCCGATCACCATTCGAGGCTCAAGGCTGATTGGGTGACTAGTGACGTTCCGCACACTAACAGGAACTCGCCCCCCCACTCCAGAACAGAGCCCGAGTGGGTATAATTTCTGGAACTAACTCTAGCCCAACATCCTACTCTGTGGGGTCAGCTTCTACCACCACATACGGACCCGGTTGGTCCCAAGACAACTTGACAGTGGCTTTGAGACAGGCTCTCTCAAGGCTTCAGCACCCTTTCTTGAGTGTCTAGTCGCCACAACCTCCCTACTCCTTTGACAGATGCCTTCTTTTCTTGCAATACCCTCTGAAAAGGTTGCCTCAACTGAGGATTGATTTTCCCAACAGGGGCACCCTCTATGGCCAAGGGGGTGAGTAGTCTTCTCACTAAATTGGTATTGGTTCCTATGACCAAAGAATTTTTGCCGGCTCCAGGCGGTCGAGGGCATACGACATCTAACACATCAAATGTCTCTGGCCTTCCAGCTAAAGCAGAGTCAAAGGCATCTTGATAGGTATGTAACCATCGTAAGGGTACTTCTGAGTTCCAATTCCTCAAATTTTCAGCTCTTCAAGTTTACACAAGGGGATGTGTTTCAAGTACTTATGATAGAAGTCTTGATACAGCAGTGTTACTTGAGCTCCAGCATCCAACAGTGCTTGTGTATAGATGCCCTCCACTTGGACTGCTACTATAGGGGAAGGCCCCGCTAAGTTCTTGGGTAGGCCTCCTTATAGGCGGTGTTTGAGATTTGTTTGCTTGTTTAGCGAGATGTGCATTGATTTCCTGTCCCCTTCTTCCATTTTCTGGGGATTTTAATTTTGGGTCATTCTTGAGCATGGGCGGGTGCCAGAGAACTGATAACTTGCATTTTCCCCAGGGCTGTTTTTAAGGCAGGGCAAAAGGGGCAGCTGCCCTGGGCCCTGTCATTGTTGTGGGGCCCAAAGCAGCTGCCTCATACTTGGCAACTATCCCAGTTTAAATTCCCTTGTTCCTTGAGGTTTTAGTCCAATGCTGTGTCCTGATATCTCAGTGTGAAGTTCTGTTACTAATGCTGCCCAGCTCTGCCCCATTGTTGTGTACAGATGACTCACCTGCACACCCTGTGTTTTAGGGAAGAATTGGGTTGCTGCGGAAGAGTACTTACATCATCATTATAATAATTACTAATTAATTATCTAGCCACTATACATTATATCACTACATTGGTGCCGTGACCGGATCCGGGTCACGGCATCAATGTAGTGATATAATGTATAGTGGGTAGTTAATTAATTAGTTATTATTATAATGATGATGTAAGTACTCTTCCGCAGCAACCCAATTCTTCCAGAGAGATGCACTTTATTGACGTCCAACACAGAACAAAATCCAAAGTCCACAGATGATAAAAATCCGACAGGGTAAATATAATTTAGAGTCCCATTTTTCCTAGATTTGAGCCTTCATAGTCACACACAAACAAAACTGACTGCTAGCTTGAATAGTCCCCCCTGAAATATTAGTACCCTAGGAGGGAGTTTCTGCTAGGTCAAACCAAAATACTCTTTGATCTTATTGTTACCCCCTCAAGTCTAATTACCATCAATAAATACTTCTTCTATGGTCCTTTAAACAATGTACCCTTTGAAATGTTCAATTAGGTTACCAGGCCATACCTCACACACCTAGGTAGACTTGCATAAGATAAACATATCAAAGGTCATCAGCTGTCCCTTTGATATGTTAAAATTGAGTTAGCTCGGACAACTCAACCATTGTCAACTGAATTCTGGCCTGGTCAATATTGTACTGTATGTGTACATATATATAATAATATAACATCCCACATAAATCGGCGAACATATTACAACAATTGGTGGCCAATGTTGAAACTCCTCTTTATATTGGTAGTCAGTATAAAAAAAATCAGCATTGCCATTGATCACACCCTCCCCCCAGCATTGCCTGTCATTTCTGTCTATTAATGAGCCCCCTCATCTTGCCAGTCGATGGTGTGCAGGCAGTGGGGAGATGATGTGCTGTAACCTCTAGCAACCAATCAGTAAGCAGTAATGATGTGCAGTTACCTATAGCACCCAATCAGTGAGCAAGCAGAAATTATGTGCTGTAACCTCTAGCAACCAGTAAGTGAGTGGTAATGATACACTGTAACCTCTGGCAACCAATCGCAATCGCTGTCTGATCTGATTCAGTAAAATGATTTTGAGTTTAGCTGCTTTTTATTGTATGTCTCAAAGCAGGTGGAGAGCGAAACTGCATGGGGGGGGCAAATTTTTTTTTTGCCCAGGGTCCAATCAATATTAAAGACGGCCCTGGTTCTCCCCTCTTGTTTTTCTTCCAATTTCTTTTCCTCTCCTTGGAGCACAGCCTTCCCTTTTGACTCCCAACTAACTCCCTCATTGAGGTCCCTTGAAGTTTCCCTTCGGCTTGGGGAAGAGAGAGTCACATAGTAGGTGAGGTTGAAAAAAGATACACGTCCATCAAGTCCAACCCATGTGTGTGATTATATGTCAGTATTACATTGTATATCCCTGTATGTTGTGGTCGTTCAGGTGCTTATTTAATAGTTTCTTGAAACTATCGATGCTCCCCGCTGAGACCACCGCCTGTGGAAGGGAATTATCACATCCTTGCCACTCTTACAGTAAAGAACCCTCTACGTAGTTTAAGGTTAAACCTCTTTTCTTCTCATTTTAATGAGTGGCCACGAGTCTTGTTAAACTCCCTTCTGCGAAAAAGTTTTATCCCGATTGTGGGGTCACCAGTATGGTATTTGTATATCGAAATCATATCCCCTCTCAAGCGTCTCTTCTCCAGAGAGAATAAGTTCAGTGCTCGCAACCTTTCCTCATAACTAATATCCTCCAGACCCTTTATTAGCCTTGTTGCCCTTCTTTGTACTCGCTCCATTTCCAGTACATCCTTCCTGAGGACTGGTGCCCAGAACTGGACAGCATACTCTAGGTGCGGCCGGACCAGAGTCTTGTAGAGCAGGAGAATTACTGTTATATCTCTAGAGTTGATCCCCTTTTTAATGCATGCCAATATTCTGTTTGTTTTGTTAGCAACAGCTTGGCATTGCATGCCATTGCTGAGCCTATCATCTACTAGGACCCCCAGGTCCTTTTCCATCCTAGATTCCCCCAGAGGTTCTCCCCCCAGTGTATAGATTGCATTCCTATTTTTGCCACCCAAATGAACAGAACCCTGGGGGACCCCACTACCCACCCCTGACCATTCCGAGTACTCCCCATTTATCACCACCCTCTGAACTCACCCTTGTAGCCAGTTTTCAATCCATGTACTCACCCTATGGTCCATGCCAACGGACCTTATTTTGAAAAGTAAGTGTTTATGGGGAACTATGTCAAATGCTTTTGCAAAATCCAGATACACCATGTCTACGGGTCTTCCTTTATCTAGATGGCAACTCACCTGGCAGCGATTCTTCATGAATCCATGCTGATTACTGCTAATGATACCGTTCTCATTACTAAAATCTTGTATATAGTCCCTTATCATCCCCTCCAAGAGTTTACATACTATTGATGTTAGGCTAACTGGTCTGTAATTCCCAGGGATGTATTTTGGGCCCTTTTTAAATATTGGTGCTACATTGGCTTTTCTCCAATCAGCTGGTACCATTCCAGTCAGTAGACTGTTAGTAAAAATTAGGAACAATGGTCTGGCAATTACTTGACTGAGTTCCCTAAGTACCCTTGGGTGCAAGCCATCTGGTCCCGGTGATTTATTAAAGTTAAGTTTCCCAAGTCTAATTTTAATTCTGTCCTCTGTTAACCATGGAGGTGCTTCCTGTGATGTGTCATGAGGATAAACACTGCAGTTTTAGTTACTGAAGCCCCCTGATTCCCTCGTGAAGACGGAGGAGAAGAATAAATTCAATACCTTCGCCATCTTCCTTATTTAATATGCTCTTAAAGTAAACCCATTTCTCCTCCGTGTTCTTTGTTCTTAAGATTTTATCCCAATTTATGCCTTCTAGCAAGGCTCGTAGTTTAGGGAAGTTGGCTCTTTTGAAATTCAGTGTCTTTGTATTACCCTTATGTTTCCTATTTGTGTGATTTATACTGAAGCCAATTAACCTGTGATCGCTGTTACCTAAATTGCCCCGTATTTCCACATCCGTGATCAGGTCTGTATTGTTGGTAATCAGTAGATCCAGTAATGCTTTATTTCTAGTTGGTGCGTCTACCATCTGACCCATAAAATTGTCCTGCAAGACATTTACGAACTGGCGAGCCTTAGATGAATGCGCGGTTCCCTCCGTCCAGTCTATGTCCGGATAGTTAAATTCCCCCATTATGATAACACTTCCCATCCTTGCTGCTAATCCAAATTGTGATAGGAGATCTGTCTCCCCTTCCTCCCTCAGGTTAGGGGGCCTATAGCATACTCCCAGTATAATTTTCCCCTTAGCTTCATCCCTTTGGAGCTCCACCCATAAGGATTCCACCTCCTCCCTAGCTCCCTTAGTGATGTCATCTCTCACATACACTTGTACATTATTCTTGATATATAGGCATACCCCTCCCCCTTTTTTACCTTCTCTATCCTTGCGATAAAGGGTATACCCTTGAATGTTTGCCAGCCAATCATGAAAGCTGTTGAACCAGGTCTCTGAAATTCCCACAAAATCCAAATCCTCCTCATAAAACAGTATCTCTAGTTCACCCATCTTGTCCGCCAGGCTCCGGCATTAGTGAATATGCCACGTAGTTTAGATCGGTCACATATTATCCTCTTTTTGGGTGTTCCGAGATTGCAACTAGGACTTGCTACTTTACTTACCTTGGGTTTATGTGCTTTCGTCAACCTACCACCAATGCCCCCAATACTACCCTCTGAAATATGTTCCTCTCTGACTATCTCTACCTCTGGACCCTCCCCCCCCATCGCCTAGTTTAAAAACCCCACTAACTTTTCGGCCATCTTCTATTCCCAGCTGATCTGCACCCTTCTCATTTAGGTGCAGTCTGTACATTCTATAGTACCGATTATCAACTGAGAAGTCGGCCCAGTCCTCCAGGAACCCAAACCCCTTCTTACTACACCAGCTCTTCATCCACTTGTTTACTTCCTTAATCTCCCTCTGCCTTTCTGGTGCGGCTCGATGTACCGGTAGTATTCCTGAGAATACTACCTTGGAGGTCCTTTTCCTCAATTTAGCTCCAAGTCCCTAAAATCGTTCTTTAGGACACTCCTTCTGCCTCTGACTTTGTCATTGGTGCCAACGTGCACCATGACAGCTGGGTCTTCCCCAGCCCCTCCCAGTAATCTGTCCACCAGATCCATGATGTGCCGAACCCGAGCACCTGGTAGACAACATACTGTTCGGCGCTTCAGGTCTTTGTTACAGATTGGCCTCTCTGTCCTTCTAAGAATTGAGTCCCCTACCACCAGAATCTGTCTTTCCTTTCTCTTCGCTCCCCCCCCCCACTCTCACTGGAGGAGTTCTTCCCCCGGCAGCTAGGAGAGTCCCTCAGCTCCAGCAGTGCTGGTCCCTGACTGATTACACCAATGTCACTCAATAAAGCGTACATATTGGGATGCACCAGCCCTGGATTGGCCTCTTTGGCACTTCCCCCTCCACCCTTCCTGACTGTCACCCATCTACTCTTTGCTAGTGCCTGCACCTCTTTGTCTTCACTCGCCTCTGTGCTGGCCCCAGCCGACACCTGCCGTGTATGTTCGTGGCTCTCCTTTAGTATGGAGGGACTCAGTGCTGACAGTTGTTTCCCCAGTTTCAGAACCTGGGCTTCCAGGGAAACAATGTGCTTACATTTTGCACAGCAGTATTTACCCTCGATCGGACGATCAAGGAACGCATACATGCCGCAAGATGTACAACGAGTCGCTTCTCCACACCTGCCTACCTATTAAATTTAATGTAAATTGGGGATTACCTAAGAAATTACCTGTCCAAATTACCTAACAACTAGCTTCCTGACACTAATACTCAACAAGACAATACACAGGTACTCAACAAGACAATACACAGGTAATCGCAGACCTACGTGCACTCGCAGAACACTCGCAGACCTATGTGCACTCGCAGACCACTTGTAGACCTACGTGCACTCGCAGACCACTCGTAGACCTACGTGCACTCGCAGACTTTTGTGTACTCGCAGACCTACATGCACTCGCAGACCTACGTGCACTCGCAGACCACTCACAGACCTACGTGCACTCGCAGACCACTCGTAGACCTACGTGCACTCACAGACCTACGTGCACTACGTTTCTGTAACGCTCTCAAGACTTCATTAAGGATTTGAGAGCTGACACCCATCTTGGGACACTTGGCTCAGAAATGTCTGGCTTCTCCACATCCATAACACCTCCTCTCTAGTCCTGAGTACTGTTTTGGTTTGCTTGCATGAGTCCCTTGCTCCTGAACTTTTGTTGGGGTCTCCATTACTCACTTCAGCGCGTGGTACATTTGGGTCTGAGCCTGTGCTACTTGCGCCATCAGTTCCATTGGACCTAGTTCTACAACTGGTTTATGGATGACAAGGGGAGTCAATCCCTTGGGTTCAGATTGGGTTCCACTGTCATCATTGGAAAACTATTTCGGCATGAACAGCGCGGGCCACCACTTTCTCTTTCCAGTTTCAGGATTCTGCTTCCAGTAACAGGAATCACATCTCTCGGTCTTTGGCTCTTTTCTTCCAGCAGAGCCTCTTCCTCTCAAACCTCTCTTATCAATTCAGGATAGGTTGGTACCACCTGGGTCATTTTCAGTAATGGCTTCAGCACAATAGGATGATTGGGCCGGGCCTCATGTAGCACCCGATCCAGTCGTGCCTGGTCAGCGTCTTTGGGGTCAAGACCTTTCTTGAGGATGATTTGGTGTATCATCCGCTCTCCCCGAGAGATGTATTTGGACAAAGTTTCCCCTCTTTGTTGATGGGTGTGGTTGAACTTGTACATCAGATCGGCTATGGTCTCAACTCTTCCAAAAACAGCACACAAAGCCTCAATGTAGTCCATGGCAACACAAGTTTTCTTGCTCATCTTTAGGTTACGGATCACATCGGCTGCTGGGCCTCAAAGGCTCTCACTAAGTCACTGTCGTTTCACAGCCTCTGAAACACTCCACTCTTCCATAGCCTGTAAAGCTGGACTCATCCAGGTTTGAAGCTTGTCTTCTCCCACAGGCGTCGGCAACTGTAAGGAGAAAAATCGAAGTCTCCGATAACTTTGATTAGCATTCCCAGGCCCATTCTTCACCAGGCTATCAACCAGACGACTCATATATCTGTAGAAAGCAGTCACGGCTCATCCATAGGGGGCGCCCGGCAGTTACAAAAAAATAAATTATTTAGACATGGCCCATTAAACACTTCAGCCCCGGAAGGATTTGCCCCCTTCCTGACCAGAGCACTTTTTGCTATTCTGCACTGCGTTGCTTTAACTAACAATTGCGCGGTTGTGAGACGTTGTACCCAAACAAAATTGACATCCTTTTTTTCCCACAAATAGAGATTTATTTTGGTGGTATTTGATCACCTCTGCAGTTTTTATTGTTTGCGCTATAAACAAAAAAAGAGCGACAATTATGAATATAAAGCAATATTTTTTACTTTTTGCTATAATAAATATCCCCCAAAAATATATAAAAAAACATTTTTTTTCCTCAGTTTAGGCCAATATGTATTCTTCCACATATTTTTGGTAAAAAAAAAAATCGCAATAAGCGTATATTGATTGGTTTGCACAAAATTTATAGTCTCTACAAAATAGGGGATAGTTTTATGGCATTTTTATTATTATTATTTTTATTAGTAGGCATCGATCTGCGATTTTTATCATGACTGCGACATTATAGCGGACACATCGGACACTTTTGACACTATTTTGGGACCACTGTCATTTATACAGCGATCAGGGTTATAAAAATGCACTGATTACTGTGTAAATGACAATGGCAGTGAAGGGGTTAACCACTAGGGGGCGATGAAGGGGTTAAGTGTGTCCTAGGGAGTGTTTCTAACTGTGGGGGGGTGGGCTTCAACACACTGCTCCCTGTCATTGGGACCAGTGATTTCTGTCATGTCACAAGGCAGATTGGAGAAATGCCTTGTTTACAAAGGCATCTCCCCGTTCTACCTCTCCATGACACGATTGCAGGCACCCGGTGGACATCAAGTCCATGGGCCAGCAGCACCTTTTATTAAAGGGGACATACCTGTACGCCCTTTTGCCCACCCGTGCCATTCTGCTGATGTATATCGTCGTGCAGAGGTCGGGACGCAGTTAAAAATAAAAAATTAAATTAAAAAAAGTCCTAAAGTACACTGTGTTCGGGCGCCAGACACAGTGCACTATGGGAAGCTCCACATCTATGCAATCACAAAATTGCAGACGAGGCACTTTATTAGCGGGGTTTGTAGCTGCTTTGTGGTGCAATCCATCTTGCCAAGCATCATCCGCCCGGTGATTCACTACAGCCGGGTGCTTTATTCTCAGTGTGAGAACAAAGTCACTTCCGATGGGCTACAAAAAGATGGCCGCCACCTAATCCTCCTCCTCACTCCACTGAACACACGGAGAAAGACAGGAACTAGCTGCAGCTGAAGGGGAGAGACAGATGCGGCATGAAGGAGGGCTGTGCTGCCAGGGACACATATGTAAGGAGGACTCTGTTCTGCTGATGGGGACACAGATGTAAGGAGGGGCTCCGCTGGGGACACAGATATAAGGAGGGACTCCGCTGGGGACACAGATGTAAGGAGGGACTCCACTGGGGACACAGATGTAAGGAGGAACTCCGCTGGGGACACAGATGTAAGGAGGGGGCTCCGCTGATGGGGACACAGATGTAAGGAGGGACTCCACTGGGGACACAGATGTAAGGAGGAACTCCGCTGGGGACACAGATATAAGGAGGGGCTCCGCTGGGGACACAGATGTAAGGAGGGGCTCCGCTGGGGACACAGATGTAAGGAGGGGCTCCGCTGATGGGGACACAGATGTAAGGATGGACTCCGCTGGGGACACAGATGTAAGGAGGGACTCCACTGGGGACACAGATGTAAGGGGGCTCTGCTGATGGGGATACAGATGTAAGGAGGGGCTCCACTGATGGTGACACAGATGTAAGGAGGGGCTTCGCTAATGGAGACACAGATGTAAGGAGGGACTCTGCTGATGGGGACACAGATGTAAAGAGGGACTGCGCTGATGGGGACACAGATGTAAGGAGGGGCTCCGGTGAGGACACTTATGTAAGAAGGGACTCTGCTGAGGGCACTTGATATAAGGAGGGACTCCGCTGGGGCCACCTGATGTAAGGAGGGACTCTGTTGGAGGCACCTGATGTAAGGAGGGACTCCGCTGGGGGCACCTGATGTAAGGATGGATTCCGCTGGGGGTACCTGATGTAAGGACGGACTTCGCTGGGGACACCTGATGGCATCTGGTGGCAGGCAACATGGCAGGTGACACACTCAGGGCTCCCACTGATTCTGCATTATGGTGAGTTGAATGATTTCATTTTATATTACAATGTAATAATAGAAATAATGCGCTTCAATCATCCTGACACCATAACAACCATGGTGCCGGGATGATTGAAGTGCTACCACCAGGTGTTTGGAGTATCTTTATCTGCTGATTGTTAAACATTCTAGAATACACATATTTCTATTGTTGTGTAGGATCTGTGCCTGCTGCCCCTCCCTCTCCCTCCATCCCTTATTCATCTTAGACGCTAACCACACCCCTTAGAGCCATATCCTTTAAGCCACGCCCACTTTTTTCACTGAAAGCATGCCCATTTTCACCAAGTGGGAGGGGTAAAAAAGGAAGGGGGGTTTGGCGCCCTCCACCCTAAAACTTCACCAGCCACCACTGGTAGAAAGAGAGTGGAGGGGCACTCTCAGGAGGTGGCTTCTCACTCCCTCCTCTCTCGCTTCTGAGGGGGAATACCCTTGCCATTACTTCTTCCGTTAAGCTGATCTCTTCCTCCTGAAAGCACACTGGCACTTCTTCCTGCCATTTTATCAGTGCCCTGACTTGATCCATCTCTGCGGAGGTTTCCGTTTCCACCAGATAAGCCCGGTGTCCTGGCACTAAAGCTTTCAGCCACCTTCTGATCTCCCTCTCGGCATGTTCTCTCCCTGAGATCTCCAGAACAGAGCTTCTGTTGATGGGAGTCCCATAACTTCGACCCCAAAAGACCGCGGCATGGATGTAGCTTCCCATTCAGATTGAGGCTCTGAACTAGGTTGACTGGGGCCTGCTGCAGATAGCATCCCGGACGAACCCCCAAATGTAGCACAGCCCCCTTGGGGGCTGCTGAGAATTACCTGCTCATCTGCATGGCCATGCCCAAGTGAACATCCAAACCCACCTGAAACTCTGAGTTTAGACATCCTGTTGGACTGGATGGACTTGTGTCTTTTTTCAACCTGACTAACTATGTAACTATGTAACTATGGCATAGTGCATAGCAGCTGTCCATATATTGTTAATACTATAAAGCAAGAATCAAGCAACTCAGTAGTATAAGGTTCTGAAATGTTTTACCTGAACCAAATAGGAAAAGTTATTTCACAAAGAAAGGAGTAAATCTGCTGAGCTGTGATAACAGTGCCAACTCAGCAAACAGACTCCTCCCAAAGACACAACAATGTTTAAACAATGAATAGTGCGATATACAGAAGGAAACACTATATTCAGATCCAAAGTCAACTCCTAGTGGATGTTTCAGTTAACTACACATGTGGCCTCACTGAGATAGATGTAATATAGACAGCCTATGCTATTTTAATGGGAGAGCTAATCTCCCACTGGTGTTATATATTTATATAGGCTTCCTATGGGTAATGGCAGTACAGTTCCTCATGGCAGATCTGTTATTCTTTGCTAGCTAGTTGGAGCTCGTTAACTGTGATCCATAGATGAAACAATACATTCCAAGTGGTGGCCTAAGGCATCTGAGTACAGTGTTCCAGCAATGCAGTAAAGTGTTCTTGGGTAGAGATGTGTGTGCACTATGTGTGCACTGTGTTCTGTAATGGTGGTAGTGAATAGATAAAGATTGAGCAGCTTTCTCTCTCACCAACTACCCAAATCGATCTGCAGTCTTCTAGACAGGAACATGGATGGCAACACTCCGGCAACGTATCCTCTGTCTCGGTCTTCTATAGTGACTGTCTCCACATGTCCGCATCGGTGGGTAGGCGCTGTAAATTATGCTAGTAACAGGATGTCCCACAGCGGATAGCAGGACTAGGCCTCTCAGGCCTTGTGGTGGAAGTGGCATTCTGCGTGGTAGGCCGCGACCTTTCTCTCTCTGTCACACAGAGAGGTCTGACTTGCGTCAGGCCCAGGAGGAAGAGAGCGTGCTCGGGCTTCTAAACTCCTTTTATCTTCCCTCCCAGCAACCAACAGGCCACTGCAAGGGTCCCTGGGATTTGTAGTTTTAGGACACATGGATGCATAGCAGCAGATTCAAAGAGGACTATATGCTCCATAACTCACTCTGTTGGCACATAGGTATGAGATCACTGACTGAACGAATAATCACTGGGACAAACAATGTTTAGAACACTGGAAGGTACGAAGCTTTCTGGTAACAGTCCATATGGCTACATCTATAAAACACGGAAGCCGGGCTTCTGTGTTTTATAAGTGGCTGTAGTGAGCAGCAATGCAAGGGGGCAGCGCAGAAGGTTCTGGCTGAAAAAAAAAAACATTATTATTAAAAAACTTGAAGCTGCCAGCTGGCCGGGCCCCCTGCATCGGCGTCCATGGGTGCCACTGCCTCCTCCGCTTCTCTCACCAGCAGTCCCCCGCTCTCTGTGACACATGTGCAGCCTCTCATGGGGCCCTCTACTGACCCCGAGCCATCAGACCACGGGCAAACTGCCCAACCAGTCAGTCCCCCCCTGGTCCCAGGGCAACACATAAGGGTAATTGCACATGCTTATGGTTCTACAGAGACCGGCTCTACTAACACACTTTCATCAAATACTACCAATCGGCTCACAAGACACCTTCCCACCCAGGGAGCTAGGTGTCTTTTTAGATCACATACAAAGGAAAAATACAAACATATATAGAAATCACCTAGGAACTAGAGATGGGCTGAACACCCCCTCATTTGGTTTGCGCCAGAACTTTTGAATCAAAAGTCCCCATTTTGTAGGCTTATATGCAAGTTATTGGCCTTAAAAAGGGTATGGGGGCCCGGCTACTGGCCTGGGGAACATGTACCAATGCAAAAAAAACTTTAAAAAAATATTGTTTTTAACCACTTCCCACCCGCCATATAGCAGAATGACGGTCGGAAAGTGGTTGTATTATCCTGACAGGCGCGCTCCCCTTGGGGTACGAGCAGCGCGGCGATCAGTAGTGTGGTGTGTCAGTTGTGTCCAATCAGTGTGTTTATCGGCTTTTCCTCTACTCGTGCTGACAAGACGCAAGTAGAGGAGAGCAGATTGGCTACTCTTCTGACGGGGGGTTCTGCGCTGATAATCATTATCAGTGCAGACCCATCGAAGGTGCCCAATAGAGCCCACCAGGAATGCCCACTAGAGCCCGCTAGGGATGCCAATCAGTGCCCATTAGAAATGTCAATCTGTGCTCATCAGTGATGGCTGTCAGTGGCTTTTAATCAGTGCCACCTATCAGTGCCATCTATCAGTGCCCATCAGTGCCGCCTAGCAGTTCCCATCAGTGCTGCCTATAATTGCCCTCCAGCGCCACCTATCAGTGCCCATCATTGCCACCTATGAGTGTCCATAAGTGCCGTCTATGAGTGCACATCAGTGCCCATCAGTGCTGCATATAAGTGCCTCATCAGTGCCCATCAGTGCAACCTCGTCAGTGCTCATCAGTGAAGTAGAAAACATACTTATTTACAATTACATTATTTAAGTTTTATAACAGAAGCGAAAAAAACATATTTTTTTATTTGTAGCACAAAAAAAGAAAAAACCCAGTGGTGATCAAATACCACCAAAAGAAAGTTTGATTTGTAGGGGGAAAAATGCTAAAGATTTTGTTTGGGTACAGTGTTGCATGACCATGCAATTGTCGTTCAAAATGCGACAGCGATGAAACCTGAAAATTGGCCAGGGCAGGAAGGGGGTGAAAGTGTCCTGTATTGAAGTGGTTAAAGGAGCAGTGAGTTTAATGATGCTTAAAGTGAAAAAATAAAAATGAAAAATTCCTTTAAATAAAGTGCCTGGGGGTCCCCTTTGTCTGCCTGTAAAGTGGTGCATCTATAACGTGTATAGAACCTGCTGTAGTAAAAATAAAATAGAAAAAATAGAATAGAGTAGAAAAGAATATAACAGAAAATAAAAGAAAAGAATATAGTAGAGAAAAAAAAAAAATAGATAGAAAATAAAAGAACAGAATAGAATGAAATACAATAGAATAAAAAAAATAGAATAAAATAGAAAGATTATAATCATCTTTTGAAATTCGAATACAATGGAAAAGAATAGAATTGAAAAACTATAGCATAGAATAGAATAGACATAATATAACCATTTTCCAAAATTCAAATAGAATCAATTTTAATTTGAATAGAATTCAAATTCAAACACAATAGTATAGAAAAACAACAGAATAGAATAGAATGAATATTCTTCCTATTCTAATCTATTTTTTTCTATGCTATTCAAATTCAAATTGATTCTATTTGAATTTTGGGAAATGGTTATATTATTTCTGTCCTAGTCTTTTCTATTGTTTTCTTAATTATATTATTTTCCTATTTATTTTATGTTATTCTATTCTTTTCTATTCAAATTCAAATTTATTCTATTTGAAAATTCAGATTTCGTAAGACGGTTATATTCTTTATATTCTATTCTAATCTATTCTTTTCTATTCTATTCAATTTTGAATTGATTCTATTAGAATTTTGGAAAATGGTTATATTATTTCTATTCTATTCTATACTTTTTTTCTATTCTATTGTTTTCTATTCTATTCTTTTTTATATATTCAGATTCAAATTTATGCTATTTGAAATTTGAATTTCAGAAGATGGTTAAATTCTTTCTATGTTATTCTATTCTATTATATTCTAGTTTACACTGTTCTTGTCTTTTCTATTCTATTTTGTTCTGTTTTACTCTATTATATTCTATTCTTTTATTTTCTGTTAGATGCTTTTCTATTCTACTATTTTTTTTCTATTCTATTTCTTTATTTTCTATTTGTCAGAAACCATGAATCAGACTAAGACGGAAGTATAGTTAAATCACACTTGTTTAATAATAATAAAAAAAAGGTAAACAGAGTAAACGTAGTCAAAACATAGCCAGAATTCAGGAACCAGAACAGATAGTCAGACAAGCCAAAACATCAGGGAGTCACAGATGAGCTTAGTAGAACAGCAGGTAGGATCTGGAGCCAGAAGGAATGTCAGCAGAGCAAGTCTTTAACAGGAACACACAAGAGTGTCTCTAGAGATGTTACTAAGACAAATCAGAGAGGAAATCACGGAGGAGAATAGGGGCATGTACGTCCAAGGATGAGACCTAAGAGCGTTCCTCCAGACTGTACCCTTTCCAGTGCACCAGGTACTGTATGCGCCCATGGAACCTACGGGAGTCAACAATGGACTGTACTTCATATTTATCATGATTCTCAACCTGTACAGGGTGAGGACGAGGCATCGAGGTCGTAAAGCGGTTGCAGACCAAACGTTTTAATAAGGAGACTTGAAATACATTTGAAATAGGCATATTAGAAGGAAGGTCTGATGCATAAGCCACTGGGTTAATCCTGCAAAGAATACGGAAAGGCCCAATAAACAGAGGTATGAACTTCAGAGAGGGTAAACGAAGTCGGAGGTTGCGAGATAACAGCCAGACCCTGTCCCCAACCTGGTAGGAAGGCGCAGGCATCTGCGGTCAGCATGGAGCCTGTACCTATCATTAGCATGTCGCAAAGCCTCCTGGACTTGTGCCCAAGTGGAATGAAGACCACGGAGATGCTCCTCTAATGCAGGAATACTCTGCAGAACAAATGAGTCAGGCAACATGGCAGGTTGGAACTAGTTCGCCAGAAAATAGTTCGCCATAAACGGGGACAATCGGGAAGGAGGATTCCCAACTGTGCACGAACGGCTTTCCAGAACCGGGACACAAACTGACTACCCTTGTCCGAGACAATCACCTTGGGTAGCCCATGTAAGCGAAAGATCTCCCGAGCAAAAATAGAAGCCAGTTCCTTAGAAGTTAGCAACTTCTTAAGTGGAATACAATGGGACATTTTCGAGAACCGGTCAACCACCATAAGGATAACTGTGTTGCCCTGGGAGTTGGGTAACTCCACAATTAAATCCATAGACAGGTGGGTCCAGGGCCTCTCTCCATTGGGTATGGGTTGTAGGAGGCCCACTGGAAGGTGTTGTGGAGTCTTACTCTGAGCACACACGGAACAGACAGCTACGAAGGCGGTTACATCAGCACGTAGACTAGGCCACCAGAGTTGTTGGGAAATGGCCCAAAAGAGTTGATTCTTCCAAGGGTGGTCAGCAGCCTTGGGAGAATGGTAAGTCTGGAACACGGCAGTACAGAGACTCTCTGGGACAAAGCAGCGGTCACAAGGTTTCTCAGGAGGAGCATGGACCTGAGCAGCAAGAATTTTGTCAACCAAAGGAGAAGTGAGACTGGTGCGAACCATAGCCAGAATACAATCAGGAGAAATCACAGGAACCGAAACCAACTCCATCTTGGAAGTGGAGGAAAATTGTCATGACAAAGCGTCAGCCCTTACATTCTTAGTACTGGGTAAGAATGAGACAATGTAATTGAAACTAGACAAGAAAAGAGCCCATCGCGCCCTTCTGGGAGAGAGGCGTTTAGATTCTTATGGGCAGTAAGAATGAGAACCGGCACAGTGGTACCTTCGAGGAGAAGTCTCCATTCTTTCAGGGCTAAAATGATCGCTAAAAGCTCTCTGTCACTAATCTTGTAATTGCACTCCGCAGGTGACAATTTCTTGGAAAAGTAGCCACAAGGACACGCTCTCAGAGGTAGGACGTTGAGACAGAAGGGCACCAACTCCAGTCTCAGAAGCATCAACCTCAAGGATAAAAGGTAACGTAGGATCAGGATGTGCCAACACAGGAGCAGAAACAAAGGCAGCCTTGAGACTCTCAAAGGCCTTAATGGACTCCGGGGACCAACTCTGTGGGTTACCATCCTTTCTGGTAATATAAGTCAGGGGCTTGACCGAGACAAGTTACGAATAAACTTCTGATAATAGTTGGCAAAGCCAAGAAAATGCTTCAGAGGATGTAAACCCACGGGTCGGGGCCACTGTAGGACTGCTGAAAGTTTCTTTGGGTTCATCGAAAAACCAGCAGTGGAACATAACCCAGGAATTTAACCTATTCACGATGGAATTCGCACTTCTCCAATTTACAATAGAGATTGTTCTCTCTTAGCTTCTGAAGCACACAACATTTTGCAGAATGTGTTGTACCACAATGGCGGGATCCCAGTTGCTATTTCTTTGCACGTAAGGCCATTCCAGCTCTGTACCATCACAGGGAAGGCAATGTTGTGGGATCTTTGGGCAAGGCAGTATACCACAAGGTCCATGTTACTGCTGAGACGTGGTCCAGCAAGCATGGTCAGGGACACTATATTTTGTTTACAGCACACTAGGTAACACTGCTTGCAACGCAGAAGGATGTAGGACAGGGCTCAGTGCCGCAGCTTGTTTTGCTGCCACGTCTCCATACAGCTGGTGGTGATTATGCAAGATTTGTCAGCTCCACCTCCTCCTCCTCCTCCATGCCCTCCTCTGCTGAATTGTCCTATAAACCACCAGTACCCCCTAAGCGTTCAAGGGGCTATTAAATGAGTCAGGCTAAAAGATGCCATGCAGTGCTTCAGCTGGTCTATCTAGGGGACAGGAGCAGGGCCGATCCTATGGTTACATGCCTAGGGTCAGGAGTTGCTTGACTTGCTATTAATCAGAAAACAAAGGAAAATGAAAATATTAGACCAACAAATAGTAGATCTTAAAAATAAAATAAACCCTTTCAGGAGACACCAGATTTTCCCAAATTATCTGGTGAACTTAAAAATAAGATAATTAAATTGGATAAGGTGGTGCAGGAGAAGAAGAAATCTAAATACATTAGAGATTCTGGAGATTTCCCACGAGGAGAGATATTTAAATGGCAATCTAAAGTTCAACATCCAGAACCCGTGCCATCTAGTATTCCTCCCATCCGTACTTCATGCACCCCTTCTGTTTCAACCCCTATTGCTTCAGGGGCACCCACTCTTTGAGGTCCTCCTAATAGGGGTTATGTGCAGCCCAACAATAGAGGTAGAGGTAACCAGGCTAGAGAGGGTAGAGGAAGAGGTAATACTTATACACACCAACCTCCTTGTGAACAAGGTTATTGGCAGGAAAATAGAGGCACCACCTGACCCTTTAGAGGTCGTATCCCCAATGGTCCCCCTAATAGAGATTATTCTTATCATAATAGTCAAGGCCAACATGGGAGGGGGGGGGGATGACTACCCTAGGAGTAATGAACAATATCCTGATATAGCATCCATATTGGTTCAAACCCGATTTACTCCATTATACCATGAGGATACAATACAAGGAGATTTTTTTTAGAGCCGCGTCAATTACATTGGCAAGACCCATGGGGACAGACACCCACAGACAGCAAACAGGGGGGCAAAAGAAGACTAAGAGAGAAAGAAGAGCCGGGAAAAGAACTCAAAAGACAAAGACTGTAATAGGAGCTGGCATTTATAACATTAGTGGATCGGACCTTTCAGAGGATGAACTTAAAGTCCTTGAAAAGGATTCAAGTTTGCCCCAGTTCGTAACTTTAACAAGTTCCAAACTTATATTAGCTTACAAAAATTTGTCCGAACCCTCAATATCAAATGTTATTTTTTGTCCAAACCAGGGGAATCTTTTCCAGCACCTGTTCATGTAGTTCCTTCAGGTATCTATTCCAACTTAGCCAACAAATCTGTTTTTAACCCTCCCAAAAATGATCAAAAACATATAGAGGTTTTTAAGAACATGGTCTCTAGTGATCTGGAAGCTATGAAAATTAAGAAAGTCAGGGATCCCCATTACCTTAAAGCAGGCATTGCCACCTTAGAAAAGAATAAGAATGTAGTTGTTCATCCAGCAGATAAGGGTGGGGGGCTTGTCATCATGAGTAAAACCTTTTATAATGAAGAAATGGACAGACTACTGGCAGATCCACTTATCAAGTACTCAGGAACGATCCAGTTTTTGAATATAAGAAAGAATTACAGGCTCTTATAACACAGGGTAAAAACAATGGAGTCCTCAATAAGAAAGAATCATTATATCTGGATCCAAGTGCATGTAGGAGGCCCATTAAATATTTTTTACCAAAAGTTCATAAAAATGCCCAGAACCCGCCAAGAAGACCTATAGTCAATGGTATTGACTCAGTATCCGCACGACTGGGTCAGTACATTGACTACTTTCTTAAACCGCTGGTATCTTCCACTAAGGCTTATCTTAAAGATACCAAGCATGCCATCCAGATCATTGAATCAATATCTGCCAAAGACAACAGTATTCTAGTCACGGCAGATGTTGGCTCATTGTATTCCATAATTGGCCATCAGGATGCCGTTAAGTCTGTTAGATGGGCCCTTGATGGGTCTGACCTTCCTGTTCTACATAATGCCGTATACACACGAGCGGAATGCCAGACAGAAAAAGTCAGACAGGAGCTTTTCATCATATATTCCGATCGTGTGTATGCCCCATCGGACTGTTTACGTCGAAAATTCTGACAGACCTAGAAAGAGAACATGTTCTCAATTCTCTTGCTGGGTCCCGGAGGGATGTGACGTGCACAGGTGTAGGGGAGGGGCCTTTCAGCGGTGGATCCGACTTGCGGCAATGAGGGACGGAGAGGCAGCGGGGGGTGAGAGCCAACGCTGTCGCTGGTAAAGCAGTAAAGCACCGCACAAAGCCGAAAGCCAGAGGAAGGAGACCCGAACCCGAAGGGAAGGATCTGCGGACAGCAGCAGTCTGGGCGGTGAGAAGCTGTCACCTTCCGCCCAGCAGGACGTGCACTCCGGGTTACAGCGACGGCGCCCCTGGAGTCCAGTCAAGTAAAGAGCCCCCACCTGATTTGCAGCCCCCTCCCCCCCCCCAGCAAGTCCCCCGCAAGTCCCACGTGAGCACTGGGGCTTATCCGGGGCTTTCCTTCGCCCCAAGGTGGCAGTGTATGCATTCGGCATAGCCTCCAGCTACAGAGACAGCAGCGTGGTTGTCAAAGGGGCAATTAAGCACAGCACCAGAAACAGCACAGAGTACACTGCAACCCAGCTGGTTAAAGTAGCCTCACAGCAGAATATCGGCAGAACACGGAGCCATTCCGGAGTAAAGATACCCCGCAAGCTAAACAGCAGAGGTAACCCCGTCTGACAATCTGGTGACCCCCGAACATAAAGTGGCCTAAGGTAGGACTATTTGTGGACTGATTGTATTTCTGTGGAAAACTATGTACTGCATAATACATGGGGGGCCACAGGAGGGGTGATAACAGAGAGGCTCAAGAATAAAGCAGAAATAATAAGTGCAAGAAGAAAGGCGAAGCAGAGGAGAGTTGAGCAGAGGGGGAGAAGAATATGAAAAGCCGCTCCAATAAAGTAACAGAACCTAAAAAATCAAGAGACAGCTTAAATACCAGTAATATACAAAAATATTTAAAAGACCCCCTAACGAAAAGTCCAATTATGGAAAATAAACAACAAAGCACTAAAGATAAAAAGAAAGATCCTCTGAAAAAACAAAGGGGCGGTAGGCGGGACCTCTAGAGGTGATACCTCTCCAGAGCACGATCTGGACTTAAGTTCTGAACCAAGCATAGAGGTATTACCAACGAAAACGGAGATACAAGAAATGTTTGGGAAATTAGAAAAAGTATTAAAGGCAGAGGTCTTTAATTTAAGGACAGATCTGGGATACCTCTTGAAAAGGGTGGAAGTGGTGGAGGAGGTTCCTGAACAACATACGGTTAAGATGGAGGAACTAAAAACCCAAATCCAAAATCTCCAGACTGTTCAGCGGGAGTTACTTCTGAAACTGGAGGAACAGGAAAATCAAAATAGAAGACAGAATCTCAGGATCAGAGCATTACCAGAGAGAAGAGGGGAAGATCTATCGCTATAATGAAGGAGATTTTCAACCCACTTTTGGGTAGAGATAAAAAAGAGGATTTAAAAGTAGACTGGGTCCATAGGGTGAGAAAACCCCCAAATATGAAAGAGGAGATACCAAGAGACATCATAGTGAGATTCCATCAGTATGAGGATAAGGATAAAATCTGGAAAAGTTTGAGAGGAGCCCAACCAGTGAAATAATAGCGATATACAGATCTTCGCGGATCTTTCAGCCAGAACTCTAGCAAGAAGAAGACAACTAAGACCATCACTGGAGGTCCTGAGGAGGGCAAACCTGAAATATAGTTGGGGACACCCTCTGGCATTGGTTGTAGTAAAAGAGGGGAGAAGTTAGAGATTAAATCAACTTGGGAACTTACAGGACTTTTGTAGAAACTTGAATATTGAGGTTCCCCTAATTCCAGGCGAGATGTTCGGCTGATAGAGGGGGGTGGGGGCTTGGAGGGAGAGAGGAGTGTAGGAAAGGGGGCAATAAGCATTCAGGTATCGGAATGGATAAATGTCCTCCACCCACCCTGGTCCACAATAATGGAGGGGAGGGTGGAGAAATGATCCGCTCCCACTGGAAGAGCCAAACCCTAGTGCACAGGGAGCCGAAGGTACGGTGAAAAGTTTACTAGATGCCACGGTCCCAAGGTCAGGAGATGACGGGGGGGTTGGAGAGGGGAGGAGGGAGATTGGGGGGGGAGGGGGGGGTGGGAGGGGGAGGGTGGAGAGGGGGGAGGGGGGAGGGAACCACGGCAGATATCACTTCCTTTGCTTGCTTTTTTTTTTAGCCTGTTGTTTTCTCTCCTCTATTGGTTGGTTGTTGATGACAGCCTGGGCAGGGTCTTTGGGATAAAGGGGAAAAGGGAAGATGGATCTGTGAGAATGATGGGAGGAAGCTCGAAGAGTAATAATAATGAAACTTAAATGTTTATCGTATAACGTAAAAGGTTTAAATTCCCCTGGGAAGAGAAATATGGTGTTAAAAGAGATACAAAGATATGGTGCAGATATAATTTTTTACAGGAGACGCATCTGGTCCAAGAGGAAGGTATTAAGCTTGAGACAAGGAAGTACCCTACCTGGATATATTGTGATTCACCATCCAAAAGGGCGAAGGGAGTAGCTATCGGGTTCGCGCAACGGACAAAAATTATAATTTTGGACAGGAGGGTGGACATAGAGGGGCGATTTCTGTTTATTAAAATACAACTTGGGGGCAAGATATATACAATGGCCAACATTTACTGCCCAAATAAAGACCCGATTAGATATCTCTCCCGGACCCTGAATAGGTTGGTGGAATTCAGCGAGGGGGAAGTGATACTTGCAGGAGATTTTAACATGTGTATGGATCCAGTCTTGGACAGGTCATCTGGAATAGGCGGGGAAGCAAATAAACAGTTACTGGGTCTCAGGCGGAAACTATATGATAACCACTTAGTGGATGTCTGGAGAGTACAGCACCCTAAGGAGAGGGATTACACTTTTTTTTCCCCGGTCCATAGGACCTATTCAAGGCTGGATTACTGGTTTGTAGATCATGGTTTGTTGGATTCAATAGCGGGATCGAGGATAGAAATTATGACCTTATCGGATCACGCACCCGTAACAATGACAGTAAGACTAGAGGGCCTACAGAAGATCCCCTTTACATGGAGGCTAAATGAAAAATTACTTGAGAAGGATAGTATTGTGGAGAGAGTCCAGTCAGAAATAGACGAATTCTTTCACAATAATGACTCAGAGGAGATACCTGGGATAATAATATGGGAAACTTTTAAAGCCTATATTAGGGGGGTCCTAATCTCGATCAGCGCAGGGGAGAAAAGAGAAAGAAGGAAAAAGATAGAAGATCTTATAGTAAAAATACACCAATTAGAACAAACACACAAAGCCAGGGGGAAAGAGGAAAAGGAGGTACTAGCAGAATTAATGATAAAGAGAGATGAACTAAGGGAAGTAGTAGCAGAAGACTCCTGGAAAAGCAAAAATAGACATCTTAAAAATATGTACCAGAGGGGGAACAAAGTAGGGAAACACCTGGCAACAACAATTAGGAAAAAGAAGGAGGAGAATTATATAGAAAAGATTAGAAACAGAAAAGGTGAAAGTAGGCACACTTCTAGAGAAATAGGGGAGGAGTTCAGACAATACTTTATGTCGCTCTACTCTGTGGGGAAGAGGGAAAAATGTAGAAATAAGGAGGCAAAGATGAGGGAGTTCATCATAGAAGCAGGCCTACCCTCACTCTCAGAGGCGGAAACAATGGAGTTAGAGAGACCAATAACACAGGAGGAGATAATGCAGGCATTAAAAGCAACCCCCACAGGGAAGAGTCCCGGGCCTGATGGCTTTACAGTGAGTTTTTTAAAAAAGTATAAGGAGTCCCTGGTCCCTCGACTATGTCAGTTGTGGAATGCGATGGGGAAACAGGGGGAATTGGGTAGGGACGCTCTGCTGGCGTCAGTGACATTGATCCCCAAGGAGGGCAAGGACCGTATACCTTGTGTTCAAGCTACAGGCCAATAGCATTATTAAATGCAGACACAAAATTATATGCCAAGGTGCTGGCCCTCCGATTAAAAGAGAAAATGTCCTACTTGATTAATCCAGATCAAGTAGGATTTGTACTGGGGAGAGAGGGCAGAGACAATGGGGTAAGATCCCTACTCATAATGGAAGCGTTCAGGGCGGGAAGATCCCCAGCCATTCTCTTGTCAATAGACGCCGAAAAGGCATTTGACAGAGTTGACTGGGGATTCATGTTTACTGTGCTGGAGATGATGGGAGTAGGGCCAACAATGTTAAAGTGGATAAGAGCACTCTATAACCAGCCGACAGCGTATGTAAAAGTGAATAACCTGCCCTCAGCCCAGTTTATCATGGAAAATGGGACTAGGCAGGGCTGCCCTCTCTCCCCGCTTCTATTTGTCCTGGCGTTGGAACCCCTTCTCGCCCGGATTCGGAGGAGTCCGGACGTGAGTGGTTGTAAGGTAAATGCGGAAGAGCATAAGCTAGCCGCATTTGCTGATGACGTACTATTTTATATTTTAAATCCAAGAATATCTATCCCTAATCTGTTAGCAATCCTGAAACAATATAGTGAGCTTTCAAACTTTAAAATCAACTTAGAAAAGTCAGAAGCCCTAAAAATAAACATCAATAAACAAAAAGCCGGTAATCTAGCTGAAGTGTTCCATTTCCCATGGAAAGATAATATAAAATACTTGGGGGTAATTCTGGCAAATTCCAGGGAGAATCTATATAATTTAAATTTTATACCCCTCCTGAATGAAATTAGAGCAGAAATAAAAAGAATAAGCTATTGTCCTGTCTCATGGATAGGACGAGTGAATGTTGTGAAGATGGTCCTAGCACCAAAGATATTGTATAGGATGCAGATGCTCCCAATCCCTCTAACACAAAATTTCTTTAGAAGACTGGCAGAATTAATAAGTAAATATATTTGGGAAAAGAAAAAACCTAGAGTAGCATATAAAGTACTGAGTAGAGGAAAAGCACAAGGGGGTTAGCGATCCCCGACTTTAGAAACTATTATAAAGCGATTATCATAGCACGGGCACTAGAATGGGAGAAAAGTAGAAAAAGTAAAAGATGGGTTAGTTTAGAGATGGGGTTAAGTAACACACAGTTAAATCACATGATATGGAACCCTCCCGGTCAGAGGAGGCTAGGGATAGAAACGCACTATATTACACACCTTACACTGAAAATATGGGACCAGATTCACCAAAGTAACAAATGGGAGTATAATTCACCTTTGATTTTTTTTAAAAATAACATGTTCTTCCCTCCCGGGATGGAAGAGGTGGGGGGAAATTGGATACTAAAGAAGGAAGCACAAGTAAGAGATATTATCAAAGGGGGGAAAATCCGTACACAACAGGAATTAGAATCACAAAGGGATTTATTGATATTAAATGGGCGGAGGTATAGGCAACTCATGCACTTTATTCAAGGTCTACCTGGGCCCTTAAGGGGGGGGACCTCAGAGAGATCGAGAAGCTATTTTGTAGGGAAGGGGTGAAGAGGAAGATTTCCGCATTTTATAAAATCTTGATGAGTAGAGAGGTGTTGGAACCACCGCCATATCTGAAGAAATGGGAGGAGGAATTAGGTTTAGGGTGTAGCACTGAAACAGCGGAAAACATCCTGGGGGCCACATACGGAACCGCATCGGACATGAAAACAATAGAGAGCAACTATAAGTGCCTGGCCAGGTGGTACTTGACCCCGGTAAAACTTAGTAAGTTTTCATAAGAAAGGTCACCCAATTGTTGGAGAGGGTGTGGGGAACCAGGTGACATGGCACACCTTTGGTGGAACTGCCCCAAAATAAAATTATTTTGGAAAGAAGTGATTAAAATAAGTGAAGAAATATCGGGAAAAGGTATAGCGTATAACCCCTGGGATTGTCTGTTCCACGGGTCGGAGGGAGGAAAAAGGGGTATAGGTCCTCTTTAACCCCAATATTGTTAAATTCTGCAAAAAATGTGATCCCAAAGAAGTGGCAGGAAATAGAGGGCCCGAAACCTAGAGATTGGATCAACAGAGTAAATGAAATGTACCTAATGGAAAAAGTAGAACTAGAAGCCCAAGCAGAAGGAAAACATGAGGATAAAAAGGGCAAATGGGGTCCATGGGTGGCATTCAGGAAATCTAAACGATACGTGGAAGCAATGATACTGTAACGTCCAGATTGTTGTTGGAAAAGGAGAGTATGAGAAGTGATGGATTTAGTGAGGAAGAGAAATGTCTGCAGAGGTTGGGAGGGGAGGGAGGGGGGGAAAGGGTGGAAGCGGGGAACAAAAGGGAAGGTATCACTATGTAATTTAATTTGAATGTGTGTAATAGATATATTTTGTGGTAAGTTTTATAGAGCCCCACGTAATTAAAGGGGTGTTGGTTTTTGTACTTTTTTATAAAAGAAAATAAAGAATTAAAAAAAAAAAGAAAGAGAACATGTTCTAAATTTTTCCAACTGAACCAATTCCTATTTCGAAAACCGCTCGCCTGTATGCTGCTCCGACGTACCAAAAACGACGCATGCTCTGAAGCAAGTACGAGACTGAAGCTATTGGCTACTGGCTATTGAACTGCCTTTTTCTAGTCCCGTCGTACGCGTTGTACGTCACCGCATTCTTGACGGTCTGACTTTGGTGTGGTGTATGCAAGACAGCTTGAGCGGAATTCCGTCGGAACTCCTTCGGAAAAACCTTTAGCATTTATTTCGACAGGAAAACCAGTCGTGTGTACAGGGCATAAGAGTTTTCTCTTGGATGCCTTAAAATTTTGTTTGGCCAGAAATTATTTCTGGTACAACCATACATTTTTCTTGCAAATTCTTGGGGTTGCTATGGGGGCTCGGTTTGCACCGAGTGTAGCAAACCTCTTTATGGCATTATGGAAGGATGAGACTATATTTAGCAACAAGCCTGTACAATTAAAATGCTACCAACGATATATAGATGACGTGATCATCATCTGGGAAGGCGATATGGTGAGTCTGCAGTTATTTATGTCCAGACTTAATGGTAACACCAAAAACATTAGGCTAACTTGGAACACCAATGCTCACTGTATGACGTTCCTAGATTTAGAAAGATTTAAAGAAGGCCAATGTTTTAAAACAAGATATCATTTCAAACCGATCGATAGAAATGGGTACATTCCATTGGACAGCTTCCATCACCGGTCCTGGTTGTGTAATATACCCAGGGGGGCAGTTCATACGTCTAAAGCGCAACTGTACCAAGGAAGTAGACTATTACGCACAGTCTAATATATTAGCTGAAAGATTTCAACAGAAAGGGTATAAAGCAGAGGTTATTGCCAGCGAAATTCAAACTACTGGGAATTTGGATAGAGCAACTTTGGTGGCAGACACTAAAAATAAAATAATTAGGCAGAACAATGAATTTAAGTTTATTCTCGATTTTAATATTCAATATAAAAAGTTTGAGAAAATTATTATGAAGCATTGGGATATTTTAAAGAAGGACCAAATTTTAGGTATCAGTTTATTTATAAAAGAGCACCCACCTTGAGAGACGTTTTAGCTCCCAGTGTGGTAGACCCCCCAGTTATCAAAGAAAATAAGATCTTCTCTTTCCTTACAGGTTTCTACGCATGTGACAAATGCCCCCCGTGTAAACAGTGTAAACATAATATTAAGAATTTACTGCCCCCCACCACTGGTAGGACTTATCCCATTAAGAACCTCATTACCTGTAACACCACGGGTGTTGTGTACGTGCTCGGGTTGCAATATATAGGGAGAACATCGAGACCCTTAAGTATCCGCGTCGCCAAGCACGTCAACAACATCAAAAATGGGTTGAGGTCACATAATGTTTCTAAACATTTTAGAAACTTTCATAATAGAGACCCTCGATGTCTTAAGTTCTGGGGTTTTGAGAGGGTCAATAGGCAGTGGAGAGGGGGTAATTTTATTCGTCAGCTTAGCCAACGGGAATCCTTCTGGATCCACGAAACCCAGGTTTTGGTGCCAGGGGGCCTCAACATTGACTTTGATCTCAATTGCTTTATTTCAGATAAATAGATATTATCTTTCTTTTATATTATACGTTTTTAATCACAGACAACTGCGGGTTTATGTCCCTATTTTTTGGCATTTATTTTAAATGTATTTTATTTTATTTTAGCATTTATGTGTCCTAATTGGGCATTTATAGAGAAGTATTTATATGTCTCATTGATATATGATTATACTATGGTTTTTAATATGGCAATATGTTATATATTAACTGTGTCCTCATAGGATACATGGGGCAGCGGGACTTCCTTTTTTGGTCACGGCTTTCTATGTTTGCACTGTGCTCTCCATGGAGACTGGGTTGTTACATCTGGTTCTCGGGTGACGCTGTAGCTCCACCCACCGCTGACGAGGTCCGCACAGGACGTAACGTACTTACTTGGGGGAGGAGTTACAATGCGGACGTCACCCGCTGTTCATCTGTGTACCTTGCTTGCGGTTGCTATACCGCTGATTTATGCTATATTTGGCCGCATGTTTTCCATGTACAAGTTCTAGTGTATTGTGCTGGCTATTTTTTATCCACTAAATTACATTTAGGTGTGCACTTAGATTGCGTTCATTTTTTTCATTTCCATATACAACATTCATCCACCTGGGAAGTACCCCGTTTATGCTGCTGGACTGATCCATCTTCCTCACCCCATATGTGGGTAACAAGTGTGTATGACCATTTGTTCATTCAAATAGTCTATCTGATCTGGTAAGAGTGCATAATATTGATGGTGGAGGACTTTGAACACTTGCAACATCATTTGAAAACCCTCTATTATCACATGGTGGACTTAACACTTTTTAATGTTAAAGTGTATGGACTTATTTTATTGCGCTGCACCTTTTTTACTTATTATATCCATTTTTCTAGGTGTTGTGGTTTGCTTTTTGGTGTTCAGCTTGTCATTTTAGCTATCTGTTTTATTTGTGTACGCTGATTGTTTCTGTTTTACACTAGGGTTACATGCACCCGGGTGCAGAAATATTTCTGGTGCCCCTACAAGGGCGTGGTCACCTTACTAACTCCTCCCCCTTTACAAATGTTTCTATGGCAATGACTCAAACACAGAGATGCTCCCCTGTGGAGTCATCTTTACCCTGGGATCCTCCCACGATCTCTTAACAATAAACAAAATACAGGAGAGAAGCAGAGTACTCTAATTGTACCTGGAGGGGGGTCTCTCTAATGGACACAGAGAGGGCCTCTGTTAGAGAGTGTGTTTAGAAAGACCCCCCAGACATAGTACAGGAGATGGTCAGAGACTGCGGAAATGATACAAGAGATCAATGCAGCCTCACCAGTGCCCATCAAATGCAGCCTTCCAGTGCCCACCAAATGCAACCCTATCAGTGCCCACCAAATGCAGCTTACTAGTGCCCACCAATTCCAGCCTACCAGTGTCCCTGGACCACACAGAGGAGCAATATCTTGCTGTCACAGAGCTTGGATTTGAAAGTCCCGCCTCCTAGACCAGCTTACGGCTCCTATGGTACAAGTCATACTGATTAAATTTCATGGCATTGGATCAGTGTTCTATCCATCACAGGAGCAGGTTAGGAGGCGGGATTTTGTTACAGCGCCACCGGGCATTTCAGAGCAAAGCTCATGCAGTGAAGGCGTGAGAAGAGCACTCACGGTCGGTGCAAGGATTTCTGACTACAAAGGCGAAGATGCATTTTGCCACCCCCAACCCATCCACACCGTCCTCTTGCTATTCCCTGTCTAAAATCGAGCTGGTACCTCCTTCACAGTGAGCCTGTAATGTGATGGGGCACAAGGTGAAGGACGTCACATACCATTGAAAATAGACCTTCCACTAAACGGCAGTGTGTAATGAGGGGGTGAGGTTATGTATTTCTTGCTTCCCCTCACTGGCCACAGGCAGCTGAGGCCAACTAAAACTTCCAATGATTGAGTTCCCCCCCATAAGCAACTCCCAGGTCACACCCTCCAGATACTCCCACTTTGATAACACCTCCCCAGATTCTCCCATCCTAATTATACCCCCATATACCCCCCCAACCTAATCACACCTCCCCAGATACCCCTACCCTGATTCCAACCCCAGATACCCCCCACTTTGATCACACCCCCAGATAACCCACCCCTCCCTGATCACACCTCCCCAAATACCACTACCCTGATTACACCCCTAGCTACCCCTCTACACACTGCAGAGCACTCCATCTCTACTAAAGAGAGAGGGGAGTCTGACAGAGAGCAGGCTCAGAGAGCGAGGTGGGGCTGAGAGAGATGGAGGGGCTGAGAGAGATGAAGGTGGACAGAAAAGGGGGCTGAGAGAGAGTGGTGGTAGCTTATGCCTCCCGCTCATCCTTGTCTTTCCAGACTCACTGCTGATGATGGAGCAGAGAGGAGGTTGGAGAAGACGGAGTCCAGGCTTTGAGACTCCGGGGATGCTTCTGCGCGCCACCTTGGGGGTCAAGGGGGCTGTGAAGCTCTTCTCCCTCCTGTGCTCCCAGCTGCCGCCTTCCACGTGGATGCAGCCTCCTTCTGCGGGGCTGCCCACTCACCATGTGGAGATGCCTGCACCCCTGACATTACAACAGGCTGGTGCGAGGATTTTTGACACCCTAGGCAAAACCTTATTTTGCCACTATGGCTCAAGGAAGGCAGGAAGGAGCACTATGGTACATGGAAGGCAAGAAAACAATGGCGCATGGAAGGCTGGAAGGCTATGGTGCATGGAATTCAGGAAGACTATGGTGCATGGAAGGCTGGAAAACTATGGCGCATGGAAGGCAGGAAGACTATGGCGCATGGAAGGCTGGAAGATTATGGCGTGTGGAAGGCTGGAAGACTATGGCGTGGAAGGCTGGAAGACTATGCCGCATGGAAGGCTGGAAGACTATGCCGCATGGAAGGCAGGAAGATTATGGTGCATGGAAGGCAGGAAGACTATGGCGCATGGAAGGCAGGAAGAATATGGCGCATGGAAGGCAGGAAAACTATGGCGCATGGAAGTCTATGGCGCATGGAAGGCTGGAAGACTATGGTGCATGGAAGACTGTGGCGCATGGAAGGCTGGAAGACTATGGCACGTGGAAGGCTAGAAGATTATGGCACGTGGAAGGCTGGAAGATAATGGTGCGTGGAAGTCTGGAAGATTATGGCCCATGGAAGGCAGGAAGGCTTATGGCGCATTTAGGGAAGAGAGGGGGGGTCAAGGGGGCTGTGAAGCTCTTCTCCCTCCTGTGCTCCCAGCTGCCCTCAATGTGTTCACCTTCTACGTGGATGCAGCCTCCTTCTGCAGGGCTGCCGACTCACCATGTGGAGATGCCTGCACCCCTAGGACGCTACCATGTCACGCTCCTGTGTCACGCTCCCACCTGAGATTACAACAGGGCTGGTGCAAGGATTTTTGACACCCTAGGCAAAACCTTATTTTGCCACTATGGCTCATGGAAGGCAGGAAGGAGCACTATGGTACATGGAAGGCAAGAAAACAGTGGCGCGTGGAAGGCTGGAAGGCTATGGTGCATGGAATTCAGGAAGACTATGGTGCATGGAAGGCTGGAAGACTATGGCGCATGGAAAACAGGAAGACTATGGTGCATGGAAGGCTGGAAGACTATGGCGCGTGGAAGGCTGGAAGATTATGGTGTGTGGAAGGCTGGAAGACTATGACGTGTGGAAGGCTGGAAGACTATGGCGCATGGATGGCTGAAAGACTATGGCACATGGAAGGCTGGAAGACTATGGCGCGCGGAAGGCTGGAAGACTATGGAACGCAGAAGGCTGGAAGACTATGCCGCATGGAAGGCAGGAAGACTATGGCGCATGGAAGGCAGGAAGGCTTATGGCGGATTTAGGGAAGAAAGAGGGGAGAGATCACTCACCCCAGGCTGTATTGTCTTTGGAAGCACAGGCAGCGACATTAGGACAGTGTCACTGGTCTGGCTGCTTTGAAATCTCCCACCACACTCCCTTCCAGGCACAGATTGGCTGCACGAAGGGGTTGTGGGTGGGCACAGGAGGGACATGGGGAGGAGGTGGGGCGGGCCCAGCTTACCTTCTCTTCTCTCCTTGTACGGATACAGCGGGCACCGGGTGGGGGATGTGGACACTGCATCGGGCGTGCCGGCAGGCGGGTCAGTGGGGGGCAATGATGAGGTCATGGTGCCCTCTCTGACATGCGCTCTAGGATGATACATTGGCCCCCAGCCCTGATTAAAACCAGGAGCAACTGCTGTGGGCCGCACGGCACAATGCCGACCCTATGGCAGCACACCTGGGACCAACAGTGCACTGGCACTTTGGTGCCCCCTCCCCTGTGGCGCTCGGGTGCAGTGTACCCCGTGCACCCACCCAGGATCGGCCCTGGACAGGAGCCACACCAGATCAGAGATTATTTTAGCTCTGCAGGGACAGGCCCAGAGGTGGTTCATGCCGTGCCAGCTGGAGCCAGAAATAATGGTGTGCGATAATGGCACTAACCTCCTGTCCGCCTTTAGACAGGGAAAGTTGACACATGTGCCATGCCTGACACATGTCCTCAATTTGGTGGTGCAGCGTTTTTTAAACAGGTACCCAGGGTTGGAAGATTTGCTAAACAAGCCAGAAGAGTCTGTAGCCATTTTAGGCGGTCATACACAGCCAGTGCTCAGTTGGCTGAAATTCAGCGGGAATTCCACCTGTCCGTAAACCGCCTGATTTGTGACATGCCTACCAAGTGGAACTCAACTTTGACAATGCTGCAGCGACTGCACATGCAGCAGAGGGCCATCAACGAGTACCTGTGTCAGTATGGCACAATGACAGCTTTTTTCCCCATGCCAATGGCTGCTGATAAAGGATGCATCCACTGTACTGTCACCATTTGTGGAGGTGACAAGGATGGTGAGCCGTGACAATGCATGCATCAGTGACACAATCCCTGTTGTTTTCCTGCTGGAGCAGACTCATAATGCATGGCATTATGGACAGGGCACTTGCAGCAGAGCAGCGGGAGGAAGAGGAGAACTTCCTTTCCTCTCAAGACCCACTTTATGTAGACACCATTCTTGTGATGCCACAAAACACACAAGAGGAGGAGGAGGACGACGAGGATTATGGCAGTTTTGGGAGCTGTAATGGAAATGTGTTCTGTATATAATTGTATTCTATTTTGTATGTATTGCACACTGTCCTCACTGTGCAAACAGCGCTAATAATGTTTTCAGTACATGTTTACATTCTTTCGAGTCCTGATTAGAATTAGCCTGCCTATGTAACGCCCCTTGTTACCATAAAGGTACAATTGTAATTGTAATTGTTAATGTGATACCTACATAATCATGTGTATAAAAACCTTTAATTGCGTCATAATAAAGCAGAACAGTTATTTGGAAAGATGCTGAGCGTATCTTTTGTGTCTGTTCCCTACTGCAGTAGTTATTAATTAAATTGAAATCACTAATCAATATGAAGATAGGAGTTGCCTATCTATAAAATGTCCAATTCAGAGCATTGAAGCAGAGCAAGACATACGTTGAACCTTAAAAGGATATGTAAAGGTTTGTTTAAGAAAAACAAAAAAAAACAAACATGTCATACTTATATCCTCTGTGCAGTTGGGTTTGCACAGAGAGGCCACGATCCTCCTCTTCTGGGTTCCCCCAGCGGCATTCCTGGCTTTTCCTCCTCTCGAGTGCCCCATTGGAGAGACGCTCTCCCTCAGGGCACTCGTGCGGGCGTGCTCCCGTGACTCAGCCCCGCCCCTGGTTCCAACGTCATTGGATTTAATTGACAGCAGCGGGAACTAATGCATGCGCTGCTATCACTCTGACCAATCTGGACCTGAGACACCGGCTCGAGCTGGTGTGCTTGTTCCTGTCGCTGGAAAGGTAAGTAAAAGGGGGGCTGCTGCATCACAGGAGGTTTTTCCCCTTAATGCATAGAATGCATTAGGGGGAAAAACCTTGAGGGTTTACAACCCCTTTCAGAGATGGTTTTCAGTCCCCAGAACCCTTGGGAGTAGTACGCGGCTGGGAGGAGGCAGTTCCAGATACTGTAATCCTTAGTGACCCCGAGGACTATGCTTCTCATGCCTGCACAAACTTGCGGTACAAGGGGTCCCTCCTTCTTCAAAGCCTGCAAAAGTACCCGACATGGCATCAAGGAGAAGGATCACTATTGGTTGGCAACCTTCCTTGACCACCGTTACAATGAAAGTCTCGTAACTCATCCCATCCTCAAAGAGGAAGCAGAGGATGAAATATCTTGAGGACACCTTAATGAGGAGTTTATGTAATTGTCAGGGCTGGGCTCAGCCCTACGTTCTCAGAGCTGGCCGCTCAGCTGTCGGCTAATTGCCAGCTCCCATCTCTCCATGGTTACTCATCTGTTGATGATATCTTGCTCATCAGTCCTGCCTACTTAAGCTGTGGATCTCTGCCTTCGCCTTGATCAACATCACAGAGCCTATCTCCTGCATTCCTGTTTACAGGGACAGGTTCTGGCTGTCATTTCGCAACTTCGTGTTCACTCACTTAAGTTCGCACCTTGGTTTATTGGGCCTTTTACGTATTCGTCGCAGGATTAACCCAGTGGCTTACGCATTAGACCTTCCTTCTGATATGCGTATTTCGAATGTATTTCATGTCCCGTTGTTAAAACCTTTGGTCTGCAAGCGCTTTACCACCTCGGTGCCACGTCCTCACCCTGTACAGGTTGAGAACCATGAGGAGTATGAAGTACAGTCTATTGTTGACTCCCGTAGGTTCCGTGGACGCATACAGTACCTGGTGCATTGGAAGGGGTACGGTCCGGAGCAATGCTCTTGAGCTCTTGGGTCTCATCCTCAGATGTACATTCTCCTGTCCTCCTCCTTGATTTCCCTAGATGTTTTCCCCTCAAGACTGGTGGTCCTCCGAGGGGGAGGGGTCGTTGATGAGGGGGTACTGTCAGGGCTGGGCTCAGCCCTTCCTTCTCGGAGCTGGCTGCTCAGCTGTCAGCTAAGTGCCAGCTCCTATCTCTCCACAGTTACTCAGCTGTTAATGATATCCTGCTCGTCAGTCCTGCCTACTTAAGCTGTTCAGCGCAGTGGATCTCTGCCTTCACCTTGGTCAACATCACAGAGCCATCTCCTGCGTTTCTGTTTAAAGACTTAGCTTTGGCTCCAGATCCTGCTTGCTGTTCCACTACACTAATCCCTGACTTCTGGCTTGGCTGACTATCCGTTCCGGGTTACTGAACTTTGGTTATGTTTTGACTACGTTTGTTCTTTTTACTTTTATTATTAAACAAGTGTGATTTAACTGTACTTCTGTCTCAGTCTGATTTCATGGTTTCTGACAGTAATGCCTTTCCAGACTCTGCTAGGTTACAGTTGATGGAAAGGCTAGTTTTGAGGCTTCTGTTGGTCAACAGAGGATTGGTGGAGAAGGGGGCCACATCAGTGATGTATTTAAAAAATGTTTTAGTCCTCGGCGTTAAGGGCTGTCATCTTCCACATCCCATAGGCAGCTTCTAATCATATGGTGGGAGATTATCTAGGGGAGAAAACAGAAATGGAGAACTTTAGAGTTAATGATCCACTGGGTTAATGGGTCATGAGAACAAACCACTGGACAGAATTTTCCCAGTATGCAATTAAGCTGCTGGGCTGCCCTGCATCCAGCGTGCTTTCCAAACAGACATTCAGTGCTGCCGGAAGTTTTGTGACAGATAAAAGAATGTGTCTGTCCTCAGACTCCGTTGACCGGCTGACATTTGACAAATAGAGTCATTCCCGGAATAGTAGCAGCTATCAAGCCCCCGATGCTGATGTTGCCAATTAAGTGTTTACGGGATGTGGAATCTGTGCAAGACTGTCTAGGCTGCCTAGCTGTGTGGGTGTTGATTTTTATCATGAAGGCATTTTTAATTATAGGTTTCATGGGCACAATTAACACCCAAGGACCAATCTTTCGGCACCTGTTTGACAGGTGCATATCATTTAAATTTTTGACAGCAAGGCCAATTTTTGCTTTCATCAACAGTACCTCTAATGCCCTGTACACATGAGTGGACTTTTCGACCGGACTGGTCCAACGAAATCCGTCGGACAATCCGACCGTGTGTGGGCTTCATCGGACTTCCGACGGACCTTTTCGGTCGAAAATCCGACGGACTTTAGATTTGAAACATGTTTCAAATCTTCCCGCTGGAACTCCCTCGGACTTAGTTCCTATCGGGAAGCCCGTTCGTCTGTATGCTGGTCCGACGGACCAGCACCTGCCCGCAAGAATGTTTTGGTGACCACCCGGTGACCACGCCCCATGCCTATATAAGTCGTTGCGCACCGAGAACACAGCATTACAGCGGGAGAGAGCGTCATGTCAACATCGGAAGAAGATAAGAGGGAAGTGGTGTAATGGGTGTCACTCTCACCTAGCAGTAAAAAGGGTCGCTGGTTCGAATCCCAACCACGACACTACCTGCCTGGAGTTTGCATGTTCTCCCTGTGCCTGCGTGGGTTTCCTCCGAGTACTCCGGTTTCCTCCCACACTCCAAAGACATGCTGGTAGGTTAATTGGCTCAACAAAAAAAACAAAAAAAACTGGCCCTAGTATATGAATGTGAGTTGGGGACCTTGGATTGTGGGCTCCTTGAGGGTAGGGACTAATCATGATCGCATTTACCTAATAGCAGTGCAGCCTATCTTATATATAGATATTGATGTGAGGGTGTACTCACTCAGGTTGAACTGGATGGACTGGTGTCTTTATTCAACCTTACTAACTATGTAAAGAAGACGACGGAGAAGACCGGGCCACTGCTAGCGGAGGAGAGCCGGACAAGAACTGGAGAGCGGAGAAGAGACCGGAGAGCGGGAGAAGAACTGGACACCGGTAGAAGAGGTCGGAGAGAGTGGAGAAGTCAGAAGAGACCCCCAAAGTTGGAAGAAGACCCCCGGGGCTGCCTAATAAATTACTTTAAAAACCTGTCTAGTGTGTTTTTTTATTGACACTTTTTTCCCCAGGTGAATGGGTAGAGGTACGATGTACCCCATACTCATTCACATCGGGCTGGGGGGCTGGGATATGGGGGCCCCCTTATTAAAGGGGGCTCCCAGATTCCGATAAGCCCCCTGCCCGCAGACCCCGACAACCAATGGCCAGGGTTGTCGGGAAGAGGCCCTTGTCCTCATCAACATGAGGACAAAGTGCTTTGGGGTGGGGGGCCGCAGGGCACCCCCCTTTCCCAAAGCACCCACCCCCTCATGTTGAGGGCATGCGGCCTGGTACGGTTCAGGGGGGCTGCGGCCGGGCTGCGTGCTCGGATAAGGGTCTGGAATGGATTTTTGGGGGACCACCATGCCGTTTTTTTGGCGTAGGGGGTTCCCATTAAAATCCATACCAGACCTGAGGGCCTGGTATGCTCTGCGACGGGGCTCGCAAGGTGTTAATCTCGCCAATAAAAGCAGCGAGATTGACTTCCTTTTCTAGTCCCGTCGTACCTCATCACGTTCAAAATGAACTAACTTTAGTCCGTGAGTGGGCAAGTTCGTTCGTTCGGAAGTCCACCGTAACTCCGTTGAAAGTCCGTCGGGAAGACCGTTGGACCTATTCTGCCGAAAAGTCCGGTCGTGCGTGCGCGAGTCCGTTCGTTTGGAAAGTCCATAGGAAGTCCGCCGAAAGGCCGTCGGGAAGACTGTTGGACCTAGTCTGCTGGAAAGTCTGGTCGTGTGTACAGGGCATAAAGGGTTATGGTGTGAAGGCACCAACACCCAAAGCCCAATTTTTCCATCCCTGTTTGACTGGGGCATATCATTGACATTTTTTGACAGCAAGGCCAATTCTTGCTTTCACTAAGAGTACCTCTATAGGGTTATGATGTGAAGGCACCACTGACACCCAAAGCCCAATTTTTCCACACCTGTTACTTCTATCCAAAGTCTGCAAAACAGACCACAGAAGTTATCCAAAAAGTCTCTAATCTTGTTCCGAGTGCATCAGATTGTGCCCTTATCATACAGACTGGCTCCCCAAGCCAGTGTTGAAAAAATAATGAAAGTTTTCAGGGAAAACGTCATTTTATTGGATTAATAAATGTCATTTTTTCTGCAGCAGGTTCTTTACATGGTACAGATGTGCTACTTTACAGGCAGACTAAGGGGGGGTCACTATATTTAAAGGGTTTTTTTTTCTTTTATTTCGATTTAAGCATCAGTAAATCATTGCTCATTTAAAAATTATGTTTTTTCCAAACTTTTTTTCCTAGATACATGTCCCCCAGGGCAGTACCTGGACCCCCATACCTTTTGTATGCCCAATAACTTGTATCTAAGCCCTCAAAATAGGCACTTTTGATTTTTCTAGTTCTGACCCATAGACTTTAATGGGGTTCATTATTCAGCTCTGAATTTTTGCGATGTTCAAGTGTTCTGGCGCAAACCAAACAGGGGGTCATTTGGCCCATCCATCTAGTAAATGTATATTGGGCGCAACCTGATTGGAGGATCCAAATAAGGCTTCTGTTTACAACCCACATGAGATGTGATAAAGAAAGACAATGGCCAGACCTTGGAAGTAGAAAACTATTTACAGTAACACCAACAGGGAAACTAGTATTAGTTTGATGTTGAAACACACTCAATGGTTTACATATATTTCCATATAATTCAAATATATTTCTAATTACAATATTATTTACATCTGTTAATGGAGATTTCACATAAATTCATTATCTAACAGGTATAAGAGCCGGTTCACACCCCTGCGATGCGGGAACCCTGCGAATCCAATGCGGGTTACTGCATCGCAGGTTTCCTGGCGGTAGTTCACACTGCCCTATGCGAACTGCTGGGAGTGTCAGTTAAAAGTTAATGACACCCCCAAATCAGTTCGCATATTGCAGTGCGATCTGCAAACTCGGACAGTAATCGAATCACATGGGTGCTGTGCACATTGTGTGTTTCCGGGGGAAGGGGGAGGAAGAGCACACCTCTGGTCTGAGAGGAAATCTGAGACTCGCGGGTGACCACGCATCTTCCGTATCCGCTGATGAAGTCCCCGCCCACAGGGACGCAACACGTTCAGAAGGAAGCGTCGTGACGTCACCCGCAGCCATCTCGCATCCTTTTCTCATCCACACGCTTTAGCATCTGGCACTGGATTAGTACCTTGTTTGTAAATTTAATTTCAATTGTTTATCATTAAAGTTTACTTTGCGGAGAGCACTATGTTGTACCCTTCTCTATTCACATGATTCATACGTTTTGGGATTATCCATGCCGCATAGCCCTAGCTTATTGCTATTATCTGACTGATCTGGATCCACTGCCTACTATCTCCATTGACCCGTAAGGGAAGGTGCATTTGACCCTCTGTAATTAAAGGGTCCCTGCGCTGAGGTGAGAGGCCATCTTTAACATTGGTGGAGGGATCACATATTCCGACTGAGTTTTCTGCATGAAGCCACATCACTGATGACTATTTGGATACAGTGTTTTATTGTTTGATTTATGGACTTTATTGCATATACTTTAGCGCTGCACCATCTGTTTTATATTGCTTTCAGGGATTTGTGATTGTTGACCCTGGTGTTCAGCAGCTATTTGCCATTTTTATATACATATTTGCTCTGATTTGTTTTTCCTTTTTACATGGGTGTGAACACCCATGTGATCCGATTCTGTTGCGGACAAAAAAAAAGGGTCCTGTGTGAGTTTGATGCAAATTCAGCCATACGTTTTGTATGGCTGAAATCGCATCGCACAAAGATCGCATGTGATTTGCACTGCAGTGCGGTGCAAATCACATCCGAACTCTGACATCGCAGCAGTGTGAACCGGCCCTTACACTTAATCTTTTAGAGATACACTATTGGTCTTTTCATCTGCATTTTTTTTTATTCCATAATAGGGCCAAATTCCTATAAATAAGTAGTCTAATTTTTCACTTTTCAAAATGTTGAAAACTTAGTCTTTGATATATGCATTACAATAATTATAGATCTAATGGAGAAATGTGTAATGTAACCTGTTTACTTTTTAATACTACCATACTGTGGATATGATGTCCACTTATTAAAATGTTTACTAAAAAATGGTATGCATGAAACCAACCTTAGATAAGTATAAACAGCCAGCTAAGCTGAGAGTTATCTAAATTGCTCTTATTCCTTATGTAAGATGTGATTCATGGCCTTAGGATATTTGTAAATGATATAATGGCCACCTAGATTTTACTGAAATGCTGCAGATAATTAACTTTTGTGCATGGAAGACTCTTCCAGCTGATAAACACATCATAATGACACCGCCATTTAGTACAATGAGGTGAAAAAATAATGCACCCAGCAACAGGTGCTCCACTAAACCAGCATACACTAATGCCGCGTACACAGGTCGGAATTTCCGACAACAAATGTTCGATGTGAGCTTGTTGTTGGAAATTCCAACCGTGTGTAGGCTCCATTGGACATTTGTTGTCGGAATTTCGACAACAAAAATTTTAGAGCTGGTTCTCAAATTTTCCAACAAAATCCATTGTCGGAAATTCCGATCGTGCGTACACAATTCCGACGCACAAAATTCCACGCATGCTCGGAATCAAGCAGAAGAGCGGCACTGGCTATTGAACTTCATTTTTCTCAGCTCGTGGTATGTGTTGTACGTCACCGCGTTCTTGGCGTTCGGAATTTCCGACAACATTTGTGCGACCGTGTGTATGCAAGACAAGTTTGTGCCAACATCCGTCGTAAATAAATCCAGGATTTTGTTGTCGGAATGTCCAATCGTGTGTACGCGACATAACACTCCAGCATGAGAACAATACTGGAATATAGGAATGAATCTTTAGTCTTTAAAAGCAGTTGACATGAAAGAATTTTTTTTAAGAACTAGTACAAATGTAAGACACTTATACTGTAGAAGGACTGTAGAAGGAATAAAAAAGTGATGTTCGCAAACAACTGTCTTTTAGAAGCACTCAGTGTTCTTTCAAGCACTGAATAACATAAAATTCTTTACATTGTATTATCATTTTTTTTCACTACAATTGTATAACAGTGACATTACTAACTAAAAAAAAAAAGTTATTGATTTTTCCTAGCACGTATTATTCTTTTCCTCTAGGCTGTATTGATGTCTAACTAGACTTTCATCATTTTATTTAGCATCTTCTTTCAGGCACACTCTTCTTTTGTTTACCGCACAGTGCAAAGCCTGCATATAATGCTTGTACTTCTCTGTTTATTTGCTACTTGTAGAGCTTGTTAAAGCTCTTCTTCTTCTCATTTATCAAAACACATCATGTGTGTAGTTACCTCTGCAGGAGCCCATGTTGTTTGAGTTACCCTGTTGCTAGTGCCAACTGCCTTCCAGGCAGTAAGGCATTCTTTCACACACCAAGGCTAAAACAAAAGTGGTTTTATCAGCCAACATGCCAAGCACAGCCAACAACAACTACAATAATAACAAACTGAGCCCTCAGAGGCAAATTAAAGTTAGTAAAACAGTTTGTAAACAAGGTATGGTGAAACCCACTTATATACAGATACCCGAAACCTGGATCAAGGAGGGTGGTCAAGTCTATACTCCCTGAATTAAGGGGAGCTCTAAACACATTTTTTTGATAATTCCAACTTGAAAGGAAACACTTCTATGAACAGATCCCTGGGGGGGGGGGGGGGGGGGCAAGAAAAAGGGTGGTATTGTCTCTTTAAACAGGAGTGTAGCAAGGATAGTGGCCAAAGGCCTCTTGCTAATCTAAAGTCTCCTCCTTCTCATGGGCATCCAGAGCAATGGAAACACAATCAGGGCACCTCCTGTAGAGTTTGAAGTTGATGGATACTGTTGCAGTGACTCCTGGTGAAGTAGCAGACATTCTGAGTACAGAGGTTCACTCTCACAGCATGCTGGGTTTTGTAGTCCTATGGCAACACAGCACTGGAAGCCATGACTTCAGCAAAATCCAACACGAGCAAGGAAACGGAGTAAACAATCCCTGCACAGTGCAATGCCAACAACCCTAAGGGGTCTCTTCACTTAAGGACATGGTCCTCTGCCTCTGCACACAGTCAGTGATCCCGTTAGCAGTGACAGTCTCTGGACAGGTGTAGCAGCTCAGACTCCCTACATCAACACCAGCGCCCCTCTCTGCAGCAGCAACAGAAGCCTTGACAGCAACTTTCTCCTTGGATCTCCAGTTAAACTACTAGACCAGCTTCCAGAAGTCCTCAGGCTGGAGACCAGTCCTCTCCAGGCTGAGCTAGCCAATGACATGTCCTCCTTCTCCTCTTGTGGCACCAGTAGGGTGTGGCGTATTTACGATTATCTCTGGCTGCAGATTCTTCCAGTCCACCCTGTCTCCCCTCTCCCCCAGCCTGTCGTTCAGCCCTACAGTGACCAGGGAGGGAGATGACAGCAGCTACTGTGTAGGTGGCCCTGTCACGGCTATGTGGCTGCCAAAACACAGACACCACTGGCTGGGCTACATACTCCCCCCACTAAAAGTCTTAGACCCAAAGAGGTAACATATGTACAGGCAGATGGAATAAAATATTAAACATGACATGGGATTGTACAATAGTTTAACAACAAACTGGATGTTAAAGTGGGGTTCCACACAAAAAAACAAAAATACCTGAAAAATTCTAAAAAAAAAACAAAAAAACAACATTTGGATATTTTTTTTTTTACTTACCTCTAAATGCCTGTTGCTAGGTGGTCCCTCGTAGTCTGCCTCTTCCTTTGCCTGGGCTGGTGACATCACTTCCCCCTCGGCACAGGAAGGGCTCGGCTCTGCTCCCTCCCTCCTGTCAATCATCTGGGACCCATTACAGGTCCCAGGTGATTGAGCGGCCAATCACGTTGCGCAGCGCCGCTCGTGCATGCGCAGTGGGTGCCAGGCTGTGAAGCCATAGCCCGGCGCCCACAGTTGAAATGCCGGCGCCGACGAGCGGAGGGGGGGGACGAGCGGGGCTTCGATCCCCCGCATCGCTGGACCCTGGGACAGGTAAGTGTCCAATTAAAAGTCAGCAGCTGCAGTATTTGTAGCTGCTGACTTTTAATTTTTTTTTTTTTTTTTAATGGACCCCCTGGATGGAACTCCTCTTTAAGTTAACATTGGCAGGGACCCAAGTAACATGGGCTTGTACAACTGTTTAAAAACTAATTGGATGTTAAGATAACATTGACAGGGACCCAAATAACATTTGTTCACATAGGATGTGGGCATAGGAACTTCCCACCATTTGTCTGGGGTTAAGTAACTGCACGAAGCATGATCCACAGATTGTGTGACTTTCCACTGAGGTGTGTCAGGAGGCAAACCAGGGTCTTTATCCACCCATGCCAAAGTAGAAAATACCAGCATCTCTACGGACTATGAACACAGTCTCTTCTGGCCAGCTAAAAACAAAGAAGCATTCTTCACTTCCTGGAACACGTGATGACGTCAGCACATCGGTCCCCTCAATTTTACTATGCAATTTACGTTACTTCTGAAATGTAATCACAACCTATCTCTTAAATAAAATAACTAGAAAGGTTTTACACTATGTGAAGCTTCTCCTTTCATGTTGACTGTGGCCTCACTTGGATGCCATGGTGATGAGAAGTACAGCCCATATCCTTACCTCTGAGTGGATTTTGTGGGAGAGTTTTGTGAATTCCTCGGCTAGGGCGTTTGGCCAAAAGCTCATCTGACCTCTCTTTAATTAGAGGGTCCACTAAATTTGGTAAGCCTGCATCTTTACTAAGGTGGTGGTGTCGCGATTTGGAGACCTAAATGGTGATTGGATATTCATGACTATTGGACAACAGATGTCTATTACCTCTGATAAAATCCTTATACTCCTACTCCAAATAAATAAGACCACACCAGCTTTTTGGAGTAATAAAAAAGGCCGTAGCAGCCTACTTTATTTTTAACAAAACCTTTTTCCATAAAATTATAAAATATATAAAATATAAAAATATAAAATTCTGTCATCAGAAAAACAATAACCAAAAAACATCTGTTATACAACCTGTTATTTCAAAAGAGCGTTGGTCTGAGCAATCGCTTAGCAAAACAAACTGATGGCCATAACAACTATCGCACTGTAGCCCCAATCCAAAATCTCCAATAGGCCTCAAGCCGACAAGCTGGCTCAGAGACGGCCATGACCACAGTGCCCCATATCACTTCCCGGCTAACCTCCGTTAACCGGGAACCAAAAAACCTCCGGACCCATATCAACGTTGGATCCCCACTCTTACTTTTTTGCCATCTTCCTTCCTTTTTGCCCAGACCAACGCCCGCCACAGCATCCCAATAGTAACACCTTACTAATGGGTGCCCCTCCACACCTGAATAGCTCGCTGTATTCCATCCTGCAAGCCTAAAGTCCACAAATCTGTACCCACATCGTTGAGGTGTACCCCATCGCGTCTCAGATACCTCCATGTCTCGAATTCCAATTCACTATGCCGTATAGCCAACCCCCCATTACCGACCACAAACTTACTAATTTCCCTGTTGATCTTCTTCCTGGCTCTGTTCACACCCTCCACTGACCTGGCCATTCTCCAAGACATCCTGGCGACCATATCCGACCATATAATGATCATCTGCGGGAATTCCTTCATCAATCGCCAGATGTCAAATTTGATATCTCGCGTGATGTCAATCATCGAGCGAATGCCCAAATCGTTCCCGCCAACATGTATCACCAGGACATCCGGAGGTCCCTCTCTGTTTGCGTAGCGCTGTACCTCCTGTACCAACCTACCCCACAACATCCCCGGTATACCAAACCACTTTATATACACTTCCCTTCTATCAAAACTTAGTTGTCTACCCTCAGGCCGCGCGTCTCCCCTCCGAGCCCCCCAACATACATAAGAATGGCCCATAATCCAGACCATTCTCGGCGCTGCACCTGTAATTAGAAGAAAACAAAACACTATTCTCAACATTGACTATTCCAACTATAATCCTGGCCATAACAGATAACTCTAAATCCCATGCCCTATATAACCGACAGAAACCCCACCCTACCACCTACAATTTTACTGCTAGCTGTGGCCGCACATAAGATTGAAATCTATTAGATTCCCACCGCCCAATGCTTTTTATTACCTCCACATCCATCCCCAACCTGGCCGCTTCCGTCGCAGCTCCTATCCTAAATGAGTGGGATGAAAAATCCTTCTCTTCCAGCCCCAGTCCCTGCAAACATTTCCTCAACACGGCAATAAACTGAAAACGTGATAACAAAGTACCATTTGAATGCATTAACAGGGGGCCTGCAAAATCCGGCCTAACCTTCAAGAATTCCCTGACCGTGCCCACCGGGCACAGGGGGGAACCGTGAATGGGATAAATTCTCACCATCCTGCCTCTTCCCCCCTGATCCGTCTTAGATTTCCTCAAAAATATCGATACCCCCTCCTCTTCTAGTTGCACCTCCTGTAACCCAATTCCCCCTTGAACCTTTTTGGAAGGACTGACCAGTTCCCCTATCCGAAATGCCCCAAAAAATGCCAACACAAAAGCAACCTTAAACAAAGTAACCTCGTATTCAGATGAGCAAACCACACCCAACTGATCCACAATACCCCCCAGAATCTCGAAAGTTACCGGTCTCCTCGAATCGCGCTTGACCACTGCCCTCCTATAACCCTTCAACGCTTGTCGTACCCAAAAACCCTTAGTCACGTCGGGCTGCCCTTGTAGCTTGAAAAGGAAAGCCAGACCAGCCAACTGTGTATTCATTACTGACACTGACACTCCCTCGTCCAATTTCTTTGCCACATAGCACAGCAATAACGAACTTAATCCTTGCCCTACAGGCTTCTCCCCTAACTCTTGTCCAAATGACATCCATTCCCGCCATACCTTATTGTATGCTGCCCATGTACTCCCACTTACCGACCGCTTAATCCATCCCTCTATGATGCCAGCGCAATCTCCCACAGCCAGTCTGGACAAGGTACCCCCTGTTGCTCCGCGTCCGGCGCCAACTCTCGGAACCTGTCCCACTGGAAGCGAGACAGTGCATCAGCAATGACGTTTTCCACCCCCGGCAAGTGCACAGCATGAATGAAAACATTCAGTTGTAGACATCTTAAGACTAAGTGCTGCAGCAGCCTGATCACCGGCGGAGATGACGCCGTGACCCTGTTTATCACCTGCACCACCCCCATATTGTCCCCATGAAAACGCACTTTCAGATCCCTGAACGATGCACCCCATAGCTCCACTGCCAGAACTACCGGAAACAATTCCAGCAGAACCAAGTTCCTCGTGAAGCCCTCATCTATCCACGATTGTGGCCATGGACCCGCGCTCCATTTTCCCTGAAAAAACGCCCCAAAACCTGTTGCCCCTGCGGCGTCGGTAAACAATTCCAAGTCAAAATTGCTGACTGGTCCCGACATCCACATTGCCCTGCCATTAAAGGATTCCAGAAAGGTATGCCATACCCTCAGATCCTCCCTATGCGTTTTTCCTAAACGCACGAAATGTTTTGGTGATTTTACCCCACTCGTGCTGGCCGCCAGCCGGCGACTGAACACTCTCCCCATCGGAAGTATGCGGCAAGCAAAATTCAGTTTGCCCAACACCGATTGCAACCTACGCAGTTGTACCTTTTTAATTCCTATCAACCCTGCCACCTCTTTTTTCAAATCCTCCAATTTGTCCGCAGGCAATCTACATTCCATGGCTTCTGAATCTAACACAATCCCCAAAAACGTGATGACCGTGCAGGGTCCCTCCGTTTTGTCATCCGCCAATGGAATGCCAAACCTGCCTGCTATATGCTGCAATGAAGCTAGCAACACCGCGCATACTCTAGAAGAGGCCGGGCCTATGCATAGAAAATCATCCAAGTAGTGAATTATCGAATTCACCCCGGATATATCCCTTACCACCCATTCCACAAAGGAGCTGAATTGCTCAAATATCGCACACGACACCGAGCAACCCATTGGTAGGCATTGATCGACATAGAATCCGTCATTCCAATGGCACCCGAGCAACCGGAAACTATCCGGATGAACCGGCAGCAGTCGAAACGCTGACTCTATATCTGCCTTAGCCATCAAGGCACCTTTTCCATAGTGTCTCACCCACCTTACCGCAGCATCGAATGACGTATACGTCACCGAGCATGCTTCTTGGTCTATGGCATCATTCACGGATCCTCCTTTTGGGAAGGACAAGTGGTGAATGAGCCTGAATTTGTTGGGCTCCTTTTTGGGTACCACTCCCAGCGGAGATACCACCAAATCGACTATAGGTACTACTGGGAAAGGGCCACTCATTCTACCTAAAGCCACTTCCTTCCGCAGTTTCTCCGAAACCACTTCCGGATGTTGCAGGGCCGACTTTAGATTTTTGGGCACCGGGGGAGTCACCGATAAACTACATGGAATCCTAAAACCTAATGCAAAACCATCTTCTAATAGCGATGCTGCCTTTCTGTCTGGGTACTTACCGAGAAACGGCCGCATCCTTTCCACCATCACCGGCGTCCTCCCTTTTGTTCCCAGCCTCTCCTTGTCGACCTTTGCCCTGCTTAAAACATCTGGATGATGGATGTGTTCCCCCGCAGCCCGAGCACTCATGCTTGAACTTACATGTTCCTCCAAACTTACAGTATCCTGAGTTATACTGCCAGCAAACCCCTTTTTTGTTTCCAGCCGAATGTCCCTGGGCGGACGGTCCACCGGCTCCCCCTTGAAAAAACTGATTCGGCGCCCTCGCCGTCGTCATCAAGCGCATCCATAGGCTGATGTCCTTATGGTCCCAACGTAGCTCTGGGCGAACTGCTCTCCTCTGCCTGAACTGTTCGTCATATCGCAACCATGCTGTACCTCCGTATACTCTATACGCTTCCCCTATCGCATCTTGATAGCAGAAAAGAGCCGAACAGTGTTCCGGTTGCTTCTCCCCTATCACACTTGCCATGATCGCGAACGCTTGTAACCAATTTGTAAATGTCCTGGGTATCAGCCTATACCTCCTCCTTTCCTCATCTTCCTTTTTGGAGTCGTCCGGCTTGACTCTATCAAGATTGAACTTCTCCAAGGGCAGTAACGAAAATATTTCCACATACTCACCCTTCCATAACTTTTCCCGCACTTCTTGTTTCAAGTGCGCTCCTAACGGCCCCTCGTAGCACACATACACTTCACAGCAAGCCGCGTCCGCCAGCCTGATGATATCCTTCCTCGCCGCAGCCTCCCCTGTCGGCGCTGCTTTTTCCTTCCCTTGCGCAACTCCACTCCCCGTGGCTTGCTGAGCAGGCGCCGCGACCACAGCTGCAACCTCTGTGGTCGGGTCCTCCCCAGTCCTTCCTAAATCCATCCCTGACTGCTGTACCCATGCAGCTCCCGGACCTTCTACCGGCTTCTCTGCCGCCTCCAACCTCTGCACCAGTTCTTTTATGCCCGTTAGAAACCCCAGGAAACCCGGAGTACCCACCCCTATAGCAGACCCCGCCATGCTTTTTTCTAACCCCCCAGCCCCAGTTGCTACACATGCTGCATCATTTAAACTAGACATTGTAATGACCTGTGCTGGCTCACCTGGCTGCATAGGTGTCGTCCCATCAGCCGACCGTCTGCTCTCCTCAGGCCCCATCCTCCTGGGCAGGGGGGCCGCCTCCTCCTCCGATCCGGACTCCTCATCTCTACCGCTCCGACCCGACTCCTCACTTGCATCCGACGGTGGCCCGCCCGGGATGTGGACCGCGGCTGCCGCATAACTCGCCATCCTTTCCCTCCTCCGCGCAGCGAAACCTCCTGTGGACTTCCGTGTCGCCTTTCCAGGACCGGTGTGGGCTACCTCAGTCCTGCCAGCCTCCGCTCCTGCAGATGTTAGGCCAGCCCTGCTTCTCTCTCCCCTCTGCCTGTCCCCTGCCGCAGAATTAGAAGGCCCGGGGATCCCTCCAGGCAGTGCAGCAGCCGCGATGGCGGAGCTTCCCGCCGTCATCCTGGGGGCGGGGCTTGCGCTCTCCCTGCGTCTCCTATTAGTAGGCCTCACTGTGGCCGGTTCCCTGGCTTGCCTCTGCTCCTGTCCCCCCGGGGCCGCACGCCCGCTGACCCGCTCTCTACCCGCTGGTCGTTTAGCTGGTGGTCCCCCCGGGAGTCTGGAAGACAGACTACCCGAGTGCCGCTGCGCTGGCGTCATGCGGTCCGGAGAGAACCGCTCAGGCGGACGAGAGCGGCGTGCTCTGGTGCCGCTTCTCTCTCCCCCACTTGCCTGTATCGTGGAGCCCTGTAGTGCGGCTGCGATCGTCTCCTGGAGCCACTCCGCACCCCGCACCGCTGCTTCTTCCCTCAACTGGGCCATGAGCCCCTCTAATTCAGCCATGTTGGTAGCACAACCTTCCTGAGAACTTTCCTAATCTTTCTGTTGTCCCTCCCAGGGCGGGAACCCCTTTTAACTAGTCCCTCCCCTGCTCCTCCCTCCCCCTCGGCTCCACATTCACAACTTAACCTTAACCCTTACACTGCTACCACTGTCATGTGCGCCCTTCGCATACATCATTGCATGCTGTTGCTCCAGGCTTTTCTTTACTCTCATCTGAACACTTTTGAAGAGGATTGTCTTTGATTGTATTTGCACTTGGATTTTGTTACACACGGGTGTCACACAATTGATTACATGGCATTTATGTTGTTATTGCAAAACAATATCATATATTATTTGTTTTGATTCTTTGATTTATGTATTTCTGATCATCACTGTTTATAGCGTAGCTCTTTTTTGCTATACTGTAGAAATAACAATTGTAAACTACTAAACTTTTAACACCCATTAAATTTGTTTTTTTCCCCACTAATTGCAAGTTATCTCTTCACATAAGAAATGCACTTATGCAGACAGACCTCTCCTCAAATGAAGTGAAAAAAGTGCAGCGAAACAATCTCAAACATACATAAGAGTAAATGCACTTGCGTTACTATGACTCCATGCACATCAATCCATGATTATATCAGTCCCAAAGCAACTTAAAGTACAATATAGTCCCAAATATTTGTGACAAACTCCACAGTGTGATAGGTGATTTACAACTCTTCACTCTTTGTCTTGTGTCATGTGAAACTTAAGTAAGACCTTACTTAAAGCGGAGTTCCACACAAAAATGGAACTTCCGCTTTTCGGAACCCTCCCCCCCTCCGGTGTCACATTTGGCACCTTTCAGGGGGGAGGGGGGTGCAGATACCTGTCTAAGACAGGTATTTGCATCCACTTCCGGCATAGACTCCCACTGGAGTCTATGCCTCTTCCTGTCCCTCCGCGCTGTCTCCTGGGAAACACACAGGTCCCAGGAGATAGCGGGGACCAGTTACGATGCGCAGCGCGACTCGCGCATGCGCAGTAGGGAACCGGGAAGTGAAGCCGCAACGCTTCACTTCCTGATTCCCTCACCTAGGATGGCGGCGGCAGCTGTCGAGAATCGAGCGGGTTATCGGCGTCGGCTGCTGACATTGCAGGACCCTGGGACAGGTAAGTGGCCATGTATTAAAAGTCAGCAGCTGCAGTATTTGTAGCTGCTGGCTTTTAATATTTTTTTTTTTTAGTTGATGTAGGTGGACTCCCTCTTTAAGTGTCAGAAATTGAATACTATTTTAGTTGACTAAAATATGGCTAAAACTAAAATGGCATTTTAGTCAAAAGGCTAAAATATGACTAAAACTAAAATAGTATTTTAGTCAAAAGACTTGAAATCGAAATTAGACGTAAAAAATTAACACTGCACTTCCACATAAGAATAAGTAGGGGGTATCTACTAAACTGCTGAAAAAAAAAAGAAAAAAAAGAAAAAGGCTTTTCTTATTTTTTTTTCTAATATTTAATGTTGGTAATATATTCAGGTAATATGTGCAATGGTATTACAGCCAAAAGAGTTTACATTTTTTTTTTGGGTGGCACAGTGGTGTAGTGGGTAGCACTTTTGCCTAGCAGTAAGAAGGGTCACTGGTTCGAATCCCAACCACGACACTACCTGCCTGGAGTTTACATGTTCTCCCTGTGCTTGTGTGGGTTTCCTCCGGGTACTCCGGTTTCCTCCCACACTCCAAAGACATGCTGGTTGGTTAATTGGATCCTGTCTAAATTGTCCCTAGTATGTATGAATGTTAGGGACATTAGATTGTAAGCTCCTTGAGGGTAGGGACTATATGTAAAGCGCTGCGTAAATTGATGGCGCTATATAAGTACCTGAAATAAATAAAAACATTTTTTGGGTTTTTTTTATATTTTCACGTTGTACTTGTCAAAAAGCAATATTTTTGTTTGTTTATGAAACTTGGTTTTATTTATAAAGACGTAATATATCACAACTGCTAAATCTGTGTCTGTAGTCATTGTTCAAACCTTAACACCATAAATAATAAACATGTTATTAGATTTTTACTCCAGGAGTATATAATGTTTGGCAAATCTAAAGAAATAATGCATTAAAATGTAACTAGTAATTTAGTCGACTAAAATACAACTAATACTAAAATGGCATTTTATTCACAAGACTAAAATACGACGAAAACTAAAATGGCATTTTAGTCAAAAGGCTATAACTAAGACTAAATCGAAATTTGATGTCAAAATTAACATTGCTTGTGACATTCTCCACCAATGTAGGTCTCCACTCGCCACTCCTCCTCCTCATGATCCTGATGCACAATATTTTCTCCCCTCACACCATACTCAGTCAGCAAAATTACCGCACAATGTAAAACACAAAAGGGAGGACCATAGTGCTCTCCTATACGCATTACTCCCTGTGATTGGGGTTTCTCAGTAGATGGAGACCTGACAAACACCCAGCCCTAAATAGCCTCTTTGTCAAGTACTTGGTAGGTTGTGAGCCTGAAGTGCAGGGAAAGACCTCCCTTACAGCTCCCACTCCCGTTCCCCTGGAATGGAAACAGAGGACCAGGAGTGAAGAGTGGTATGTGTGCCTGGCAGGATCAACAGCTGTTGTAGTTCAGTAGTGGTGGCACCCTCTGGAATCAGGAACCTGAAGAGAAGACTGAAGACAGAGACTGCAATGCAGATAGGACCAGGAACCCAACAGGTAAGCAAGCCGGATAGTGGAGCGCTGGACTGGAGCCAGGAACAACAGCAGGTAGGAGCCTGGAACGCTGGGCTGGAACCAGGAACAAGCAGCAGGTGATAGCCTGGAATGCTGGAGTGGAACCAGGAACAAGCAGTAGGTAGCAGACTGGATCACTGGACTGGAACCAGGAACAAGCAGTAGGTAGCAGACTGGAACGCTGGACTGGAACCAGGAACAAGCAGAAGGTAGCAGACTGGAACGCTGGACTGGAACCAGGAACAAGCAGTAGGTAGCAGACTGGAACGCTGGACTGGAATCAGGAACAAGCAGTAGGTAGCAGACTGGAAGCCGGTATACACAGCGGAGGGTCAACAAGCCAGTGGTCGGTAGCGGTCGGACAGCAGAGGTACCAGGGGTAATGCAGAGGGATGGTCAGGCAAGCCAAGAGGGTCTGGTGCAGGCGGATAACAGGATGGTCAAACAGGAAGCCGGGTCAGATAACAGGATACACAGATCACATCAGGTAACTCACACAGAACGCTTTAGAGCAGACAGCGGGGATGGAGTGTGACAGACCGGTTTAAATAGCCCGCCTGACACCAGCGGGAGTGCGCGCGCATATGCCCGTGCGTGACCACACCCGTGAACGCACGCGCATGCGCAGTGGAACCCGTGGCCGTGTTCCCGTGCGCCTGGATCGCTGGTTACTGGCAGGATCTTCATGACACTCTTCCCCAAACATCAACGTACTTCTAGCACTTGTGTACTAGATTAGCATGGCAACTTCCCAACTACCGCGGAACCAGAAGTAATGTCGTCGTCGATCTTAGTTGTCAGCCTACACCTTCGCTGGTCAGCGGCATCCAACTCATCGGGCCTTGATAGCCTGGGCGTGGACACTCCATCCATACAAATATTGAAGAAAAATGCTAATGACCATATGTGGGGGGGGGGGGGGGACATCAAACCCTAGGGTAGAGGCATGTCTGTGAAACATGACCCAATGTTATGTTTTCATAACATACCTAATTTTTAATGCTTTTATGATCTAAATAAATGTTTGTATTTTAACAATCATGTGTAAATGTGTAGGAGTGGGCACCCTAAAAGTCCTAGTTTTTGGTAAATCATGTTTGTACACTTTTCATTATAGTTTCTCTTTGGTTCCACAGTGGTGTATGCTAAATGGTATTTTATATTATGTAAATAACACACATGCTACTACTCACAAACAAAGCATAAAAACAACTGAATCAAGGCTTATCAACAACTTATCAAGGCTGGAATCATAAGAATGCAGATGTGTCCAAACTGAATACAAGCAGTAGCCATAGCAACAGACCATAATCCTAGCTCCCACAGTATGTTTTAAAATATGTGCAGTGTACCTTGATAGTGATTTAAAGATGCAAAGCTGAAAAATGAAAAAAAAAAAATCATACCATATCATCATTGCATCTAAAAGTTACTAAGAGGGTTAATCCTTTCAATAAATAATGTATCTATGTATGTCATAGAAATGAAATGTCTCGGTACAGAGAACATAGCGAAGCAGCTGAGGGGGATGGCCAGGTGCGTGATGTGATGCGCACGTAGTGGGGGAGGGGCCTGATGACGGAGCCGAGGAAGCGGGCGGCTGAGCGGCTCCGACGATCGAGGCTGCCTGCGAGGTGGAGCTGACATCACGCCGCATGCAGAGCGGTGGCGGCGGCGTTGGTCGGTACGCCTCGGACCGCCTGGACCCCCGCGGTGTTTTCGCCTCCACGCTCCCCTCCCGGCCCTCTTTGCATTGTTGTGGGAACGTACCGGTTTCTTTTAGGGATTCCGGACGGCCTCGCATCCCAATACCTCCCCCCCACATTGATACACCAATAATCCTTGGAAAGCTGGATGAAGGAAGGACACCATGCGCTGTGCATGGTAGGATTATAAGACATTTAACAATCGCAAAAGCATCCACAATTTCCAGGGACACAAGGTCTAGTCCGTGGCTGAGTCGGTAAGCTAATGAGGGACCTCCGGTGAACTCAGGCAAGTAAATGTAACATTAACTATATTGCGTAAATCGTGGATCAGGAAAGAATCCTGCAAACAAGTAATGGTGGAACCATACAGCTGCAAGGCATCAATCCAGGAGAGACTGCATATATTGTGACCTCTGTTGCTGTGTAAATAAAAAAAAAAAAAAAAAAAAAAAAAAAAGGGGGGACTGTGGGACGGTTTCGCCTCCTGTCTCCCTGTCTCCCTGTTTCGGCCCCCCCTCCCCCCTCCCCCCCCCCCCTCCTTCCTGCTGAAGATTTACAGTGAGGAGTATAGATATAAGGAATTTAATAGTGGGTGGTGTGGCGGGTGGGGTTGGTGGGGGCGGGTGGAGGGGGGTAGAGCAGAGATAGAAGATAACAAACATGCGAGGGCGCCCTCAAAGGGGAGCGGAGGGGAAGCAGCCTAGAGAGAGCTTGAACACTAGCTCTATTCAGAAGTACCTGAAGGAGACAAATCAGGGAAGCCCAAAAAATCCCGCTCACGATAACAACCAGCAAAGTGGGAAAGAAAAGAAGAAAGAAAAAGCGAAGAGCCAAGGGGCGAACGGGGGATCAATTAGGGGAGAAAGTGGAACCCCAAATATGATGGAAGACCCCAGTATGGAATCACCACTAACTAAGATAGAGCTCCTAGAAATGTTCGCCAAACTGGAAGTGGTAATTAAAACAGAAATTCACAACGTCAGAACTGACATGGGTCATTTACTGAAGCGGGTAGAATCAGCAGAAGAGGCCTCAGTTAAGCAGAGCAGAGAAATAATCATCCTAAAACAACAGGTAAAAGACCTACAACTAGCCCAACGGGACATGTGTTACAAATTAGAAGCGCAAGAAAACCAGAATCGCAGACAAAATTTGAGGCTGCGTGCCCTCCCTGAACAACGAGATGAAGATCTGCATGCTAAAATGAAAGCTATCTTCAACCCGATCCTGGGCCGAAATCCAGACGACGAACTGAAGATCGACAGGGTTCACAGATTAAGGAAACCCCCAAATGTTAGTGAGGATAAACCCAGGGATATAATTATAAGGTTCCACCATTATGAAGATAAAGCAAAAGTATGGAGTAATCTCAGGAAAGCACAACCAGTAAAATTCGAGGGGGTTGAAATCCAGTGTTTTGCTGACATTTCGGCTGAGACTTTGGCCTGGAGAAGGCAGTTGCGACCCCTCCTGGAGGAATTGAGAAAAGCTAACATGAAATATAGTTGGGGTTTCCCAACTTCACTGATTGTAGTGAAAGCGGGTAGAACAAGCAGACTGAAACATATAGACAATATGCAGGATTTCTGCAATGATTTAAATATCCCTGTACCAACCATATTCAAATAATTGGTGCAAAGCACGGCTGTGGTTTAGACATCTGGAATTCATGGGGGGGGGGGCTGGGGGGGCTGGGAGGGTGCGTGGGTGGGAGGGGGAGGACACCCGATGTGGGGATGGGCGGCCGTATGGGTGCCCGCTCGCGATGTCCCCCCCCCCCCCTCCTTCCTCTCGGACCGGGGGGGGGGGGCATGGCGACCGAGGCGATCCGTCATTAGAGTCACACCCCAAGGGTATGGCCGGTCGCATGCCGAGAGAAGTAATATCTCTGGGCAGTAGACACACTGCTGGATTTGGGCAGGGGGGGAGGGGGGGGGGGATGGGGGGAGTATGGGGGGGGGTGGAGGATGGGGGGATTGGGGTGGAGGGTGGTTGGGGAGGTAGAGAGAGGGGGAGGGCCCGGCAGATATTAAAGGAAAGAGTGCAAAATATAAGCTGTGAATCTAGCGAGCAGCATTATGTATAATCAAATGACAGAGTTTACATGTTTTACTTATAATGTTAAGGGACTAAATTCCCCCCTTAAACGTCATAAAGTCTTGCGAGAATTAGAACAACTTAAGGCAGATGTAGTGTTCCTTCAAGAGACCCACCTTTCACAAGACTCTCACATTAGATTATTCTCTAAATGCTTCCCTAACTGGTTTTATAGCGACTCCCCTATTAAGAGAGCCAAAGGGGTTGCAATCGGGTTCTCAAAAAGGACTAGGTTCACGGTATTAGAAAGATGTGAGGATAGGGACGGTCGCTATCTTTTTCTGAAAATTAGAATAGGAGAAAGGGTTTTTACACTGGTGAATATCTACTGCCCAAATAATAACCCAGCAAAATTTTTGCAATGCATCTTAAACAAGTTGGCAGATTTTAGGGCAGGACAGGTGATAATGGCCGGTGATTTGAACTTTTGTTTAGACCCTGCGATGGATAGCACAGTCGGTAACCAGAGAATGAGTGGGAGACTATCAAAAAAAATTAGTCAGAAACTGCATAACTGCCATTTGCTAGATGTTTGGAGGGTACAACATGCAAAAAGTAGAGACTACACTTTTTTCTCCTCTGTACATGGGTCCTACTCCCGCCTCGATTACTTTCTGGTAGACCATAGGTTATTAGATTGTGTCAAAGAGACGGAGATAGGCGTGGCTACACTCTCCGACCACGCGCCGGTATCGATGAAGGTGGTGACTCCGGGACTCCGGAGATCACCATTCTCATGGCAACTAGATGACAAATTAATAGATAATCCAACCATTTACAGTAAGATACAGGAGGAAATTACGGGCTTCCTCAAGATAAATGACACTGGAGAGGTTTCAGGTTCAGTTCTGTGGGAGGCGTTGAAAGCTTATATAAGGGGCATATTGATCTCTTTGGAAGCCAAGGAGAAAAAAGAAGGGGAGAAGAGAAGGGTGGAGCTAATTGAAGAAATACATCAGCTGGAACAAATACACAAATCAGCCAATGGGGGCCACAACCTGTCCCTAATGCAGTTAGTCCATAAAAGAGAAGAACTAAAAGATCTAATAGAACTGGAATCAAAACGCATACTGTACAAGAGCGCAAAAAACAGATTTAGGTGGGGCAACAAAATAGGGAAACACCTGGCATCAGTTGTTAAAAAAAAGAGGGATACGAATTTTATAGAGAGGATTCAAAATAAAAATGGGATATTTAAATATACCTCTAGCGATATAGCTGTAGAGTTTCAAAAATATTTCACAGCCCTATATAAAGTTAAACAAAGTGAAGACAGTATTCAGGGTAAGGAAGAAAAATCAGATGAATTTTTAAGAGAGGCAGGTCTACCAAGCCTCGCGGATAATGAGGTAAAAGAATTAGAAGAACCCATTACGGTGGAGGAGATTGAGCGGGCTTTGAAGGCTTCTCCCTCTGGGAAAAGCCCGGGACTCGATGGCTTCACCAATTATTTTTATAAAAAATTCAAAGATATTCTGACCCCCAAGCTCTGTCAGATCTGGAACAAGATAGGAAGCCAGGAGGAATTCTGTGAAGGAGCATTGATGGCATCGATTGCCTTAATACCTAAGGAGGCGAAAGATAGCTCACTGTGTTCGAGCTATAGGCCGATCGCCTTACTCAATACTGATACAAAATTATACGCCAAGGTTATAGCTAATAGGCTGAAGGATAAAATGTCATACTGGATACACCCCGATCAGACTGGCTTTGTCCCAGGCAGAGAGGGGAGGGATAATGGTGTGAGATCACTATTGATTATGGGGGCGATGAAAGCGAAAGGGGCCCCCGGTCTGCTACTGTCGTTGGATGCAGAGAAAGCCTTCGACAGAGTAGACTGGGGGTTCATGATAAAGACTTTGAGGGCGATTGGACTGGGCGACACCATGGTAAATTGGATCATGGCTCTTTACAAAGCCCCATCTGCATTAGTCAAAGTGAACGGCATACTTTCAGGAGAAGTTAGGATGGAAAACGGAACTAGACAGGGGTGTCCCCTGTCCCCTCTTCTGTTTTCCCTAACTTTAGAGCCCCTATTGGCGGTAATCAGGAAAAATCCAGATATACGCGGATGTATAGTGGAAGGCGATGAACACAAGCTCTCGGCGTTCGCCGATGATGTATTATTTTATCTAGCAAACCCAAGGATTTCACTCCCGAATCTCCTGGCTACGCTGAGGAGATATGGGGAACTTTCAAATTATAAGGTGAACCTTAGTAAATCAGCAGCCCTAAATATTAATATAAAGAAACAAGAGATAATTAAACTTAAAGAATACTTTCAATTTCCGTGGCGGGAAAAAATAGACTACTTAGGAATAGTATTAACAAAATCTCTTAGGAAATTATATCAATTGAACTTTATACCCCTCCTTGAAGAAATTAAGCAAGAAACAAAGAAAAGTATGTATTCCCCTTTATCTTGGCTTGGTCGAGTCAATTTTGTTAAAATGACTCTAGCCCAGAAGATCCTATACAAAATGCAGTTATTGCCAATTCCGTTAGCACCATCTTTCTTCAGAACTTTGAACAACATCATTTCCAAGTTCATTTGGAAAAACAAGAGGCCACGGATTGCCTTTGGGGTCATGTGCAGGGACAAAGCACAGGGTGGTCTGGCTCTTCCAGACTTCAAGATTTATCACAGAGCAATAGTCCTCTCACGAATGTTAGTTTGGGGTAAAGAATCAATAGGGAAAAGATGGGGGAAATTAGAAAGAGATTTGAACACAAATATAAGTCATTTAATTTGGAACCCTCCACATGTCAGGGAGTTAAGTCCAAATACACACATAATAACACGGTACACTTTCAGGGTTTGGGATCAATTACACAGACAGAAGGCATGGGAATTCAACTCACCCTTCATATATTTGAAGGAAAATAAGTTTTTTCCACCAGGATTAAAAGAGGTAGGAGGAAATTGGATAGGGAACCACGAAATACAGTTATTAGATATCACAAGAAAGGGTAAAATTATTTCTTTTCAGGAGTTGTCTCTGCTAAATGACCTAAAGAACATAGATATATGGAGGTACAATCAGTTGGCCTCCTTTATTAAAAGTCTACCAGGACCAATTAGGGACAAGGAGAATCTTAGACCTATTGAGAAATTATTTCTGAAAAATAAAATTAAAATAAAAGAATTATATCAAATAGTGCGGGATGATGGCGTTGGTACCAAACCGTTATACTGCAATAAATGGGAGTCTGAGTTGGGTACATTACCAAGCGACGTAACATGGCTGAATATCTTCAATGCAACACACAAGTCGGCAGTTGATGTGAGCACAATTGAATCAAATTTTAAATGCTTGGCCAGATGGTACATGACACCAGATAGGCTAAACAAGATGCAGGGAGAAGTCTCTGGTAATTGCTGGAGGGGATGTCCCGCCAGGGGATCGATGGCTCACCTCTGGTGGGAATGTCCAACTGTTAAAAAATTCTGGCAAGAAGTCCTTAAGATAATACAAGAGATAACGGGGTCAGTGATCAGAGAAGATCCTTGGGTTTGCTTGTTTCATGGGACGGAGGGTCGGACGAGCAAGTACAATGCTTCCCTGATGCCCATTCTCCTAAATACGGCCAAAAGTTCAATACCCAAAAAATGGCAAGAGATAGCAGGTCCAAGCATTCGAGAATGGTTAATTAGAGTCAACGAAACCTATATTCTTGAGGCTGGCGATGATGAAGATCTCTCGGTAGAGGCAGAGGAAGCCCGGGAGGGAACAAAATGGGCGGAATGGTTAGCCTATAAAAAAACATGGTTGTATGCGGAAAAGTTTATATGAGGTTGCAAATACTAGAGTAGATATCGCTGGGTAATTAGGGTGGGAGGGGAAATTGGGGGGGTGAATTCGGGTGGGAGGGGGGAGGAGGGACTAAGTTACTAAAAATTCTATTCGGGTTAAGGACAGTTGGAGTTTATATTTATAATATTGGAGTGTCATAATAAAGTTCTTTTTCTTTTATTTCAAAGGTAATAACAATATTATTTCTGCTACCATGATGTGAAGTTATAATGGGAAGAAATGACCTAATTATGGTGATTTAAACCCTCTCATTGTAAAAGCTGAAGTAGCAAAAAAAAAAAAAAAAAAAAAAAAAAAAAAAAAAAAAAGAAATGAAATGTCTCAAAGGAAGCATACAGGGGCTTGTTTTAACACTTTCATGCCCAGGGGTCATTGCAGGCTTTGAATGTGTCAGTGCATTTATCAATAACTTTCTTTTTCAGGGCACACAAGGCTTCAATTTGGCATATTTTTAAATAAATAGCTTTCATGTGTTTTCATCAGAAGCTAGAAAACAGATCAAAATGTTAACAGTGCACTTTGTAATCAATGCATTTCAATGATATCATTGCATATCATTTAACTAAAAACTTTCTCTTATTTATTCTGATTACAATGACTACAAATACTGTATGTGTAGGCATAATACATATGATATTAGTTTATGGCCAAAAAGATTAGATTTCAAGATGTTAGGATTTGTTTTATATAATCCTGTGCTTTCCATAGATTTATCTCAATGAAGATTCAAAAATCTTATTAAAACAACTCCATCTATAAAAGTAGATTCCTCATGGGTGCTCAGCAAGTGGTATGTTTTAAAAATGATATTTCTCTGCAATTTTATATATTTTCCTGAAATATAATGTATTATAGAATTTAAAGGGAAACTCCACTTTCATGGGGAAAAAAATGAGCAAATAAAAAAATAATATAGCATATACAATTGTGACTCAAGTCATTTTATAACTGAATGTTATTAAAAATTACCTTTCCTTTTCAATCTGCAGTGCTGTAATTTTCTGTAAAATGCAATTCAATATGCCTACCTGAAAGCATTCTGTACACAGATGGTGTACAGGACACTCCCTGGAAACATAATTTCCTGCTTGAGTGATTGGCTTACTGATTTTCCCGGAAGCCTGCATTAGTCAGATTTTTGGCAACTCTCTTGGTGAGATACTCCCAAAGGGAAACCACGGCTATGCAAGGGATGCAGACCTTGCAACTTCATTAGAGCTCTACAGGTGCAGCAGCTGATGATTATAAAACTACTCCTATACAGATTGACTCAGCACAGGGACAAACAGCTATTTCTTCAGAATAACAAAAGGCAGGACTCTGCAACAAAGTTTGTTAAAATCCTTGCAATGTACATAGATCACCCAGAGGGGATTTTTTTTTTCTCAGCAAAAGTAGAGTTACTCTTTAAGGGCTAGAAGTGTCACCACTGGGCAAATAGCTCTTTTACCAGTCCCCAGGATGCTGTGGTGACCTCTCTTTCTATATAAGGGGGTCTCTCCCTGAATGCCTTTGGTGGTCAGCGGTGGGAAGCAGAGGGTGAGTGGGCGCTCCAGTTTCCCTGCTGCAGCAGTGCAGGTGCTGTGATGTGGGTGGTACTGCACTGCTACTGGGTTGCCCTGGGGTATAGCTCATTATAACAATGTTATTTATAATTGAACAAATCTCAGTGTCTCTCTCTTTCTTCACTCTTTCCTATTTCTCTCTACCTCATCAAATCTCTGGGTTCTATACTATCATCTTAGATCAGTTCTCTTCATAGTAAAGATTTGCTTAATCCTTCTAGCAAAGCTATTGTGTTCTGCTGGTGGGGAGTCTTCCAAAACACAATGATTACTGCTGCCAGCAGAACACAATGATTACTGCTGGCGGCTATAGCCACCTGTAGTAATCACATGCAAAAAAAAATCTAACATGCTGGTAGTATCAGAAGTCGATTGATGGATTGACTTCAGTACAGCCAGCCTGCCCATAGATGGATTGAATCTCAGCTGGCACTGCTGAGCCAGCCAGAATTTAGATCCATCAATGGCGGGCTTAACATCCTGAGCATATGAAAACACAAATGAAGTGCCAGGAAATGAACTTTTTATGTAGTGTTCCCTGAGGGATTAGCACGTAATGATGAAGCTTTACAAGGTGAGCCAGTTTGTGCCATGTTAAAATGAAGTTTGTTCTTCTCCTCACAGATTTCAAGCCAGTTAATGTTCATCATTTATACTTTCTGAAATCCTCCTTCTCCTGATTATTGTTCCACCTTACATGTCACACATGAAAACTCACCAGAGGAACATGACCCTCATTTTGTGCAATATTTTTTATAAAAGCAATGACACCCATCTTCAGCGTGAGAATGTAATGTCAAAAAACAATGAATATTTATACAAAGAAATAATGTGAAAAAGTCTCTTTCACATTCAGCTTCAATGTATTTTCTTCTGCACTATAACTATACACTATAAATGAAGATCCATAAACATAAATCACCCATCAAAGTGAAAACTCACTGGAATCAGTGGCTGCTGAAATAACAGGTAGCAAAAACGCATGTCAGTAAAAAGTAAGGATCCCCTTTAACCACTTGACCTCTGGGAAGATTTACCCCCTTCATGACCATCTTCAGCGTGAGAATGTAATGTCAAAAAACAATGAATATTTATACAAAGAAATAATGTGAAAAAGTCTCTTTCAAATTCAGCTTCAATGTATTTTCTTCTGCACTATAACTATACACTATAAATGAAGATCCATAAACATAAATCACCCATCAAAGTGAAAACTCACTGGAATCAGTGGCTGCTGAAATAACAGGTAGCAAAAACGCATGTCAGTAAAAAGTAAGGATCCCCTTTAACCACTTGACCTCTGGGAAGATTTACCCCCTTCATGACCAGTGGCTGCTGAAATAACAGGTAGCAAAAACGCATGTCAGTAAAAAGTAAGGATCCCCTTTAACCACTTGACCTCTGGGAAGATTTACCCCCTTCATGACCAGGCCATTTTTAGTGATACGACACTGCATTACTTTAACTGACAATTGCGCAGTCATGCAACGCTGTACCCAAATAAAACTTATGTCATTTTTTTCCCCATAAATGGAGCTTTCTTTTGGTGGTATTTGATCAACACTGACTCTAATACAGTGATCAGTGCTAAAATTATGCACTGTCACTGTACTAATGACACTGGCTGGAAAGGGGTTAAACAACTAGGGCGATCAAAGGGTTAAATGTGTGCCTAAACCAGTGTTTTGGTGTAAAATGTGTGCTGCTTTTACTAAGGGAAGCGATGGATTTCATTCCCTGCTTTGCAGGGAAAGAAAATCCATTGTTTCTCCGCTGACAAGATAGAACTCTGCCTTGTTTACATAGGCAAAGTTCTGTCTTGAGTGCCTTCCAGATGATCGGCGGGTGCCGACTGTCATCCATTGGCTAACACCTGCTGATCACCACAGCAGGGCCGGGTCGCCGGTGGCACGCACGTGCACCCCATACCCCGAAGTGCTGGATCACGTACCTAGTACGTGATCCAGAGCAGAAGAGCCGCCTTGCCTTATATCTGTGTTATACGGTCAGCAAGCGGTTAAATTTGCTCTAGCCTGGCTAGAGCCTCCAAATATTTGGCTCTGCACAGGTGTATCCACTTGTGGAATCAGCAGCTGTTTAAACTACAGGCAGAAAAAATGCATGGCAGTAATAAGTAGGGTTACCCTTTAAATCTGCTTCACACTCTGTCTAGCGTCTCCAAATCTTTGGTTCCGCACAGGTGTGTTGGATTTCAGTGTAGCCAAAGCTCACATACTAGAGCAACAAAAGGGGGACCACAGCGTAGTATTTAAATCAATAGTGGATATGCTAGTTACACACACTGCTCACCAAATATAAATATGAATATGACCACAGCAAACACATATATCCAGGAGATCTTCCACCATGGGAAATGGTATACACCCAGAAAATGTGTTCCACTGATCACCAGAGAAAATACAAACTCACTAGAGATATTGCTGCCCTGTAATAAACAGCATATCACGCCAGTTGAAAATAGAGTGCTTTGAAAAAGTATTTATACCCCTTGAAATTTTCCACATTTTGTTATGTTACCACCAAAAACATAAATGTATTTTATTGGGATTTTATGTGATCAGGGATATGCAATTAGCGGACCTCCAGCTGTTGCAGAACTACAAGTCCCATGAGGCATAGCAAGACTCTGACAGCCACAAGCATGACACCCAGAGACAGAGGCATGATGGGACTTGTAGTTTTGCAACAGCTGGAGGTCCACTAATTGCATATCCCAGTGATAGACCAACACAAAGTGGCACATAATTGATAAATGATAAATGGCTTTCAAAATTTTTTACAAATATCTGAAAAAGTATGTGCAGGTGAGAAGTGTGGAGTGTACTGCGGTGGGTAGTATGTGAAGGAGAGGAGTGTGGAGTATATGGCAGTTGGTAGTATGTGCAGGAGAGGAGTGCAGAGTGTATGGAGGTGGGTAGTATGTGCAGGAGAGGAGTGCAGAGTCTACTGCGACGGGTAGTATGTGCATGTGAGGAGTGCGGAGTGCACGGCAGTGGGTAATATGTGCAGGATGGTGTCAGTAGGGCAGTGGACAGTGACCTGAGCCCTGTTTTTAACCTGCGCACATCCAGCAATGTGCCTGAGAGCAGAGGCTCTCTCCTTTTTCTCCCTCCTCATTGACTCAGGCTCCACAGCGGGAGCCATTGTGTCAATCACAGCCAGTGAGGAGGGTGCAGGGGGTGGGGCCAAGCAACGCTCTGTGTCTTATGGGCATACAGAGCACAGCTTGGGAGCAAGCATGCACGGGTACCTTCATAGCAAGCGGCTTGCTATGTGGACACTTGGGGGGAGGAGTCAGGAGCATCGGCTGCTCTGTACAAAACCATTGCACAGAGGGGCTTGGTCACAGAGGTCGTCTGTGACCAAGCCCCGGTGAGCAGGGTGAAATGCATTTAGGGGCGTGGCCAGAGCAGCATTGGCTGAGGCTATATACCACGCAAGCACTGGGTTGGTCTGAATGGCGACTCATCTACGGTACACAAATACTTTACAATCACTTTAATGCATTCCCTGCATTTAGGGTATAAAGTTTCAGTATGTCTATCCCCCCACCCCCCTTTTACTTACCTGAGCCTAATCTTGATCCAGCGCTGTGGCTACAGTGGCTCTCTCCTCTTCTTTCCATTGTCACAGGCTTTACTGTGACAAGGGAACAGAGAGTGTGGCTGAGCCTCGCTAATCTGTGTCTCTACACAGGGGCAGGATGACCCGGAATGGAGTCTGCAGGTATGCCGCAATAGGAATTGGCCTCCTATGGTGGCACACCAAGAAGAGGGGGAGTCAGAAGTGCTGATGGGGGACCTGAGAAGAGAAGAATAGAGGCAGCATGTGTGCAAACGAGAAAATCTGGACAGCTGCACACCAGGAGAATATAATCCAAAAAAGTTTCTTTATTACAAAATCAGGAACATATCATATACAGGACACCATGGACAGGATGTACAGGTAATCAGCTAACGCATTTCGCACTTATGCCACGTGCTTACTCATAGCATAGTAAGTATAACATGGTTGTCATTTTAAAAGAAAACAAATTTACTCTATAAACACTTTATAGAAAAGCAGCCAGGTTTGCTGCAAGTTATGCTTTAGATCCAATGCTAATTCTTATTTTTATAAATTTGGTATTTTGGGTACAGAATATCAAGGAGTTACACCCCGCCTATAAGGAAATAATTTATTGAAATCCTTGGATTGGAGATGTTAGGCTGATAATAGTCATAAATGTTCTACAAGATAACAAAGTCTTAAAGTGATATTAAAGTCTGTTTTCTTTTCTTTTTTTTTATAACAAGCATGTTATTACAAGCAACAAGCAATGTTATACTTACCTGCTCGGTGCAGTGGTTTTGCATGGCAGCGGGAGCCAATGGCTCTGCACTGCTGTCTCAGTCAATGAGGAGGGGAGTACCGGGCAGCCAAGTTAATCCTACAACATCGCTGGATCTAGATGGGGCTCAGGTAAGTATTAAGGAGCTGAGGGGGGCTGCTGCAGACAGAAGGCTTTTTATCTTAATGCATAGAATGCATTAAGATAAAAAACCTTCTGACTTTAGAGCCACTTTAACAACTGGCCACCCCGGCCCGGCGCATACAACACTAAATACAAAGTACATTTCTTGAGGGATATTGCTGATAAATATTTTTGTCCCAAGTGAAGAAGCCTCTCCATCCCAGTCTCCAGGAGGGCCACCATATTCCCTCTGACCATTAACCTGTACAAGAATAATATTACACCTTTCCATTCACTCCAGAGGGAAAGCTTTATTGTCCTTATTCAGAGAATTAATCCAAGCCTCGCTCTCAGCATCCATCACGTGGTTGTCCCTCATTAGAGAATGATCTGCTCTCTCTGTCAGAGAGCATGAAATCAGGCAGAGACAGAAGTACAGTTAAATCACACTTGTTTAATAATAAAAGTAAAAAGAACAAACGTCAAAACATAGCCAAAGTTCAGTAACCGGAACGGATAGTCAGCCAAGCCAGAAGTCAGGGATCAATGTAGTGGAACAGCAAACAGGATCTGGAGCCAGAAGGGATGTCAGCAAAGCAAGTCTTGAACAGGATTGCAGGAAATAGTTTCTGTGATATTGACCAAGGCGAAAGCAGAGATCCTCTGGACTGGACGGCTTACGTAGGCAGGACCGACGAGCATGATAATATCAACAGCTGAGTAACTGTGGAGAGATAGGAGCTGGCAATTAGCCAACAGCTGACCGGCCAGCTCTGAGAAGGAAGGGCTGAGCCAAGCCCTGACAGTACCCCCTCCTCAACGCCCCCCCCCCCTCGGAGGACCACCAGGCTTGAGGGGAAAACGTCTATGGAAATCACGGAGGACAGGGGCATGTACATCCAAGCATGAGACCCAAGAGTGTTCCTCCGGACAGTACCCTTTCTAATGCACCAGGTACTGTATGCGCCCACGGAACCTACGGGAGTCAACAATGGACTGTACCTCATACTCCATATGGACCTCAACCTGTACAGTGTGAGGACGTGGCACCGAGGTGGTAAAGCCGTTGCAGACCAAAGGTTTTAACATTTGAAATACGCATATTAGAAGGAAGGTCTAATGCATAAGCCACTGGGTTAATCCTGCGAAGAATACGGAAAGGCCCAATAAACTGAGGTACAAACTTCAGTGAGGGAACACGAAGTCTGAGGTTGTGAGACGACAGCCAGACCCTGTCCCCAACTTGGTAGGAAGGCACAGGCAGGCGTCTGCAGTCAGCATGGAGTCTGTACCTATCATTAGCATGTTTAAAAGCCTCCTGGACTTGTGCCCAATGGAACGAAGACCACGGAGATGCTCCTCTAACGCAGGAATACTCTGCGGAACAAATGAGTCAGGCAACATGGAATCTGTGAACTCTTTGGTCCTTCCCCCTTTTTCCCCCTGTGACCGTTTTGTTCATAAGATTTAATTTTCATTATTTACTGTAATTTTTATATTTTTTCACTATATGCAACAATGTACCTTGTTATAAATTGCTGTCAATTCTTGAATTAGTTCTATGCGGACTGTCTTGGCAATGTTGAACTACTAACTGTGGTTATTTCTTTACACATTCAAACATCTGCCAAGTATGATTATATGTCAACCTATTTAACCATGTGTCCAATTCAAATATAATTTTTCCTTTTCTTTTTCTTTCATCCCCTTTTTTTCTTTTTCCTTCTTTTCATTTTTCCTTTCCTTTTTTTGTAAACCTGCTGGCTGCCCTTTTTGATCTGTCCACTAGATGGCGTGTGGATCCATGTCCATGTGCCCCAGTGCTGTCGCCCTCGCGCCAACACCCGGCAGGTGGGCTCCACTTGTGCAGCTAGGGCCAGTGACGGACCACTCTCCCTCCTTGCCTTATGCTTGCTGCGCGAGCAGGAGTGCCTCCACGCTCCCACCGTCGTCTCCGTGACGATCGGTGGATGCTCACCCTCTGGAGGCGCGTCAACGCGTGATGCCATCATGCCACCTTTGGGCATGGCTGCGCCGTGCACCCCTTCGCCTGAGGTATGCCCCTGAGACTTGTGTCATCACGCTGTGTTTCTCAACACGGCTGTGCTGATGAGTCTCTTCATTTGCACCTCCCCCCCACACACTCTGATACCTGATACATACTCTCATACCAGCCTCGTCTCAGCTGTGTTTACACACAGCTGTACTGATGTGATTGCCTCCTCCCATTGGCTGACTCTACTATATACAGGTATTTTAGTGTTCACACCCAGATGGCATGTGTTAATTCACCAGCCGATACCGGGTTGTCAGCAGTAGATATCCACTCTCCAATTTAAGGTAAGAACTATGCTTTGTGTAAGTTATACACAGGTATGGCTGCTCACCTTACACGCCTGTCACAATTTCCTTGTTTCTCTCTTATTGCACACTCTGTGAGATCTCCCATACTTGCTTACCTCTAATATACCCTCCCCCCTTTTTTGGTGCAATCTCTCCCCACAGTGGCGACTATTTGCTTGCTACAGGGAAGATTAGGCGTCCCTTGTGAACACGCTTTGGTGATTATGCATATTGACACATGGACCTCCTCCGCCATTCGTGGACCCCTGGAGCCAGCACGTGACCCTTTATTTGTATGTCTTTTACCCCTCACATGAGTCTGATTATGTAAGTACTACAACTTTGGTTACCTTATATAGTGGCATGAATAAACCATTTTTTTAGGTTTTCTTTGCTTTGTCACTTTTGTAATATGATTACTTACCCTTATATTCATGTTTTAGAGACAAGAAATATTTCTACCCATCTGTGTAAACTCCCCTGAAGAAGGAATATATAAGTCAGATTACGGTCTTTTCCGAAACATGTCGGGATGTACACATCAGCCACCTACCCTCACTATACCCACTTGGATTGGGTTGGTCTCTTGGGTTTGATGGCTTTGGGTGATATAAGACATACAAAGCATGGATTGATACTATCAACTCATTTCCAATATATTCACCTTGTTTATTGTATTTTTGTCTTTTAGATATATTTTTTACCTCTGTAAACCAATAAAGTTGGCATATGTTTGCCTTTTACTCATAAATACCTTTCCTACTTTTTTCCCTGCCCTATAAAGTCCAAAGGGGCGTCCCCTATATGCACCTTGTTGCATACATTCTATTAAATATTCTATAGGATTATGGCAGGTCTGCACACCACCTAATTCTCATATAATCCAATTTTTTCAACATGGAAGGTTGGAAACCATAATTCACCATAAACGGGGACAATTGGGAAGCAGAATTCAAGGCACTGTTGTGAGCAAACTCTGCCTACAGTAATAGGTCTGACCAGTTATGATGGTCAGAAATATAGCAACGTAGGAATTGCTCCAAGGACTGATTGGCTCGTTTTGCGGCCCCATTAGACTGCAGGTGATACATAAGGACAAAGCAAGCTGAATTCCCAACTGTGCACAAAAGGCTCTCCAGAACTGGGACACAAACTGACTACCCCTGTCCGAGACAATCACCTTGGGTAGCCCATGTAAGCGAAAGATCTCCCAAGCAAAAATGTAAGCCAGTTCCTTAGAAGTGGGCAACTTCTTAAGTGGAATATAATGACACATCTTTGAGAAACGGTCAACCACCATAAGGATAACTGTGTTGCACTGGGAGTTGGGTAACTCCACAATGAAATCCATAGACAGGTGGGTCCAGGGCCTCTCTCCATTGGGTATGGGTTGTAGGAGGCCCACTGGAAGGTGTCGTGGAGTCTAATAGTGTGCCCTATGCACCCTATTAGATTTTCTGAAGATTTTTGTCTTCAGATTTACCAAAACCATGTAGTGCAAGGGCCTGCCTGATTGCATACAATTTGAAACTCTTAAGGTTTGACCTCATATTATATGGTTTTGGTACATCTGAAGACAAAAATCTGCAGAAAATCTAATAGTGTGTATGGAGCCTTACTCTGAGCACACACAGAACAGGCAGCTATGAAGGCAGTTACATTAGCACGTAGACTAGGCCACCAGAATTGTAGGAAAATGGCCCAAAAGATTTGATTCTTCCCAGGGTGGCCAGCAGCCTTGGGAGAGTGGCAAGTCTGGAGCACGGCAGTACGGAGACTCTCTGGGACAAAGCAGCAGTCACAAGGTTTCTCAGGAGGAGCATGGACCTGAGCAGCAAGAATTTTGTCACCCAAAGGAGAAGTGAGACTGGTGCGAACCGTAGCCAAAATACGATTAGGAGGAATCACAGGAACCGACTCCAACTTGGAAGTGGAGGAAAATTGTCGTGACAAGGCGTCAGCCCTTACATCCTTAGTGAGTAGAATTATAGGGGACTGATAATTTTGAGTTATATATATATATATATATATATATATATTTATATATATAAATCTGCAAAAAAGTGACTGTCACTTTAAGAATTTATAATATGCTTGATTTGTTTACTTTCCCTAGATGTTCTTTTTCTTTGTTTCAATTCCTCGGAAATCTAAACTACTGGATATGTGACGACACAAACCCAGAAAGCTGCTCAAAATAGGCTTTCGTACCAAAACCAGTCTTAACTGACCAGATACTGCTGAAATCTATTTTTTGCCAGTCATGTGATGTAACCACCCATTTAAGTGTTCCCTTGCTACTAAGAAGATATGAATGCTGATTGGACTAAATTATACGATCACACCTATAACACGCCTAGAACTTATGCATATTCATATGTATATATTGTTAAACTTGATGTTTGTACGGCAAAAACGCTTTCAGTTTTGCTCGCTTATAGTAGCCGAGAACTGTGTTGTATTTCTCCACTGCAGTGAATAAAAAGCACCTACTTATATTATCTTAAGATCTGGATCTACTATCTCATCATCTAAATGTCTTGTTTGAAGACCGCTAAATTGGATTTAACAGAATGGTGCCGTCGACTCGGATACAGTCCAGTGGACTCCCGGCCAGAGAGACAAGAAACTCACGTTAAGCAGACAAGTGGCCACGGTAAGAAACTGTTATTCTTCCTTATTCTGCTCTCCTTGGCGAGTAATTAGTCAGTGTCTGGGGTCCATTGGCTGAAGGAGTCTTATGCTGCTGATGAGATGGTAAGATTAAGGTAAAATTAAGTGTAAACTAGAGTAATGTTGATGTTACACAGTTTGACCCAAATAACGCCTTTAATTTACCTGTTGCAGAAATAATAGAGCCGATAATAATTATTAATGTTGATGTTTTGTTTCTATGTTTGGGGTGTCAATAGATTTATGAGACTTGTGAGAAGGTCTGACCAGAGGACTGTAGTAGTGAGCCTGTGTGGCGAGTAATGCCTATGTGGCAAGTGTACAGGCCTGTGTGGCCAAGTGTAATAAAGCGCCATTTGATGGCTACTGTGTGTAGCCCGGAGAAATATATATAAATATATACAATTTTAGGGTGACGACCCACAAATTGCTAGAGACTCAAGAGTGAGGACTCTTGATTGGGCGTACGGCACTCTCATGGACCTTTTAAGCCGGGAAAGGTAGATGTGGCACGAGTAAGTCCTATGACTGACATGACAGACAGATATGGACAGTGGTTAAGAAATTACACCACGACTATTATAGGCTGGACCAAAACAGACCAGATCAATACCAGAAGGAGTTATGATCAATTTGGGTTTCTGTGTATATTACATTTTATGGCAGATTGACAGAGTTGGACAAGGTGATTAAACATGTACAATATTACATTTTTGAAAGTATGAAATGTGATGAAACTTTAACTAGTTATGAGCCTGTCAAATTTTTTATAATGCATATCACTGATGGGTCTAGCAAACGAGAATTAGACCAGGCAATGCAAGTGTTATCTAAATGTTTGAGAAGCAGAAAAATAATGCTACGTATGTATGAATGTAAGATTTTGATGAGAGAAGCCTGCTTGCAGTTTCCTCACCTCCCACCCTTTGTGTTTCTGTGTAAGAAAGGAGTGCGGTGCCCCTCCCTTTCACATTTCTGTGTAGTATTGTGTGTTTATAGAAGAAAAATCAGAAGGTCATTGATGGTTTAATGCAGTAGATAGAAAACATGAAAGTGAATTGCACTATAAAGAAAGTGAACAGAATGTTGTAGAATTATCAAGTGACGTGATGGATGTGAGACAAGAAAGGGCTGAGGATGTCTTTGATTACTTTAAATGTGTCCAGACCATGGCAGAGACAGTAGGAATGGATCTGGCTGACCGCACTAACTTTACTGCCATAGGTTGTAAGAATGCGGTTGTGATGGGACTCAGAGAAGCAATAAGGAAACGGTTGATGGCAGCAAAACCAGAATGGAAAGGATTTGAATGGTCTTTGCTGAGAGAAGTGGGCAGTAGCATTGAGGCTCAGGAAGAAGAAAGGAAAGAGAAAAGGCTGAATGTTTTTGTAGCCCAAAATGATGGTCAAGGAGCGGTTTCTCAGAAACCAGAAAATGCAGATTGCCTGACAGACGTAGCAGAAGAAAGAGGGAGATGGTGATAAATGGCTAGTAAAGCAGCATGGACTTTTTGAGCACACAGAAGTTAATTTGTGCATCTCTGAGATGGATGGTAAAGACGCTTTTGTAACATTGCGCTTTCCACAGTGATCAGGAAATTTCATGCTTAGTCGATTCTGGCTTTGCCCGGACTATAATTCAAAAGTCCGCCTACCAAAAGACACCCCCCTTACATCTGGGCCACTAGCAGTTGGAGTGGGAGGGAAATTTACCCCTCTCAAGGAAACGTTCCCCATACAAATTTGAATTGGAAGCCACAATATGTTTCATAAGCTGCTTGTCTCTGACACTGTACCATGCAACCTATTGGGAAGAGACCTCCTGAGTTACTTACAAGACTGTGTACAGTATACACCCAATGAAGTAGAAGTACATGTTGAAGAATTAGATGAAGAAATTATATGTGGATTGACAGCAAGTGAATTAGAGCAAGAGATTGAAGGTAATATTCCACCTGAAATTGTTGCTCAAATACCTGATATTCTCTGGGCCAAGGGAAAATATGATGTAGGACTTCTACAAGTCCCTCCGGATAAAGTCAAAATAAAAGCAGGAGCTCAAATCCCATGCATACCACAGTATCCACTGTCACCAGATCAACTCGCTGGTGTACGAGTACAAATAAAATAATTACTTGAAGCAGGTGTCATAAAGAAAACAGAAAGTAGAGCACAGACGCCATTGTTTCCTGTAAAGAAAAAGGTCAAAAAGCAGAAAAGCCAGTATATCGAATGGTACACGATTTAAAGGCCATCAATCAAATCATCGTGGAAGGCACTCCTGTTGTCCCAAATCCCAGTACTCTGCTCAATGACATACTTACAGGAACACGGGTGTACACCGTAATCGAACTGGAAAATGCTTTCTTCAGTGTCGCCCTGGATGAAGAGAGCCAAGAACTCTTTGCTTTCCGGTTTGAAGGAGCAAATGTTTATGCTCATCTGATGCTAGAGACCAGCAACATGAAGAAAAAGATGGTGATGAAGGCAAAGATGGGACTGTTGCCAGTCCTTTAGCTGAGGTTACAGCATATCATTACCACTCACAGACTGGTTGCTAGAGGTTACAGTACATCATTTCTGCTTGCTGATTAGTTGCTAAAGAGTGCAGCATGCATTACGGCTCACTGATTAGTTGCTAGAGGTTACAGCACATCATTACTGCTAACTGATTGGTTGCTAGAAGTTACAACACATCATTAACAGTCACTGATTGGTTGCTAGAGGTTACAGCACATCATTTCTGCTTGCTGATTGGTTGCTAGAGGTTACAGCACACATTACAGCTCACTAATTTGTTGCTAGAGGTTACATAATATCATGTATATATATATATATATATATATATATATATATAAATATATATATATATATACTGCTAACTGATTGGTTGCTAGAAATTACAGCATATCATCACCATACACTGGTTGCTAGAGGTTACAGCACATCATCATTTCTGCTTGCTGTTTGGCTTGTAGAGGTTACAGCACAGATTACAGCTGATTAGTTACTAGGGGTTACAGCACATCATTACGGCTAACTGATTGGTTGCTGAAGGTTACAGAAAATCATTACTACTCAATGATTGATTGTTAGAGGTTACAGCTCATCATTACTGCTATTTGGTTGCTAGAGGTTACAGAATATCAGTACCACGCACTGAGTGGTTGTTCACAGCACATCATTTCTGTTTGCTGGTTGGCTGCTAGAGGTTATAGCACACCTTACGCTCACTAATTGCTAGGGGTTACAGCACTTCGTTACTGCTAACTGATGGTTGCTAGAGGTTACAGCAAATCATTACTACTAACTGATTGGTTGCTAGATAGAATATGCTACAAACTCACAGCAGTCCCCTTGCCAAAATAGAAGTGTTGTCTTGCACTACAGCAGAATTTAACATGAGACAGAAAAGATGAAGAAGACCAGGATCAGTTTCAAAACAGTACTGTCAATGATCACAACAAGAAGAGAGGCAGAGATAAGTGAAACTTGCACTGCTTTAGCCACTGAACTACTGTATATCTCAGCAAGGCAAATGAGCTAATTCAGGTTGTTGAACATTCCAGCTGTCTGCTCATCCATGCTGACCAGTATGCACAGGCAGCACTGATAGTGTTAATAGTAAGCAGAAAAGGGCGATAATAGTTTAAACTTTAGCAGCTAAAACAGTGGGAAACATCAGCTCAACTAACAGGAATATATGAGTAACCGCGCTTAGGATAGAAGATAGGTCTGCTGCCTCCCCTAATAGGGCTCCCCTGGGGGAACTCTAAATGATGAAAAACAGAAAGATGGGGTAAGTGACGCTACCTACTTGTAATTGATAACAAGACATAGGTGGAGGGGAGAAGGGGGAGCAGAAAAAATGCACCACAGATAAGTGTACCCCAACAATGCTCACTGCATATAATCCCAACCTCGAGAAAAGTGACAGTGCTTCAAATATAGATGTGTCTATAACGTGTAAGTGAATAATATACTAATATCATATACACTTTAAAAATGTGCCTGAGTGACCATACAGTATCCCCCCGGGTAGTCACAGGGCACAGCTTATGGGTGTATGATGAAAACGTAAAACCGTGGCATGTACGTCCCAATAACTAAAAGGCAAAATGAGTTTGGGAATACAATTACACAGTATAGCATATAATGATTCCCTGATGATTTCCTGGTAGTAATTGCTCCAGCTACCAGAGTGTAAAAGTGGGTGACGGTACTGAAAAATACAAATAAAACTAAAACTAAAACTAAAAATATTACAAAATAATCATATCCCAGTGAAGTTCAACTACAATCAGAAATATCCCGTGTGCATATCCAAAGTGCAAAAAAAAGGAGATTAAATAATTAAAGTAAAGCCGCACCATGCGGGCATAATATAAATCCCTAAGAAATGAGAAAAAAAGTTCACATATAAATAAGCGAATGACAGTCCATATGGTGTATGTCTGATGTTCCTCAGGTATGTATCAGGAATCAAATGGTGACTTAAGTGCTCGCAGTATACTCAGGTGACTTTTGTGCTCCCCCTCAAGGGTCCATACTCACCAACTCCAATCACCCCAGCGGGGAAATGCGTGTGTAGATGTAGTTACTGCGACCAGTCCACCTGGACTCAACCTCTATCTTCAGCAACCTCTATCTTCAGGTAGATTTAAGCATGTTCTTTAATGAGTCCCTTCGTTAGGCAGGTGCTGGCACTCTCTCCTTCCATGTTTTTGTGTGTTCATGGTTTGGCTCGCTGGGTCTTGTAGTTCACCGCCTCCACATGTACTCCTTTCAGGAAGCTCAGAGTTGTGCAGGTGAGGTCAGAGGTAGCTTCCTCTTTGGGTTGCCTAGCAAACAGACCCAGCGAGCCATAGATGTGAAGTAGTACTGTGGACCCTCTGGTATCATACTAGGTAGGGAAGATATGGTAGTGACCCCTCCATAGGGGTCAAGAGGAGGGAAATTAGTAGAATTATAGGGGTCTGATAATGTTGTGTTTTATATATATATATATATATATATATATATGACCAGATACTGCTGAAATCTATTTTTGTGCCAGTCATATAATGTAACCACCTATTTAACTGTTCCCTTGCTACTAAGAAGATATGAATACTGATTGGACTAAACTATACGATCACACCTATAATATGCCTAGAACTTATGCATATTCATACGTATATATTGTTAAACTTGATGTTTGTACAGCAGAAACACTTTTACTTTTGCTCGCTTATAGTAGCCGAGAACTGTGTTGTATTTCTCCACTGCAGTGAATAAAAAGCACCTACTTATATTATCTTAAGATCTGGATCTCGTCATCTAAATGTCTTGTTTGAAGATCCCTAAATCGGATTTAACATTAGTACCGGGTAAGAATGAGACAATGTAATTGAAACTTGACAAGAAAAGAGCCCATCGCTCCCTTCTGGGAGAGAGGCGTTTAGCCTCAGACAAGAATGTGAGATTCTTATGGTCAGTAAGAATGAGAACCGGCACAGTGGTACCTTTGAGGAGATGTCTCCATTCTTTCAGGGCTAAAATCATCACCAACAGCTCTCCGTCACCAATCTCGTAATTGTACTCCGCAGGTGACAATTTCTTGGAAAAGTAGCCACAAGGATGTATAGCGCTCTCAGAGGTAGGATGTTGAGACAGAAGGGCGCCAACACCAGTCCCAGAAGCATCAACCTCAAGGATAAAAGGTAACGTAGGATCAGGATGTGCCAACACAGGAGCAGAAACAAAGGCAGCCTTGAGACGCTCAAAGGCTTTAATGGACTCCGGAGACCAACTCTGTGGGTTACCGTCCTTTCTGGTCATATCAGTCAGGGGCTTGACCAGAGATGAGAAGTTATGAATAAACTCCCGATAATAGTTGGCAAAGTCCAGAAAATGCTGCAGAAGATGTAAACCTACGGGTCGGGGCCACTGTAGAACTGCCAAAAGTTTCTCTGGGTCCATCGAAAAACCAGCAGTGGAAATGACATAACCCAGGAATTTAACCTGTTCGCGATGGAACTCGCACTTCTACAGTTTACAATAGAGATTGTTCTCTCTTAGTTTCTGAAGCACACGACAGACATCTGTGTGGTGGCTCTCAAGGGACTTGGAAAATATGAGAATATCATCGAGATAAACCACCACACATAACTGCAACAAATCTCAGAGGACATCGTTAATGAATTCCTGGAAAACTACCGGGGCGTTATAAAGGCCAAAAGGCATTACAAGGTACTCATAATGGCCTGTTCTGGTATTAAATGCAGTTTTCCACTGGTCGCCCTCCTTAATCCTCACAAGATTGTATGCCCCTCTCAAATCAAGCTTTGTGAAAACTGTTGCTCCCTTGAGACAGTCAAATAACTCTGTAATCAGCTGAATCGGATAGGCATTCTTAATCGTGAAACAATTGAGAACCCTATGATCAATACAAGGTCTCAGTTCACCACTCTTCTTCTTCACAAAGAAGAAACCAGCACTAGCAGGAGACGAGGATTTGCGGATGAAACCTTGAGAAAGTGCATCTGCAACATACTCCTCCATGGCCTTATCCTCCAAGACTGACAAAGGGTAAACCTGGCCACGAGGGGGTATGGCACCAGGTTGAAGGTCAATTGCGCAATCATACGGCCGGTGTGGAGGCAAACTACCAGCTTGACCTTTGTCAAAGACATTGCTAAAAATCGCGGTACCCCATCAGCAGGGAGTAGAGTGAAGAGGTGCACGGGACCTTGGCTACCTTCTGGAAGCATGTCTCACTGCATTGTGGTGACCAGGAGAGAACCTCAGCACTGAGCCAATCAAAAGAGTGGTTGTGCCTCTGTAACCAAGGATAACCAATAACTTAGGTGAGGAAATAACTTGGAATTGGATTATATCATGGTGAAGAGCCCCTATGGCTATGGACAACGGAATCGTCTCATGAATCACATGTGCAGGCTGTAGAGGTCTCCTGCCAAGAGCCTTAATGGCAAGTGGAGTGTCATGCAGCTGCAGTGGAATCGAGTGCTTCGATACAAAGGCAGCATCAATGAACAGGCCTGCAGCCCCAGAGTTGATTAGAGCCTGTATCTCGACAGATGACTCAGCCCAAGAAAAGGTGAACGAGACCAGGGGCTTATCCCTCTGGATAACTGGGGATGAAACAACGCCACCTAAGGTCTGTCCACGACAGGACCTCAAGGTTTGGGCGTTCCCTAGATGGGTAGGACAAGACTTCAAAAAGTGACCTGCCTGGCCACAATAAAGGCACAATCTCTCCCTCCTCCTAAAGGTTCTCTCATCCGCAGAGAGACGCATGAAACCCAAATGCATGGGTTCACCTTCACTGACCGACTCGGTACCAGGAGGCATGGGAGGTGAGGGAGGCACGGGTGGGAGTGCAAAGCTCAGAGACAAATGTACAGGAAGCTCCCACAAGCGCTCCTTAAAAGACAGTCTTTCTCTGAGTCTGGAGTCAATGAGGATGGCAAACGTGATCAACTTCTCCAGCTCAGTGGGTATATCTTGGGCTGCTATCTCATCCTTGATGGTATCTGAGAGACCATGAGAAAAAGCAGCCATGAGGGCCTCATTGTTCCACGCAACCTCTGCTGCCAGAGTGTCAGAAACCATGAATCAGACCGATACAGAAGTACAGTAAAATCACACTTGTTTATTAATAAAAATAAAAGGGTAAATACAGTCAGGTCCATAAATATTGGGACATCGACACAATTCTAATCTTTTTGGCTCTATACACCACCACAATGGATTTGAAATGAAACGAACAAGATGTGCTTTAAATGCAGACTTTCAGCTTTTATTTGAGAGTATTTACATCCAAATCAGGTGAACGGTGTAGGAATTACAACAGTTTGTATATGTATATGTGCCTCCCACTTTTTAGGGGACCAAAAGTAATGGGACAATTGGCTGCTCAGCTGTTCCATGGCCAGGTGTGTGTTATTGTTCCATGGCCAGGTGTGTGTTATTCCCTCATTATCCCATTTACAAGGAGCAGATAAAAGGTCCAGAGTTCATTTCAAGTGTGCTATTTGCATTTGGAATCTGTTGCTGTCAACTCTCAATATGAGATCCAAAGAGCTGTCACTTTCAGTGAAGCAAGCCATCATTAGGCTGAAAAAACAAAACAAACCCATCAGAGAGATAGCAAAAACATTAGGTGTGGCCAAATCAAAAAGAAAGAATGCACCGGTGAGCTCAGCAACACCAAAAGACCCGGAAGACCGTGGAAAACAACTGTGGTGGATGACCGAAGAATTCTTTCCCTGGTGAAGAAAACACCCTTCACAACAGTTGGCCAGATCAAGAACACTCTCCAGGAGGTAGGAGTATGTGTGTCAAAGTCAACAATCAAGAGAACACTTCACCAGAGTGAAGACAGAGGGTTCACCACAAGATGTAATCCATTGGTGAGCCTCAAAAACAGGAAGGCCAGATTAGAGTTTGCCAAACAACATCTAAAAAAGCCTTCACAGTTCTGGAACAACATCCTATGGACAGATGAGACCAAGATCGACTTGTACCAGAGTGATGGGAAGAGAAGAGTATAGAGAAGGAAAGGAACTGCTTATGATCCAAAGCATACCACCTCATCAGTGAAGCATGGTGGTAGTAGTGTCATGGCGTGGGCATGTATGGCTGCCAATGGAACTGGTTCCCTTGTATTTATTGATAATGTGACTGCTGACAAAAGCAGCAGGATGAATTCTTCTATATTATCTGCTCATATTCAGCAAAATGCTTCAGAACTCATTGGATGGCGCTTCACAGTGCAGATGGACAATGACCCGAAGCATACTGCGAAAGCAACCAAAAAGATTTTTAAGGGAAAGAAGTGGAATGTTATGCAATGGCCAAGTCAATCGCCTGACCTGAATCCGATTGAGCATGCATTTCCTTTGCTGAAGACAAAACTGAAGGAAAAATGCCCCAAAAACAAGCAGGAACTGAAGACAGTTGCAGTAGAGGCCTGGCAGAGCATCACCAAGGAGGAAACCCAGCGTTTGGTGATGTCTATGCGTTCCAGACTTCAGGCTGTAATTGACTGCAAAGGATTTGCAACCAAGTATTAATAAGTAAAGTTTGATGGATGATTCTTAATCTGTCCCATTACTTTTGGTCCCTTAAAAAGTGGGAGGCACATATACAAACTGTTGTAATTCCTTGGATGTAAATACCCTCAAATTAAAACTGAAAGTCTGCAGTTAAAGCACATCTTCTTTGTTTCATTTCAAATCCATTGTGGTGGTGTATAGAGCCAAAAAGATTATAATTGTGTTGATGTCCCAATATTTATGGACCTGACTGTAGAGTAAGTGTAGTCAAAGCCTAGCCAGAGTCCAGTAACCGGATTGGGTAGTCAGCCAAGCCAGAGTTCAGAAACCAGATAGGGTAATCAGCCAAGCCAGAGTTCATTAACCAGATCGGGTAATCAGCCAGGCCAGAAGCAGGGCTCCAACTAGAGGAACAGCAAGCAGGATAAGCAGCCAGAAGGGATGTGAGCAAAGCCAGTCTTTAAACAGGAACACAGGAGATGGTTTCTTGTGATGTGACCAAGGCAAAGGAATGAAGTGAGCTGGAGATCTTTAAGTAGGCGGGACTAACAAGCAGATCCACAACAGCTGGTTAACTGTGGAGAGAGATGAGAGCTGGCAATTAGCCGACAGCTGAGCGGCCAGCTCAGAGAAGGAAGGGCTGAGCCAGCCCTGACACAGAGTATGGAATTCAATGGCTTAGTCGGCAATAGCTCTCATACTCTGTTCGATGGACATGAGGCACTTGACAGCAGAAGCGGAGCGTGCGGGAATGTAAAATACCCTTTTAAACGAAGCCACAAACTCAGGGTAGCTCAAGACAACAGGTTTTTGCGTCTCTCATTGAGGGTTTGCCCAGGCCAAGGCTCTCTCAGAAAGCAAAGATATCACAAAACCTTCTTTGCTTCTGTCGGTGGGAAACGCCTGGGGGCAGCATCTCAAAGTATATCTCAACCTGGTTGAGAAACCCTCTGCATTGGACTGGATCACCCCCAAATTGCTGGGGAAGCGGAGCAGAATCAGGCTTACCTCTTATAGAAGTAGTACTCGAGGCAGGTGCCTGCACTGAGACTGCAGTAGCAGCAGGGTCGGCCTGCAACATAGGTTGTACCGGGGCGGCCACAGTGGGAGATTCCAGGTGAGCCATGTAACTCAGGAGTGTTTGTAATGTCATGGCAAACTGATCCATGCGGTGATCCAGTTCATCCAATCTGGAAAAAATATTCCCAACAAGTGGATTGACTACATCTTCTGAATTCATGGCCTCCGCCTACTGTCAGAGACCATAAAATCAGGCCGAGACAGAAGTACAGTTAAATCACACTTGTTTAATAATAAAAGTAAAAAGAACAAACATAGCTAGTTCAGTAATCGGAACGGATAGTCAGCCAAGCCAGAAGTCAGGGATCAATGTAGTGCAACAGCAAGCAGGATCTGGAGCCAGAAGGGATGTCAGCAAAGCAAGTCTTGAAAAGGATCGCAGGAGATAGTTTCTGTGATGTTGACAAAGGCAAAGGCAGAGATCCTCTGAACTGGACGGCTTAAGTAGGCAGGACTGACGAGCAGGATAACATCAACAGCTGAGTAACTGTGGAGAGACATGAGCTGGCAATTAGCCGACAGTTGAGCGGCCAGCTCAGATAAGGAAGGGCTGACACTCTCAAAATCCAGGGCCCATAGTCAGTAGGCAAGAGGCAACCCTGCAGCCCCCTCCAAAAGCCCCTGTCCTGGCTAGATCTGTCACATTTCTCCCCAAAGTAGACTAACCAGGTCCCAGAGCTCCACCTGGTCTGGACATGCATTAGTCAGGCAAATTGAACCCATATAGTTGGTCCACATGATCTCCATTCTAGGCCACAGGGAATAGTTGTCATTGGTAGGTGTGGGACAGAGGTTGTGGAATCTCTGTCCGGCTGCCATCACTTCAGCTGGGTGGTCTTTACCATTCCAGGGCTCAGTCTGCTGCTGGGAGAGGGACCGACTGCCAGCTCCTTGAAGCAGACCAGACCCTCCTCTTCTAGGGTCCCTCACTGGCGCTCCTGGCCCCTCCCTCCTCCCGAGTTGAGCTGGTGCTCGGTGTGTCCATTCAGACATGGAGTCGTGGCTCGGCCCCGCCCCCTCTCTCTCTCCTCATTGGCTGACTTTGATTTCAAATGGTGCCCGCTGCTGTCTCAGCCAAAGAGGAGGGAGAGTCCTGAACAATCAAGACTCTTGTGCAACATCACTGGATTGAGATGAGGCTCAGGTAAGTATTAGGGGGGCTGAGGAGGGCTACTGCACATAGAAGGTTTTTTATCCTAATGCATTAAGATAAAAAAAACTCCTGCCTTCAGAACCACTTTATCAATCAAAAATCATCAAACAATCAAATCAAAACATGTACAATGTATACTGTAAATGCTCCCTTAGTGTAATAGCTCAGGCGAGTTCACTTTACAAACAGAGAACATATAAAAACATTTACTAATTACCAGTCTAATATCCCCTGAATTACACAATAATTGATGCTAACCTGCAAGACAATGTGACCAAGAAAATAATTTATATGGAAATGCACTATCAATTTTTCAAAAGCAATTTAGCTTCATTTATTTCTTAGGTTCCATTATTTAGCATCAGGTTAAGAGCAGATTGCTTAGGTCAGAGTGTTACTGAAAGGCCAGAACACAATAAAATATAAGATAAGGAGTAAAACACATAAATTACTACATAAAAGACTATGCTGTGCAATTAAATTTGACAATGCATTTTCAGGAAATTATGGACTTACTGCACTCTGGGAGCTTTCAAACTATTTAAAAAAACAAGGTGCGTATTTATGAACATCAAATGCAAAAAGCAGCTAGCTCCACTGAGAGAATAACTACACTCACAGCAGATAACTTTGGCATGTATTAATTAATTAATTAATTAATGTATTAATTAATTAATTAATGTATTAGTAACTTTGGCATGTATTAATGAGCATGACAGCTTGCCCATTTCAGATGCAGCTTTGACAAAGTGTTGCAGACATTGTGAAAACCCTATTCAAATTACTTGAAAAATCCGGTCAACACTTGCTTTTAAAGGAAAAGTAAAGTTCATTTTTACTGGGCACATACTGTATTTTGTAATGTTTACCTTATTTTTCTAATAATTTCTATCACTGCATCTCATTGACATGTTTGTAGATTTTTTAATTATAACAATAGCATTGCTGTGCTCAGGTACCTGATAAGTACCCCAGGACTCAGAGCCATATATTTTTATGAAAGCTGCTTACTTACCAAGTGCACTACACCAGGTACAGCCAATACTATAGGTACCTTTAGTGGTGGTAGCACATGATGAGGATTGGAGGTCATAGTGGCAATTGTAACTCTATGTTTTCTGCCCCTCCGCATTGTTATAATTTATTGCTTCCATAGAATGTTCTCTGCAAAAAATACTCCTTGCTTTGGACTTTTTGCTTCTTCCTGCCTCATGAAGCCCTCATAGAAAGATTCAATGTGTAAGTACTTTACAGCCACATTTTTATTTTAGGGTTCTGCTTTAGGGGGTCATTTGGTTGTATATGGAGGATCTAAAATGACATTGATCTACTGTGATGAGGGTCTGGTGGCTATATATGGTGGGTCTTAAATGGTTGCATATGGGGAAAACTGCCTTTGTTAGGTGGTTGTATCAAGAGAGATCTGCTTTTGTGGCTGCATTTAGAGTTTATATGCCCTGGTGAGAAATTTATTGGCCATTTTGGGGGTGGGAGGAGTCTTTTTAAACTAGTTCTAAATTCAACATTTTAACATTCTCTGTATTAACGTAATTAACTCCCCACAACCTATCCTTTCCACCCCACCCCTAAACACTTACCTGACTTTCACTGCTCCTCATACTTCTAGTTTCACAGAAGGCACTGAGAGCAGTGGGATCCAAATGCTCCTGCTGCTGTCAGTCAAACTCCTGTGAGGAGAGAGTGGGGGCATGGCATACTGAAGCTGTGTGTGTATATGGATGCACACAGTCTGGCTCAGGAGTGCACGTTATTTTAATACAAAAATAACCTTTAGTATCACTTTAAATGGATGGTTAATGTTCCAATAGAGGCTCTTCAAGGGCTCAGGGTTCGTGGGTCTATAAATTACATCTAGTGGGGAAATGTGGCTATTTAAGAGTGTCTGAGGGGTGTTCAGAGATAAATGAGGAAGTGATTGGCTGCAATGGGCTATAGTCAGACAGCTGAATAGCAGCAGCCAGGGTCAGTTGATTCTTGCCAGCAGTGCAAAAAGTGCCTCTGATTGACCCAGGACACAGGCAGTGTGCATCCAGGGTTAGCATCTCTGTGGAGTTTTGGCTGCACACAAACTGGCAGCAGCTAATCAGCCAGTTTGTATGTGGCCATAGCCTCCTCAAATTGCAGCAAACTATCTGCACATCATCGCCCATGTGAATGTAGCCTAAGGCAGGGTTTCTGAACCTATGGTACGTTCCCCTGAGGGTACATGCACCAAAGGCAGGGGGTACGCCACCAGTGCCACCACTACACATATTAAAAACGTCTGGCGCCTGCTTCCCACTGCCATTTTTTCCCTTTCTCTAGGTCTAGGAAGTCGGGCCAGGGACACGGCCGTGGCGGCCGGTGTATCAGTATTCTGTGAAAGTAGGTTTGAGGCAAAGCAAGCCGAGCGCAGAGCTGCTGCAGCTGAAGACAACTGAGGTGAATTAACCTCTTGATCGGCTGGCTTATAGAGACCCTGGCTTATAGAGACCCAGGCTGGATCTGTAGGACAGCGAGACACAGGCTGGTTGGGAGGAGGGAACAGCAGCAAGCTGTATCAGCAAGACACAGGCTGGTTAGGAGGAGGGGACAGCAGCAAGCTGTATCAGCGAGACACAGGCTGGTTGGGAGGAGGGGACAGCAGCAAGCTGTATCAGCGAGACACAGGCTGGTTGGGAGGAGGGGACAGCAGCAAGCTGTATCAGTGAGACACAGGCTGAATGAGGGGGGAACATGTGAGAGACCTAGCCGCGACTGATGCTTTTGGAAAGGACTGAATGCAAGCCTCTTGCCTACCGACTATAGGCCCTGGCATTTGAGGAAGCTACAAGCATTTAGGAAGATACTCTGTTACAGGGGCGTAACTAGAAATAGCAGGGCCCCATAGCAAAATGTTGTATGGGGCCCCCCTGCAAACAGCCCCCCCCCACAGCTGCCCTAGTGTCAATGCAGCGTGAGCTGTGCCCCATACAGCGTTACCTGTGCCCAATACAGCATGACCTGTGCCCCATACAGCGTGACCTGTGCCCAATACAGCCTGGTCTGCCTGTGCCCCATACAGCCCCACCTATGCAGAGGAAGAGGCAAGCCACCCGGATCAGCAGAGAGCGGGATTGCCCGCTGTAATAGCTTTCATTTGAATTTCCTGTCTTCCCGGGGCTCATCGTCACATAGCCCCACCTCTTGGCCCGACGCCTTTGATGAAGTCACATGTCCCGCATTAGATCGGCGTTCTGTCTATCAAAGGCACCGGGCCAAAAGGTGGAGTTATGTGATGTGAGCCCTGGAAACACTGGAAGTTCTAATGAAAGCTCTTACATCGGGCAATTCAGCTCTCTGCTAATAAGGACAGCTCGCCTCTTCCTTTCCTCTCTCTTCCCCTGACTGGGAGACTGCGCCGGCGGTGCTCTTATCCTCACTGGGCCCTACTCGGCTGCGGGCCCCATAGCGCCCGCATGGGTTGCTATGGTGGTAGTTAAGTCCCTGCTCTGTTATGTAATGCAAAAGGACATTATTAAGGAGGCCATGATGGTCTCTGCATGCTTTGGACTCATATAGCAGATGTATGTGAAAGGAATGCTGAATAATGAGATCTGGAAAGCCCTGGGTCCCCTGTTGTCTACTTCTAAGAGTATTTCACCCATTGTTGTTTGTGCTAATTAACCTTGCTATTGTATAGAGGAGTTCTGTGTTGATTTATGATAATGTTGATTGTGTCTTCCGAGCTAAAAGACGGCAAGTCTGTCCTAAAGGTCATGTCTCTTAGTCACCTAGGCTGTCTACAGGATTAGATAATTAGCTCATGTTAATTAGGTTTCTGGTTACAATTTGTATTGTCAACAAGCTGTATATATTTGTGTGAGATCTCAAATAAAAGGCTATTCCTGATGTACTCCAAGACCGGTGTGGTCTGATGTTTTACCCTACACTGAGCTATGAATAGTGAATGGGAAAGCTAAGTGGTCTTGGATTGTGTGGTACCGGACAGAGCAAGCATTTATGGCGCACATCTTGAGTATGGGGGTCCGTCACAGAACACAAGCTGGATGAGGGGGAACACAGGCTGGATGAGGGGGAAACAGAGGTTGGATGAGGAGGGAGCACGGGCTGGATGAGGCGGAAGCACGGGCTGGATGAGGGGGGAAGACAGGCTGGATGAGGGGGAACACAGGTTGTATCAGTGAGACACAGGCTAGATGAGGGGGGAACACAGGCATGGATGAGTGGGGAACACAGGCTGGATGAGGGGGAATACAGGGGGACACAGGGAGATGCAGGCTGGATGAGGGGTGACACGGGGACACAGGCTGGATGAGGGGTGACACAGGGGGACACAGGCTGGATGAGGGGGGACACAGGCTGGATGAGGGGTCCTCCTGTGTCACCCCTCATCCAGCCTCTGTCCCCCCTCATCCAGCCTATGCCCCCCTCATCCAGCCTGTGTAGGGTTGCCACCTCATCCCTTTAAACCTGCCTGAGCACTTATTAACCGTTTCAGCCCCGGCTGATTTTACCTCCTCCATGACCAGAGCACTTGTTGTGATACGGCACTGCGTCTATGTAACTGACAATTGCGCGGTCGTACGACGTTGCACCCAAACAAAATTGACATTTTTTTTCCCCACAAATAGAGCTTTGTTTTGTGGTATTTGATCACCTCTGTGGTTTTTATTTTTTGCACTATAAACAAAAATTGAGCGACAATTTTGAAAAAAACGCAATATTTTGTACTTTTTGCTATAATAAATTTTTTAAAAGCAATTTTTTTCTCAGTTTAGGCCGATATGTATTCTTCTACATATTTTTGGTAATAAAAATCGCAATAAGCGTACATTGATTGGTTTGCGCAAAAGTTATAGCGTCTACAAAATAGGGGATAAATTTAAAGCATTTATATAGCATTTTTATTATTATATTTTTTTATTATTATGGTGGCGATCTGTGATTTTTATCATGACTGTGACATTATGGCAGACACATCGGACAATTTTGACACATTTTTGGGACCATTGGCATTTCTACAGCGATCAGTGCTATAAAAATGTATTGATTACTGTAAAAATGTCACTGACAGTGAAGGGGTTAGCACTAGGGGGCGATCAAAGGGTTAACTGTGTTCCCTAGTGTGTGTTCTAACTGAAGGGGGGATGGGACTTGCTAGCGGAAGAGATAGATCGGTGTTTATACCTTGTATGAACACACGATCTGTCTCTTCTCCCCTCAGAGAACCAGGATCTCTGTGTTTACAGAGATCCCGGTTCTCGCCGTGTCACGAGCGATCGCGGGAGCCCGGCGGTCATCGAGACTGCCGGGCACTCACATCGGCTCTGGGGGTGAGCAGCGGGCGCACAGGCGTGCGCCCCTAGTGGCCGCCAGAAGAAGCGACGTAACATGACGGCGATTCGCGCAGCCGAGCCATGTTGCCGCAGTACAACTGCGGCGGCTGGTGGGCAAGCGGTTAATTACACAGGTTCTGTGGCTGATTAAGGTGGTAATTAAACTCATTTGGTGCCTTATCTGCATTAAATTAGCCTTAAAACCTGTGTGATTCATATGTGTTCGGGTTTAAAGGGATCAGGTGACAACCCTAAGCCTGTGTCCCCCTGTGTCCCCCCTCATCCAGCCTGTGTTACCCCTCATCCAGCCTGTGTCTCGCTGATGCAGCTTGCTGCTGTCCCCTACTCCCAACCAGCCTGTGTCTCGCCGTGTCCCTCTGTCATCCATATCCAGCCTGTGTGTCTATAATCCAGCCGATCACTCAGCATGTAAGGGGTTAATTCACTTCATTTGTCTTTGGCTGCAGCAGATCTGCGCTCGGCTTGCTTTGCCTCAAACCGGCGCATGTGCTGTTGCAGCCAGGGATACCTACTTTCATGGGATACCAATCTTACTGCCACACTGGCTGCTGTTGCATTCTGGGAGTTGTAGTCCGCACTCAAGCGCAGAGGAAACTACAAATCCCAAACACTGGAGTCTTGGAGGCAGGGCAGTTCCCCTAGTGATCAAGCATTTATGGGCACTATTGAGGCTGCATTTATGGGCACTGGTGGGGCTGCATTTATGGGCGCTGGTGATGCTGCATTGATGGGCACTGGTGAAGCTGCATTGATGGGCACTGGTGAAGCTGCATTGATGGGCACTGGTGAGACTGCATTGATGGGCACTGGTGAGACTGCATTGATGGGCACTGGTGAGGCTGCATTGATGGACACTGGTAAGGCTGATTTTATGGGCACTGGTGAGGCTGCATTGATGGGCACTGGTGAGGTTGCATTTATGCGCACTGGTGAGGCTTTATTGATGGGCACTGGTGAGGCTGCATTGATTGATACTGATAAGGCTGTATTGATGGACACTGGTGAGGCTGCATTGATGGATACTGGTGGGGCTGCATTGATGGACACTGGTGGGGCTGCATTGATGGACACTGGTGGGGCTGCATTGATGGACACTGGTGGGGGTGCATTGATGGGCACTGGCGAGGCTGCATTTATGCACACTGGTGAGGCTGTATTGATGGGCACTGATCAGGCTCCATTGATGGGCACTGGTGAGGCTCCATTGATGGGCACTGGTGAGGCTCCATTGATGGGCACTGGTGAGGCTACATTGATGGGCACTGGTGAGGCTGCATTGATGGGCACTGGTGAGGCTGATTTTATGGGCACTGGTGAGGCTGATTTTATGGGCACTGGTGAGGTTGCATTTATGCGCACTGGTGAGGCTTTATTGATGGGCACTGGTGAGGCTGCATTGATTGATACTGATAAGGCTGTATTGATGGACACTGGTGAGGCTGCATTGATGGATACTGGTGGGGCTGCATTGATGGACACTGGTGGGGCTGCATTGATGGACACTGGTGGGGCTGCATTGATGGACACTGGTGGGGCTGCATTGATGGACACTGGTGGGGCTGCATTGATGGGCACTGGTGAGGCTGCATTTATGCACACTGGTGAGGCTGTATTGATGGGCACTGATCAGGCTCCATTGATGGGCACTGGTGAGGCTCCATTGATGGGCACTGGTGAGGCTACATTGATGGGCACTGGTGAGGCTGCATTGATGGGCATCGGTGAGGCTGATTTTATGGGCACTGGTGAGGCTGATTTTATGGGCACTGGTGAGGCTGCATTGATGGGCACAGGTTAGGCTGCATTTATGGGGACTGGTGAGGCTGATTTTATGGGCACTGGTGAGGCTGCATGGATGAGCATAGGTGAGGCTGCATTAATGGGAACTGATCAGGCTGCACTGATGAACACATGTGAAGCTGCATTGATGGGCACAGGTGAGGCTGCACTGATGAGCACTGGTGAGGCTGCACTGATGAGCACTGGTGAGGCTGCATTGATGGGCACTAATCAGGCTGCATTGATGGGCGCAGGTGAGACAGCATTGATGGGCACAGGTGAGGCTGCATTGATGGGCACTGATGAGGCTGCATTGATTGACACTTTTGAGGTTGCATTGATGGACACTAGTAAGCCTGCATTCATGAGCACTGGTGAGGCTGCATTGATACCCCCTATTTAGGCTGCATTGATGGGCATTGGGCACTAGTGAGGCTGTATTGATGGACACTGGTGAGGCTGCATTGATGGGCACTGGTGAGGCTGTATTTATGCCCCTATTGAGGCTGTGTGATGGGAGACACTGTTGAGCGCAGGGTGACCAAGAAAAGAATGAACCCTGAGAATATGATTGGATTACTTCAAATGTGACAGTAATATTCATTAACAATATCTCTCAAGAATATATGTAAAGACTATTGTTGGGTTGTTTGATTCTGAACTCAACATGTTAGTTGAGAGAGCTGATCACATTGGCCTCTAGAACTGGGTAGGAGCCGAACAGTCTACTCCTACTATAGTTTGTTTCCTACTAGGCTGAGGAGGGGAGGAGATCACTGTTTGTATTGCTAATTGTAATTAACTCCTGCTATTGTGTGAAGGTGTCCTGTGTTATACTTATGATAATGTTGATTGTGTCTTCTGAGCTAAAAGATGGCAAGTCTGTCCTAAAGTTATGTCTCTGAGTCACCTAGTCTGGGTAAATGATTTAGTAAATTAGCTCATGTTAATTAGGTTTCTGGTTACAGGTGTATTAGAGTAATATGAGCAGGAGGTAGGAACCTCCTCTTTAACTGTATATAAAGACTTGTAATTTTGGTTCTAATAAAGAGTCTGATTCCTGTTTGACCCTCCGTACAGAGCCTCGTCTCGTACTTGGGGGGGAAGAATTATTTGTATAGGTTTCTTGTTCGGCTAATTGGAGTGTTCGGTAGTTGCCTTTGTGTTTGGAAATGGAATGTCCTAAACAGCTTTAACCCCTTTCATACTCGGGGTGTCGTTACAATTGGTGGCAAGCAGCGGGATGATTCCCACAGCCCAGAAGGACAGCTGCAAGAGAACACAGGCCAATGGAAGCACAGTATGAACGGTTAAAGCGCTCTACCCTCAAGGACTTACTGGAGAACCGGGGCCGAGCGTCCAACAACCGTAAGAAGAGGGACATTAGTGCAGAACTAGTCAAAATGCATAGAGCCGAAAGACCCAACATAACCGAAAGGCCCAGCGTAACAGACAGGACACCCAAAGAGGCAAGTTTTGATCGGGATGTTAACATAAGACTGGCACATTATGGCCCTAACCCTACAGCGGAGATCATAGACGGAGTTATAGCAGCTGTGGAGGCAAATTGGCTACAGCAAAGAAGTGCTGCAGCAGCAGGAGTCACAGCAGCACCAACTGAAAGGAGAAAGGTACATTTTGCTGCTTTTAAAAATTTCATCAAAACAGAAGGGGAGATTGATGAGTACCTTGCCGATTTTGAAAGGCAACCGGGTGCCCACAGAGGAATGGGTTGTCATTTTGTCTGGGAAATTGTCCGGCCGGGCCAGCGAATCGTTCAGGACCATCCCAGACGAGGAGATTATCAACTATAGGCTGGTAAAAGAAGCACTTTTGGCCAAGTATGCCGTCACACCGGAGACAAGCTAGCAGACTCATATACCGAGTGGGCATGCCGCCTACACCACACGGCATCCCACTGGTTCACTGGATGCCAAGCAGTGTCCAGGGAAGAGGTGCTGCAGCTGTTCCTGCTGGAGCACTTCTTTGACAAGCTGTCCCCAGAAGTCAGAGAGTGGGTCCGGGACCGAAAACCTTTCACCTTGCCTGAAGCAGCTCGCCTGGCGGACGAATACACAGACGCCTGCAAACTGGATAACCCTGTGGTCAGGACAACAGCTCAGGTGGATTATCGATTAGCAGCACCCCCTACAGCTGGCACCTACCAACCACAGTCGTACCGCCCCAACAGCACCACCTCCAGTGGCCACTTATTCTCAGCAGCCCAGGTTCAATTTCCAGGACTACTCACAACCCATCAGGTATTTCGGGTGTAAACAGCTAGGGCACAAAAAGCCAGACTGTTGAATCCAGTCAGGCAGTCCCAGTCATGGAGAAAGCCAGTAGGGGGGAATCCCCGCACATCCATGCCTGCGGCTCACTGCGTTGAGGAGGAAGAACATTGGGGAGTCCTGCACGAGGCTGATCCAGTACAAGCAGCTAACCAGGACGACAGGCAGCAACACAGGCAGACTGTCCGGGTCCGGGTGGAAAGGTAGCCAATGGCCTACGTGATACTGGCGTCACCATGACCCTACTACAGAAGAACCCCATCCCAGACAGCCAACACACCGGAGACACTGTAGCCGTAAGGGTAGCAGGAGGCACCTGAAAGGTTATGCTAAGCCTCCATCTTGTCTTGTCAGCCATCTTAATATTCACATATTTCCATTATGCACAGTATGTACACCTAGAATACCTCTTTAGCTTGCAAAAGTCTGTATCAGCATGAGATTCTTCTAACTCATCTGTCTCACACGCTTCCTTATCTAAATCTTCACAAATTCTCTCACATTCCTTTGTATTCAACAGCCTGAGAAACAGAGAACAAAGACTTTTTGTTTTGTCTTATTGTAGTTGCCTTAATATCTACTGCGCATGTTTTTAACTATGAATGTTCTGTGTGATTTTTAATTTGCTATAAGAAACGTCTTCTGACAACTCAATACAATCAGTTTCTAGAATGTAACATCATGTGAGTGTCATTTCTTCATTCTCGGGAAACTGATTCCAGATATATCTGAAATGCATAATACATCGATCCGAGGTCTGAGAGGTTAAAAGGGACCAGCCTAGACACAGGATTAACCCTTTCACCACTGGGGGCTCATTCGCAATGGAGGACTACTACCCTTAAGGGATGGAGGATTACTTTTAGCGGATTGGATAAGTTAATCTTATTCTTATTGAGTGAATTTGACTTGCCGGGGTCCTTGTGTGGCTTCCACCCCATAGAGATTGCATTTGCTGTTGGGTTATAGAACCTCTCATAAGTAAAAGTTGACCGGCCATATAAATAGTGTTTTGGTGACCTTTGAAAAGATTTTGGTGACCTTTTGAAAAGGTTTTGGTGACCTTAAGAGAATTTTATAGAGTACTCTAGAGTTTTTAGTTCTGTTTGGAACAGAACATGAGACTGATGATGAGACTGATGATCGATGTATTGTGTAAACTGTGTATGATTGTATTACTGCTTTAACCACTTGAGCCCCGGACCATTATGCTGCCTAAGGACCAGAGGTCTTTTTCCAATTTGGCACTGCGTCGCTTTAACTGCTAATTGCGCGGTCATGCAATGCTGTACCCAAACGAAATTTGCGTCCTTTTCTTCCCACAAATAGAGCTTTCTTTTGATGGTATTTGATCACCTCTGCAGTTTTTATTTTTTGCGCTATAAACGGAAAAAGACCGAAAATTTTGAAAAAAAATGATATTTTCTACTTTTTGTTATAAAAAAAATCCAATAAACTCAATTTTAGTCATACATTTAGGCCAAAATGTATTCGGCCACATGTCTTTGGTAAAAAAAATGTCAATAAGCGTATATTTATTGGTTTGCGCAAAAGTTATAGCGTCTACAAACTAGGGTACATTTTCTGGAATTTACACAGCTTTTAGTTTATGACTGCCTATGTCATTTCTTGAGGTGCTAAAATGGCAGGGCAGTACAAACCCCCCCCAAATGACCCCATTTTGGAAAGTAGACACCCCAAGGAAATTGCTGATAGGCATGTTGAACCCATTGAATATTTATTTTTTTTGTCCCAAGTGATTGAATAATGACAAAAAAAAAAAAAAAAAAAAATATTTACAAAAAGTTGTCACTAAATGATATATTGCTCACACAGGCCATGGGCCTATGTGGAATTGCACCCCAAAATATATTCAGCTACTTCTCCTGAGTACGGGGATACCACATGTGTGGGACTTTTTGGGAGCCTAGCCGCGTATGGGACCCCGAAAACCAATCACCGCCTTCAGGATTTCTAAGGGTGTAACTTTTTGATTTCACTCTTCACTGCCTATCACAGTTTCGGAGGCCATGGAATGCCCAGGTGGCACAACCCCCCCCCAAATGACCCCATTTTGGAAAGTAGACACCCCAAGCTATTTGCTGAGAGGCATATTGAGTCCATGGAATATTTTATATTTTGACACAAGTTGCGGGAAAGTGACACTTTTTTTTTTTTTTTTTTTTTTTTTTTGCACAAAGTTGTCACTAAATGATATATTGCTCACACAGGCCATGGGCCTATGTGGAATTGCACCCCAAAATACATTTAGCTGCTTCTCCTGAGTATAGGGATACCACATGTGTGGGACTTTTTGGGAGCCTAGCCGCGTATGGGGCCCCGAAAACCAATCACCGCCTTCAGCGTTTTTAAGGGCGTGAATTTTTGATTTTACTCTTCACTGCCTAACACCGTTTCGGAGGCCATGGAATGCCCAGGTGGCACAAAACCCCCCCAAATGACCCCATTTTGGAAAGTAGACACCCCAAGCTATTTGCTGAGAGGCATGGTGAGTATTTTGCAGCTCTCATTTGTTTTTGAAAATGAAGAAAGACAAGAAAAAACTTTTTTTTTTTTCTTTTTTCAAATTTCAAAACTTTGTGACAAAAAGTGAGGTCTGCAAAATACTCACTATACCTCTCAGCAAATAGCTTGGGGTGTCTACTTTCCAAAATGGGGTCATTTGGGGGGGTTTTGTGCCACCTGGGCATTCCATGGCCTCCGAAACTGTGATAGGCAGTGAAGAGTGAAATCAAAAATTCACGCCCTTAGAAAGCCTGAAGGCGGTGCTTGGTTTTCGGGGTCCCGTACACGGCTAGGCTCCCAAAAAGTCTCACACATGTGGTATCCCCGTACTCAGGAGAAGCAGCAGAATGTATTTTGGGGTGTAATTTCATATATTCCCATGGCATGTTTGAGCAATATATCATTTAGTGACAACTTTGTGCAAAAAAAAAAAAAAAAATTTGTCTCTTTCCCGCAACTTGTGTCGCAATATAAAATATTCCATGGACTCGACATGCCTCTCAGCAAATAGCTTGGGGTGTCTACTTTCCAAAATGGGGTCATTTGGGGGGGTTTTGAACTGTCCTGGCATTTTATGCACAACATTTAGAAGCTTATGTCACACATCACCCACTCTTCTAACCACTTGAAGACAAAGCCCTTTCTGACACTTATTTTTTACATGAAAAAGTTTTTTTTTTTTGCAAGAAAATTACTTTGAACCCCCAAACATTATATATTTTTTTAAAGCAAATGCCCTACAGATTAAAATGGTGGGTGTTTCATTTTTTTTTTTCACACAGTATTTGCGCAGCGATTTTTCAAACGCATTTTTTGGGGAAAAAACACACTTTTTTAAATTTTAATGCACTAAAACACACTATATTGCCCAAATGTTTGATGAAATAAAAAAGATGATCTTAGACCGAGTACATGGATACCAAACATGACATGCTTTACAATTGCGCACAAACGTGCAGTGGCAACAAAATAAATACATTTTTAAAAGCCTTTAAAAGCCTTTACAGGTTACCACTTTAGATTTGCAGAGGAGGTCTACTGCAAAAATTACTGCCCTCGATCTGACCTTCGCGGCGATACCTCACATGCATGGTGCAATTGCTGTTTACGTTTGACGACAGACCGCCGCTTGCGTTCGCCTTAGCGCAAGAGCAGGGGGCGACAGGGGTGCTTTTTTTTTTTTTTTTTTTTTTCTTTATTATTTTTTTGCTTTTTTATCTTATTTTTAAACTGTTCCTTTCATTTTTTTTTTTTTAAATCATTTTTATTGTTATCTCGGGGAATGTAAATATCCCCTATGATAGCAATAGGTAGTGACAGGTACTCTTTTTTGAAAAAATTGGGGTCTATTAGACCCTAGATCTCTCCTCTGCCTTCAAAGCATCTGACCACACCAAGATCGGTGTGATAAAATGCTTCCCCAATTTCCCAATGGCGCTATTTACATCCGGCGAAATCTAAGTCATAAAATGCTCATAGCTTCCGGTTTCTTAGGCCATAGAGATGTTTGGAGCCACTCTTGTCTCTGATCAGCTCTATGGTCAGCTGGCTGAATCACCGGCTGCATTCTCAGGTTCCCTGTTGAGACAGGAGAGCCAGAGAAAAACACGGAAGACGGTGGGGGGGGGGGCATTCCCTCCCACGGCTTGTAAAGGCAGTCTAGAGGCTAATTAGCCGCTAGGATTGCTTTTACATGAAAGCCGACCGCTGGCTGAAAAGAATGATACCAAGATGATACCTAAACCTGCAGGCATCATTCTGGTATAACCACTCAAAGTTGTGAATGGCGTACCTGAAGACAAAAAAATGGTTAACAATAAAGCACAGTAAACAGTAAAGTATAAATAATTACATACCTGAAAAACAAACATGATAAAACATAATAACAATAACAATAACAATAACAATAAAACACTGCAGAATAGAATACAGTAAAAAAAGAGCAGAACAATAGAGAGAGAGAATAGAGAGAGAGAACAATAAAACGACAACTATTTTTTTTTATTTTATATATATATATTTTTTTTTTTACACTTTTTTTGTAACTAACTTTTATAACGGTAACCGGTTCCAGGTTCGGGTCTCTCAAAATGCGATGGCATCTTGGGAGACCCTGTGAAAGTGTGCCTAGTCTGTGCAATGCTGTACCCTACGCTAATACTCAACTAGTGTATGGTAGCGTTCAAAACATTCACCAATGCAAAGACCAGGATTGTCAGGACAGGAGGGACAATAATAGCGGGTGTCACGCCTATATCCGCGTTTGCTGCAGACACAACATCTTTTTGGGGGGGTTCGTTGGGTAGGGGTACTCGGGAGCACATAAAAATGCCTCTCATGCAGCCGACTGCATTTGGTTGGGGATGTGAATGGGGGAAGTACGGGCGCTGCAGAAGTGGTGGGTTCCCAATTAGGATTGGCGAATGCAGCAGGAAGGGCACTATGGGCACGACGGGCCTGTGTTTGTCTTTTTGGTGGCAGCGGGACACTACTTGTGCTTGCCACCTCACCAGCTTGAACTGCACTTATGGGACTCGCCACGTCACCAAGTGTTACTGCAGCGCTGGTTTGACTACGACCGGGGTATACTAGGCCGCTGGTGCTTGCCAGTTCAATAAAAAGCTTCCAAAAAAACTGTTAGCGATCGCAGGGATCAGGTCTGACTTTGCGAACGCTGCAGTTATGCGTTTAGTGTTTTGTAAGTGTCAGTGATCGATCGATACTGCACTTGGGTGGGCTGGACTGGGCCGGGCGGAGGGGCAAAACGCAGGTGCTAGCAGGTATCTGGGCTGATCCCGCTAACACTGCGTTTTTGGGAACCCTAAACTGCTGGGGACGCTAGTATAGATCTGATCGGATCAGATATTGATCCGTTCATATACTATACCACTAAAGGAGGCGTATGCTGCGTGAGTGGGTGTTAGTGGTACTGGCGCTAACCTGACGCTGCCTGGGGCCGGTGCTTGCTAGTTCACCAAAATGCTACCAAAAAAACTGTTAGCGATCGCAGGGATCAGGCCTGACTCTGCGAACGCTGCAGTTATGCGTTTAGTGCCTTGTAAGTGACAGTGATCGATCGATACTGCACTTGGGTGGGCTGGGCTGGGCCGGGGGGAGGGGCACAACGCAGGTGCTAGCAGGTATCTGGGCTGATCCCGCTAACACTGCGTTTTTGGGAACCCTAAACTGCTGGGGACGCTAGTATAGATCTGATCGGATCAGATATTGATCCGATCAGATACTATACCACTAAGGGAGGTGTACGGTGCGTGCGTGGGTGTTAGCGCTACTGGCGCTAACCTGACGCTGCCTGGTGCTTGCTTGCCAGTTCACCAAAATGCTACCAAAAAAACTGTTAGCGATCGTAGGGATCAGGCCTGACTCTGCGAACGCTGCAGTTATGCGTTTAGTGTTTTGTAAGTGACAGTGATCGATCGATACTGCACTTGGGTGGGCTGGGCGGAGGGGCAAAACGCAGGTGCTAGCGGGTATCTGGGCTGATCCCGCTAACACTGTGTTTTTGGGAACCCTAAACTGCTGGGGACGCCAGTATAGATCTGATCGGATCAGATATTGATCCGATCAGATACTATACCACTAAGGGAGGCGCATGCTGCGTGCGTGGGTGTTAGCGGTACTGGCGCTAATCTGACGCTGCCTGGGGCGACGCATATCACCGCCGGGCGATCAGGGGGCTAAACCTTTATTCGGTAATAAACGGCGGGTGCCCTGACACTATAAAAAATAAACGAACTAACCTGCGTCACCCGTAACGGTTATACGGTGATCAGTGGTGAAAGGGTTAACTAGGGGGCAATCAAGGGGTTAAAACATTTATTAGGTAGTATATGGGGGTCCCTGTCACTATAAAACGCTGACGGCGAACCTAAATATTTACCTCACTAACTAGCGTCACCAGCGACACTAATACAGCGATCAGAAAAATGATCGCTTAGCGACACTGGTGACAGGGGGTGATCAAGGGGTTAAAACTTTATTAGGGGGGGTTAGGGGGGTATCCTAGACCTAAAGGGGGGTAATACTCACTGTCCCAACACTGTAACTGTCACAAACTGACACTATGCAGTAATCAGAAAAAAAAAAAAAAAAAACCTGCTGGTGTCAGTTTGTGACAGGGGGGGGGGTGATTGGGGGGGGATCGGGGGGCGATCGGGGGGGGGATCGGGGTGTTTTGTATGCCTGGCATGTTCTACTGTGTGTGTGTGTGTTGTGCACTCACATTGATGTCTTCTCCCCTCGGCCCGGAACGGAAAATACCGAGCCGAGGGGAGATGACATCATTTCCTTTGCTGCTGTTTAGCATACAGCAGCAAAGGAGTGTTCCCATTGGCCGGCGGCGATCGCGAGGGGGGGGCCACGAACGGATGGCCTCCCCCTCATCTCGGATCGCCGGGGAACAGAACGGGACCGCTTCGGGCACCGGGGGGGGGTCCGATCGGACCCCCCACCCGCGAGAGGCAAATCACGTACATGTACGTGATTTTGCCTGCCCGTGCCGCCTTGCCGACGTAAATCGGCGTTAGGCGGTCCTTAAGTGGTTAAAAGTATCACGCTGGATGAATTGCGCTGAGTGTATATGTGGACTGCTGTTTTGTTTCAGGAACCAAAGAGCGCATTTGGTGAGTAATGTCCCCGGAGGTTGTAGACACAAGGCAGCAGGTCTGTGAACAAGGTTGTATATTTATTGTATGTCCAAAAACTTTTGAATTTGTTTCAAATTTTCTTTTGTTAAGGAAAATAAATTGGCGTAGTCGGCGGGATACTCTGAGGCTAACTTTTGATCAAAACATGGAATATGAATAATTCTTTTTGCTACTGACATCTCTTGTGCATGGTAAGTCAGGTGCAAAATTTCGATATTTGGCTTTTTGCCAACAGGGTTCAAGTGCTAATATCTTCCTAACCATGATAGATAGTGGGAAATTGTTTGCGGCATTAGTACTACCGCAATTGAAGGCACTGTTTGAAATATAGATAAAAATTGTTTGGTTATAAAAATAAGAAAAGTAATAACATACAAAGCTTGCTTGTGATCAGGGGAACCTCTGACCCATAAGGAGTGCTTATTGGCATTTTACCAAGAAATAAAAGACTCAGAGTATCTACAAGAACCTAATCAGAATGTTTACAAATAAAAATAAAGACATAAATCCGCCACTCTCGCCTACCTGAGAAGAGCTTGAAAGGCAGAAACCACACACAGGAAGACATGAGGTTAATTATTGAGGGTCTTGTAGGGACAGGCACAGGTTGAGACTGGACCAAGGTTGGAACTATATCTGCTGTAGAACTGGTGGGTACAGCTGCAAACTTAACACAGAACAAGGGAGAGATGATATGTGGACTGAATTAACAACTCACATGTTAGAGATTTTTAAACCAAAATCTTCATTGCCCACTGCCATAGCATGCAAACAAAGGACAGGAGAATCAGTTCTTGAATTTTGGAAAAGATTCAATGATGTGTGGACACAGGAAGCCGGTTTGGGTATTCAGCCAGATATGGATCCATTATTGATCCAGACTTTCCTGAGTAATCTCAAACCCCATTTAGTGGTCCCAGTCAAACAAATGATTGCGTCTCTGGCAAGCCGGCGGACAATCCGGTTGAAGGCGGCGGGGGGGAAGGTGTCGTGTCCTCTCCCACTCCTTATGATGACAGCTGAGCAGTTTCTGAGCCGCATCGGTTGTTAGCCGACCACCAGATCTAAAAAGCGGTACCGGGGTGAAGGCTGCAGCTGCTGTTGTTTTGCGGGAAGTGGTTTGCTACAGGACTTATTTGAGCTTTAATTAATATTTATCTTTTTCTTGCACAGTGTGCCACTTATTGGCTGAGAACAATCAGCTAATCTCTCAGCCAGAGAATGGACGGCAGGATTGTCATCTGGCTTCGGCAGCACAGCAGAAGCCAGATGTCGTAAATCTGACTTCATAACAAAAAAGGATCCTAGCAAGTCCCAGGTAAGAGGACAAATAATTGCTAAACGGTTTGTGCTTTGACAGCCCCCCTCTTTTATTTCTCAATCCCTTTCTTACATCAGTTTCCTCCTGCATATCACAATCCCCCTTCACATCACAGTTTACAGTTTACAGTAGTGTTCTGAACCCCCGTTCACAATGGTATCTTAATCTTCTCCCCCACCTTTACAGCACCTCCCCACAGCTTTGTCCTCTGCCCTCCTTCACATCACAGCCCCCTGCATCTCTGGGCCCCTTCACATTACACAGCCCCCTGAATCTCTGGGCCCCTTCACATTACACAGCACCCTGCATCTCTGCCAGTTTCCCATCTTAACCTTCCAGCTCTGCCCCCATCAGAATACAGCCTCCACAGCTCTACCCCCTCAGAATACAGCCTCCACAGCTCTGCCCCTTGCTACCTTATTATGGGTTCACAGAGCTGGGGACACAGTGGGAGACACAGCAGCACTGAATAGTGGGCAGGAACGGGAGGTGCTGAAGTTAACCAGCAGGTGATTGGTTGCTAGCAACCAATCACCTGCTGATTAACTTGGAAAGTTATCTTCAGAAACTCAGTTCTTGACCAATATTCAGAGCTGCTGTGTCTCTGGCTGTGTGTGCAGAACGGTTCTGCCTCCTGCTCTCTGCTCCAATGTGATAGTGACAGCAGCGGAGCAGGGAGACAGAACCGGCACCTAAATGGCTGGACTGTGGCGGTCTGGAAGGCACAGTGTCTCGGTCTGCATTTAGCACACAGTCTGCCATTTAGGCCCCTTTCACACTGGGGCGGGAGGAGCATCGGCGGTGCTTTAGCGGCGGTATTCGGCCGCTAGCTGGGCAGTTTTACCCCCCACTAGCGGCTGAGAAAGGGTTAAAAACCACCGCAAAGCGCCTCTGCAGAGGCGCTTTGCCGGCGATATAGCCGAGGTGCCCCATTGAGTTCAATGGGCAGGAGCGGTATACACACCACTCCTTCACCGCTGCAAAGATGCTGCTTGCAGGACTTTTTTTACCGTCCTGCCAGCGCACCGCTCCAGTGTGAAAGCCCTCTGGGCTTTCACACTGGAGACACAGCAGCGGCTATTTCAGGTCAGTTTGCAGGCGCTATTTTTAGCGCAATAGCGCCTGCAAAACGACCCAGTGTGAAAGGGGTCTTAGTGATGTCTGCTTTAAATGTTAAATAGACTTTGTTATTAAGACTTTGTTATTATGTTTATTATTATGTTTGCTTTGTGTTTATGTTAGGTACCCACCACTGCCAGAATATTGAGGGCAGGAACTTGGAGTTAATCCCTCCACAGATGACGTTGCTCGATCTGGAAAACATGAATGTAAAGCAAAACGTAATTCTCACATGCGTAGTCATAAAAAAAAAATTGTGAGCTGGAAAAAACATAACTGTAATATATAATGATATATTTTATTTTACTCACCAGTAGGGATGAGCCGAACACCCCCCAGTTCGGTTCGCACCAGAACCTGCGAACAGACCAAAAATTTGCGCGAATTTTAGAACCCCATTGAAGTCTATGGGACTCGAACGTTCGAAATCAAAAGTGCTAATTTTAAAGGAAAATTTGCATGGTATTGTCCTAAAAAGGGTTTGGGGACCCGCATCCTGCCCCAGGGGACATGTATCAATGCAAAAAAAAGTTTTAAAAACTGCCGTTTTTTTCGGGAGCAGTGATTTTAATGATGCCTAAAGTGAAAAAAAAAAAGTGAAATATTCCTTTAAATATCATACCTGGGGGGTGTCTATAGTATGCCTGTAAAGTGGCGCATTTCGCGTGCTTAGAACAGTCCCTGCACAAAATGACATTTTTAAAGGAATAAAAGTCATTTAAAACTGCTTGCGGTTTTAATGTAATGTCGGGTCCCGACAATATGGATGAAAATCAGTGAGACAAACGGCATGGGTACCCCCCCCCCCAGTCCATTACCAGGCCCTTTGGGTCTTGTATGGATATTAAGGGGAACCCCACACCCAAACTAAAAAAAGGAAAGGCGTGGGGTCCCCAGGCCCTATATACTCTGAAAAGCAGTATACAGGCGGTACAAACAAGACAGGGACTGTAGGTTTGTTGTTAAGTAGAATCTGTTTGTAATTTTGAACTGGTACATTTTTAAAGTGTAGCTCCAGCCAAAAAAATCTATTTTAAGCTTTTTGGAAAACATAGGGATGGGTTATCACCCATGTGACATTTGTTTTGCTGTCTGTGCACCTCTTCAGAAGATTTCACCTCACTTTCTGTCCCAATAACAAATGTTTTTGACAATGTGGGGTTTTTAGTGAAACAAGGATTGTTGATAAAGCATCAGTGGAGAGGAGACACATTTTTCCCATATTAACTCTTCCCTTCCTAGGGGTAGATTTCATTTTACTTCCTGTTGTCTCCTTCCGTTTGCAAGTAGGAGTCGTTTGTAAGTTGGATGTTTGAAAGTAGGGGCCTGCCCTATATACTCTGCAGAAATTGGGGCCTTAGGTATTGGTGTTGCCACAACACTGTAAGCCCTCACAGTTACTCTTGGTGGGCGCAGGAACAGGCCCTGCTGTGAAATATTAGATCAAGAATTGTAATTAAATGCCCCTGTTGAACAGGGTCAGAAAAATTGGGCCTTTGATGGTGGTGGTGGTGTTGCCACAACACTGTAAGTCCTCACAGTTACTCTTGGTGGGCGCTGGAACGGCCCCTGCTGTGAAATATTAGATCAAGAATTGTAATTACATGCACCCGTTGAACAGGGGCAGAAAAATTGGGCCTTTGGTGGTGGTGGTGGTGGTGCTGGTGCCACAACACTGTAAGTCCTCACAGTTACTCTTGGTGGGCGCAAAAACAGGCCCTGCTGTGAAATATTAGATCAAGAATTGTAATTACATGTCCCTGTTGAACAGGGGCAGAAAAATTGGGTCTTAGGCGCTGGTGCCACAACACTGCAACCCCTCACAGATACTCTAGTTGGAGCACAGGAACGAGCCCTGCTGCAAAGTATTGCATCAAAAATTGTAATTACACGCCCCTATTAAACAGCGGCTGAAAAATTGGGCCTTAGGCACTGGTGCTGGTGCCACAACACTGCAACCTCTCACAGATACTCTAGTTGGAGCGCAGGAACGAGCCCTGCTGCAAAGTATTGCATCAAAAATTGTAATTACATATCCCTGTTAAACAGGGGCTGAAAAATTGGGCCTTAGCCACTGGTGGCGGCGCCCAGAACCAAAAATATTCTTACAAGCTATCAGCATGATCATTGAGGAGGACGAGGATAGTCACTCAGCATAACAGGATAGTCACTCAGCATAACAGGATAGTCACTCAGAATCAGCACAAGCAGTCTTGAAGGGATCTGACATTTAAAAAAAAATTATTCGGTTACATCAGCATCAGGTGCTTGGTAGCTGGTGGTGATCCAAGACTGATTCATCTTTATGAAGGTCAGTCGATCGACCGAGTCAGTGGACAGGAGCACTCTGTGATCGGTTACAAAGCCTCCAGCAGCACTGAATGTGCGTTCCGAAAGAACACTGGATGCAGGACAGGCCAGTAGCTCAATTGCACACTGTGCAAGCTCTGGCCAGTGATCCATCCTCAAGACCCAGTAACCCAGAGTATTTTCGGTGGGAAAGGTGTCCAAGTCAGATCTTGCCCCTAGGTATTCCTGCACCATGTAAAATAGACGCTGACGATGGTTGCTGGAACTGATCATACCTTGGGGCTGCGGACTAAAAAATTGTCTGAAAGCATCGGCCAGACGGCCATCTTCTCCACCGTTCCTTCTTTGACTAACCGAAGCCTCAGCAACATGTTATCCAGGAACAGGAGTTTGTAACCTCCCAGTCTCTGGGAACGCGTTGCACAGACCTTTCTGCAAGGCCTCTCGAAGATGTTTCATCCTCTGCTACCTCTGCGATGGCAAGATAAGGTCCGCAACCTTACCCTTGTAACGTGGATCAAGGAGAGTTGCCAGCCAGTAATGATCCCTCTTCTTGATACCACGAATACGGGGATCCTTCCGCAGGCTTTGCAGGATCAGGGAGGCCATGCAGCGTAGGTTTGCTGAGGCATTCGGTCCGGAGTCCTCTGGGTCACTAAGGACGACATGATCCGCAACCACCTCCTCCCAGCCACGTACAAGTCCATGGGTTTCTTGGGACTGTAAATGATCCCTTGAAGATGGCTGCTGATGCTGAGTGCCAGGCTCCACCTCCATGCTGACACAATCCTCCTCCTCCTCTTCCTGTGTGATCGACGGGCATGCAGGAACGCTGTCTGGATAAAGGGGGCCTTGAGAGGTAAGGAAGTCCTCCTCTTCCTGCCTCTGTTCTACCTCAAGTGCCCTGTCCATTATTCCACGCAGCGTGTGCTCCAACAGGTGGACAAGGGGGACAGTGTCACTGATGCATGCACTGTCACTGCTCACCATCCTCGTGGCCTCCTCAAATCATGACAGGACAGTGCATGCATCCCTGATCATGGCCCACTGGCGTGGGGAAAAAAAACAAGCTCCCCTGACCCTGTCCTGGTGCCATAGTCGCACAGGTACTCATTGATGGCCCTCTGCTGCGTGTGCAGCCGCTGCAGAATGGCCAACGTTGAGTTCTACCTGGTGGGCATGTCACAGATTAGGCGGTTCTTGGGCAGGCTAAATTCCTTTTGGAAGTCAGCCAGCCGACCACTGGCGTTATATGACCGGCGGAAATGCACACAGACTTTTCTGGCCTGCCTTTTCTGGCCATCCTGTAAGCCTGGGTACCTGCCCAAGAACTGCTGCACCACCAAGTTAAGGATGTGAGCCAAATAGGGCACATGGGTCAGTTGTCCCTGTCGGAGGGTGGAGAGGAGGTTGGTGCCATTGTCGGAAACCACCATTCCTGGCTGAAGCTGGCGTGGCGTCAACCACCTCTGAGCCTGCCCCTGCAGAGCTGTCAGAATCTCTGCCCCAGTGTGGCTCCTGTCCCCCAAGCACACCAGCTCAAGCACCGCATGGCATCTTTTGGCCTGCGTACTTGAGTAGCCCCTTGAATGCCTACGGCGGAGTACCGCTGGTTCCGAGGACAAAGCACAGGAAGAGGCCATGGAGGAAGAAGAAGAGGAGGGAGTGGAGGAGAGAGGTGTGTCAGAATCACCAGTAGTAGCATTTTGGAGGCGTGGTGCCAGAACAAAATCCAACACTACTGCACCTTGTCCTGCATCCTTCCCAGCTGCCAGAAGAGTCACCCAATGCACCGTGAAAGATAGGCAACGTCCCTGTCCATGCCTGCTGGACCATGAGTCAGCGGTAATATGCACCTTACCGCTGACCGCCCTGTCCAACGAGGCCAAGACATTGCCTTCCACATGCCGGTAGAACCGGAATCTCCTTCCGTGAGAAAAAGTGGCGTTTGGGAACCTGCCACTGAGGAACCGCACATTCCACAAACTCACAGAAGGGGGCAGAGTCTACCAACTGAAAAGGCAGCAGTTGAAGTGCTAGCAATTTAGCCAAGCTAGCATTCAACCACTGGGCATGTGGATGGCTGGGAGCGAACTTCTTTCGGGGGTGCAGCAGCTGGGGCAGGGAAATTTGCCTGGTACAATCTGACATCGGTGTACCAATAGCAGGTTGCCCGCAAGTACTTGGCTGTGACACACCTAATTCTACACATTCATTCCTCTTAGTGCAGGTCTCAGAGAGGACTGAGGGTAGAGTGGGGTTTGAGATCCCAGCTGATGAGGAGCAAGGAGAGGTCCTCTTTGTTCTTTGGTGTGGGTCTTTTAGGTACGCTTGCCAACGAACTGCTTGGCAGGTCAACATATGTCTGGTCAAGCATGTGGTGCCCAAGCGGGTGATGTTTTGGCCACGCGAGATACGCTTGAGACATATGTTGCAAATAGCAGCAGTGGGATCTAATGCACTTGTCTCAAAAAAAGGCCCACACCAAAGAAATTTTGGAATAACGTGCAGAGACAGCAGCGCCCTGCACATGCGGAGCTCTGCGGTATGATGAAGTTGCTGTGCTGTCCTTAAGCTGGCCCCTGGAGGGCATCCTGCCTCGTTGGTGATGTGCCTCCTCCTCCTCCTCTCTCCTATCAGGCACCCACGTGGAGACAGTGACCTCATCATCCCCTCCCTCCTCATCACTGGAGCAAAGCTGGCAGTATGCTGCAGCTGGGGGAACATGACTTCCAGATTGCTGTCCTTCTTGGGCACCCCCCCTGTCTGGGCTCACGTTACTGCCTTCCTCTAGCTGAGTACCATCATCGGAGCTTTCAAAACTCTGGGCATCCTCCTGGAGCATGTACCCAACACTGTGGTCAAACAGTTCTGGGGACTCCTCAGGAGGACATGGTGGGGCTAGGGAAGAAGTGACTGATGCCATTGATCTGAGGGAAGAGGCCGCGTTGGCAGCTGCTTTGCCAGACAATATACCCTGAGCCTGGGTGAGAGGGGATGAGGAGGATGAGGATGGCTTGGTCATCCACTCTACCAAGTCTTCCGCATGTTGCAGCTCAACACGGCCAGCTACCGAAAAAAAGGACAAGCGTGTGCCATGGCCACGTGCTGATAAGGGAGGCACCGTGTCCACGACCAGCACTGTTGCCTCTAGACACAGAGCCTGCTTGCCCTCTTTTATTGGCTTGTGACTGTCTGCCTCTCCTTGTTGGCCTTCCAGACATACTAATGGCCTGCACTGCAGTGAGATGTAGCTGCACAAATCTGGGATGTATATACATACTGATTATACAGCAGCTAGCAGAATGCCTGCCTGTGGTATCAATAGGATCAGAAGAAGAACACAAGCACTTGTCTTCAGGTAGCTATACTGTAGGTGCAGCTGTGCAGGGTACACAGTACACTAACTTTAAATACTTCAAGAGCCTGCCTGTGCTATTAATAGGATCAGAAGAAGCACACAAGCACTTGTCTTCAGGTAGCTATAGGTGCAACTGTGCAGGGTATACAGTACACTAACTGTAAATACTTCAAGAGCCTGCCTGTGCTATTATTAGGATCAGAAGAAAAACACAAGCACTTATCTTCAAGTAGCCATACTGTAGGTGCAACTGTGCAGGGTACACAGTACACTATCTGTAAATACTTCAAGAGTCTGCCTGTGCTATTAATAGGATCAGAAGAAGCACACAAGCACTTGTCTTCAGGTAGCTATAGGTGCAACTGTGCAGGGTACACAGTAAACTAACTGTAAATACTTCAAGAGCCTGCCTGTGCTATTAATAGGATCAGAAGAAGCACACAAGCACTTGTCTTCAGGTAGCTATAGGTGCAACTGTGCAGGGTACACAGTAAACTAACTGTAAATACTTCAAGAGCCTGCCTGTGCTAGTAATAGGATCAGAAGAACACAAGCACTTGTCTTCAGGTAGCTATACTGTAGGTGCAACTGTGCAGGGTACACAGTACACGAACTGTAAATACTGGAAAAACACCTGCCTGCCAGTATATTAGGAAGAGAATAACAGGAACGGATCTAGCTAAACGGAATACAGTGTATATATATATATATATATATATATATATATATATATATATATACATATACACATACACACACACACACACACAACACCTGGGATGCATATATATACACACACAATACACTGTGCAGCTAACTGAATCGACCTGCCTACTCTAACTTAAATCAAATGACACTGTCTCTATCTATCTCTCTCCACCGCCGCAACACACTACACAAGGCCGCCACGCAGGCGGCCTTATATAGTGTGGGGCGTGTACTAAACTCCCTGAGCCATAATTGGACAAAGCCACCCTGGCTTTGACCAATTACGGCTCTCTGTACACACGGCACTGTGATTGGCCAAGCATGGGGGTCATAGTGCATGCTTGGCCAATCATCAGCCAGCAATGCACTGCGATGCCACATTGAATTATGGTCCGTGATGCGCCACAAACGGCCCATATAGTTCGCAATTCGACGAACGGTCAAACAGGCGATGTTCGAGTCGAACATGGGTTTGATTTGAACTCGAAGCTCATCCCTACTCACCAGCTCTCTGATGCTTGGCTGGACCCTTGCTGCTGACTCCAGGGACATCCTCATCTGCAAGCAGGCCATTTCTCAGCTCTGCCCCCCCTGAAGACCACAGCCTTTCCTCCAGTAGACTGGGCCAGGAGATGCCTCTCTATCTTTTTATTGACTGACGCCCGACAGTCATAAAACCTGCAAATGAAAAAAAACATACAGTATAGTTAATACACGTTACAACAATTTTTCACATATATGTGGTGTGTTCTAAGAGTGATATAATATTTGAATAATTACCTGTGCCTGACGCCAGTGGTGGCCCTGCAAACCTTGGAGACTGCATTCACTGAGTCCCAGGCTCGTTCCCAGGCTGCTCTCTTCGCAGAGGTTGAGACATTTAGGCTGAAGTGTCTCACTTTGTCTCTGTTCACTGCAGCAACCAATGCAAAATTCTCCTCTGGGGTAAATACAGCCCCCCTTGATCTTCTCTGTCTCTTGATTCGCTGGTGCTAGTGCAGGTCGGCGTCAGCAATCTCTTCTGATGTAGGGGGGGCCACATGCCTCCTTTTTTTGGCCATGCTCCCGCTCTACTCCACCTCCATGGGCATTGTTCTCTTCCATGCCTTGGTTCCACTCCATGCCTCTGTTCACCTCCACTCCTCCTCTCCCCTCCACGCCTCTCCTCCCCTCCACGCCTCCTCTTCCCTACACTCCTCTCCCCTCCACGCCTCTCCTTCGCTACACTCCTCCTCTCCTCCTGAGTCCCCTCTTCCACTCCTCTGCTCCCCTCCACTCCTCCGCTCCCCTCCACTCACACCAACATTCTCACTCACAAGACTCACACCTCCATTCTCACTCCCAGACATTCTAATTTCACCAAAAGCACCAAATCACACAAAAACAACCACATATCTAACAATAACACTCTCTGCTCTCACTGCTCTCTGCTCCTCCCTCACCACACCACTTATACCCCCTCTCAAAATGGCGTACAGGGGCAAAGGCTATAGCCACAAGTCACAAACAAAGTAAAAAAAATTGAGATTTCGAATTGTTGCGAAAAACCGCAATGTATTAGAAAAGTACGAATCCATTCGAAGCACGTTAAGCTGCGCAGCAGCGCCATTGTCAGACATGTAAATTTACGAACAAAAAAAAAAATTACGAATGTACGAATCCATTCGAAGTACTTTAGGCAGCGCCATTGTAAGAGAGAAACGAAAAATTACGAATCAACAAACAAAAAAAAAGTTACGAAAGTAGCAGTGTCCAGAATCAACAAAGAACAATGTACTCTACCGAAAGTATGAATTATAAATCAACTAAAAATAAGGCTTTCAGAAATACGACTCATTCCGATTCAACGAAAAATGTCGCTTGCGAAAATAGGAATTCATCTGAACACGAAAATCCCGTTTTACGACATCACGAATGACTACGAATCAACGGCACCGAAAAGAAACAAAACTAAACTAAACAAATTTTTTAGTTGTGCACAAGTCTACAATAAACACTTATTGTGTTTTTTTTTTACCAAAAATATGTAGAAGAATACGTATCGGCCTAAACTGAGGAAAAAAAATGTTTCTTTATATATTTTTAGGGGATATTTATTATAGCAAAAAGTAAAAAATAATGCGTTTTTTTCAAAATTGACGCTCTTTTTTTGTTTATCGTGCAAAAAATAAAAACCTAAGAGGTGATTAAATACCACCAAAAGAAAGCTCTATTTGTGGACGTCAATTTTGTTTGGGAGCCACGTTGCACGACCGTGCAATTGTCAGTTAAAGAGATGCAGTGCCGAATCGCAAAAAGTGCTCTGGTCTTTGGCCGGCCAAATCCTCCTCGGCTGAAGTGGTTAATCAAACGTTGTCTGTTTTAGCACTGTTGCTACCTATTGTAAACGGTCTGTGTTTTGTGATTTTGTATTTATATTTTTGAATAAAGACTAAGGAGTACACCGCTGCCTGTTCCCATTCCTCTTTTGAGGTATGGACCTCTTTGAGGAATCTCTCTTACTTCCTCCTCCCTTGTTTTCTGAGTACCTTTGGTCCCCCTATTGGTGAACTCCACCCAATCTTGGATGAGTCAGCACTCCACTCATTGACCTGACCAGTTGGATTTTGGTCATTTGGTCCATGCCCGTCCCCTTTCTCCACTTTCCCCCATTGACATCTCTGCTTCCTGCCAACTGTATCAGTTAACTTAAATAAGTTCACTTCTCCAACCACCTGCCAAATCAGCCCGCAATTGGATATTGCCAGCTATGCCAATGAACCTGCAAAGAAGCATATAACATGACACTGATAACAATCATCCTGATTTCTTTCATTCTTTTATTTCTTTTTTAATAATATAATAATATTTTTTAACAACAATCCACTATCCCATTCTTATGCACATTTATCTGAACTGACCAACTTGACTGCCCAACAAACTTGCTACTATAGTATCTGGAAATCTATTAATCTGAAGCTTAACTTCAAACTTTCAAAAACTGGGAGCGTTAGCCCTTTTCTCTAGCTAAAATTCTGCAGACTGAGGTATTTGGTTACTTCAGCTGTAGCTAACTATCATAGTCCCATTCCCCTCTAAATTACAGGTACTATATTTCCCTACACCTTGCTAAAGTTCTTCCCTCCTACTTCCTCTGCTTCTCTCTCAATCAACTGACTGGAGCCAAGTTTCCTGAAGGAACACAGACTACAACCATAATATCTTTATTAAGGATGAGCTCAGGCGTGTTTGCAACCCGCACGTGCAGAGCCCACCAGGAAATTGGCACTGCACAGCGCTAATCGCAGGCAGTGAGACATTTTCCCGATCCGCAGCTGCAGAGTTCGAGAAATGTCTCACTGCTTGTGATTAGCGCTGTGCAGTGCCGACTTCCTGGCGAGCTCTGCACGTGCGAGTTGCGAACACGCCTGAGCTCATCCTTAATCTTTATGCAGGACAAAGAACATCTCTTAAAATCTATAATCTTTCAGCGTTAATTTTTGGAACAAAAATGTTTTTCTTACAATATGAAAGAATAAGCCTAATGCCGCGTACACACGAGCGGACTTTACGGCAGACTTTGCTCGGCGGACTTTTCGCCGGACTTTGTCGGCTCCTTGCGCCGGGCTTAAAAAGGGACGGACTTGGACACACATGATCACTGCAAAAGTCCGCTGGTTTGGAACGCGGTGACGTACAGCACGTACGACGGGACTATAAAAAGGAAGTTCAAGCCCCACTACGGCACCCTTTGGGCTCCTTCTGCTAATCTCGTGTTTATCTCGTGTTAGTAGAAGTTTGGTTAGAGACGATTCACGCTTTCCACACTTCAGCTTATTTCAATCGTTTTCTGCGGTTCAGTTTGTGCTTGTGAGGTTTGTATCTGCGTGTTGGTCAGTTCGTAACCTGCCTTGCAGGCTGTTCTGGTCCGCTCGTTCCTGATTTTCAGGTCATTCTTCATAGGCCTTGCTGTTCTTCAGTGCGTTTGTTAAAAGTTTGTTTGTTTGACCAGCTGACCGTTTTCAAGCCATGTCGCATGGACGTACTCGTTCTCCAGTTCGTGCTGCGTGGGGACTTGGTGTTGGGGTTAATACTTTGACCCGAGTCCAGTCCATGAACAGGGCGAGGAGGAGTTCATGGATGAAGAATTGGTTGCGCCAGCGTGACCAATTCTCGCATATGCCTTTGCTCCATGAGCTCCGTGAGAATAATCCTGAGGATTTCAGGAATTATCTCCGGATGACGGACACTGTTTTTGAGCGTCTGCTGGCTATGCTGACCCCCTATATCAGCAGGCGGGATACCTGCATGAGGCAAGCCATCAGTGCGGAACAGAGGCTAGTTGCCACGTTACGTTACTTGGCGACTGGGAGAAGTCTTCAGGATTTGAAGTTCTCCCCCCAGGCTCTGGGGATCATAATCCCAGAGACCTGTTCTGCCATCATTCAGGTCCTGCAGAAGGACTATATGAAGGTAAGTTTTCTCCTTTAACATTACATGATATGTATTAAATGTTTGCTAATGTATAGTCTAAATGTCCTCCTTACCTAATTACCATGCTTGAAATATGCTGTGAATGTCCCCTTTATCTTTATGCATGCCTGTTTTTGGACATTAATCGTTTATTGCCCTACATGTATATTTACCCTCAATAACTTTCCCACCATGCAATCCTGGGTCTATTTATTTTTGTTTAAAACTGTCAGGTGTGTTTTGGACCCTAATTAGAACCCCTCCCCCACCCCTCAAATGTTTAAAACTGTCAGGTGTGTTTTGGACCCTAATTAGAACCCCTCCCCCCACATTCAAATTGATCAATGGGCCATCAGAGGGGGTGATTAATTTTATAAGTGGGCCTTATGTTTTTTATAATTTAAATTACAAACACACATATTAATAATGTTTGACTGCTGTTGTTCACTAATGTTTTTGTGTAATCTGATATCCAAGTAATGTTTAAAATTCCTTATCTTAATTTTTTTTTTTCACTCCACAGTTTCCTTCCAGTACACAGGAATGGCAGACTGTGGCCTCCCAGTTCGCTGACCGTTGTGACTTTCCCAACTGTGTCGGGGCGATTCACGGGAAGCATGTCTGCATTGTGCCACCACCGCATTCGGGGTCTTATTTCTACAACTATAAGGGGTTCCATAGTGTAGTTTTGATGGCGGTGGTCTCAGAACATTTGGACTTTCTGTTTGTCGGGAAGAACGGCCGGATGTCTGACGGAGGAGTCTTTGCATAGACCGAGCTGTGCCAGCGTCTCCAGACTGGTGGCCTGGGATTGCCACCTGATGACCAGAATGTTGATGGACTCCCCTCAGTTTTTATCGCTGATGAAGCGTTTGCTCTCGGTGAGTACTTGATGAGGCCGTTCACCCAAAGGACACTCACCCCTGGGAGGAGGGTATTTAATTACCGGCTGGCCAGAGCAAGAAGAGTTGTGGAGAATGCCTTTGGGATTCTGGCCAGCCGGTTCCTTTCAGCAATAAATCTGGCGGACTATAAAATTAATTACGTCATACTTGCTTGCTGCATCCTACATAACTTTTTACGTAGACATTCTGCGACATATACTACCTCTGTTGGGCCTGAGGCCGGACTTGTACAAGATGAAACAATGACAGGCCTAGAAATTGGCCGTATTGGCTTGGCCCCCCGAACCGCATGTCAAGTGCGTGAGCTATATGTACAGCGCATAAATTAAATAAAAGAAAATATATAAACTTAAATAAATAAACAGAACTAAAAGTCCAGTATAGCCAAGATGCAGGCAAAATCCAGTGATTCTTCCAGTGACACTAGTGACATGAGATAAAAATATTGCAGGGTGACTGTGGTGACAAACGTGGACCTCCACCTTCGGTGATACTAGCCGCTCACCTCAATAGATGGACCCCTGAATGAATCAGTCAGGTCAAACACAGCGGTTCCCTCACAAGGGAATTAACAGGAGGAGATGAGTGCACAGTGAGGCATCAGCAGCAGCAGCTTTCAGTAACCAACAGACAGGCAGTATTCACATGTAAAAAATAAGGAAGGAATCTAGTGCTCTCTGAATAGTAATCGAATCAATTTAATAAAAAAGCGAAAGAACTCACAATAAAATGCACTGTGCCCCAGTGCGGAGGATCATAAACATGGATGAAATGGATGTCCCATACAGGATGGACGAGCGGAGCGCGGGTGACATCACGATCAAGGCACGTTCTCCTTGCCGTACACGTTACGTCCCTCAAAGTGGGCGCGACTTTCTCATCAGCCACTCGTGACGTCACCCGCGCTCCGCTCATCCATCCTGTATGGGACATCCATTTCATCCATGTTTATGATCCTCCGCACTGGGGCACAGTGCATTTTATTGTGAGTTCTTTCGCTTTTTTATTAAATTGATTGGATTACTATTCAGAGAGCACTAGATTCCTTCCTTATTTTTTACATGTGAATACTGACTGTCTATTGGTTACTGAAAGCTGCTGCTGCTGATGCCTCACTGTGCACTCATCTCCTCCTGTTAATTCCCTTGTGAGGGAACCGCTGTGTTTGACCTGACTGATTCATTCAGGGGTCCATCTATTGAGGTGAGCGGCTAGTATCACCGAAGGTGGAGGTCCACGTTTGTAACCACAGTCACCCTGCAATATTTTTATCTCATGTCACTAGTGTCACTGGAAGAATCACTGGATTTTGCCTGCATCTTGTCTATACTGGACTTTTAGTTCTGTTTATTTATTTAAGTTTATATATTTTCTTTTATTTAATTTATGCGCTGTACTGCTTTTTTCTTTGATGCACATTTTGGGATTTGATAAATTTACCCTCAGTATCACAGCTGCTGTCAGATTAGGGTTTTTGGTTTGCGCTGGTTGACTTTGCTTACACGTGAGCTATATGTGAATTATTTTAATGGTCGGGGGGCCATTGCTATTCAACAAGAGCTTTAATTTTTACAAAAAAATAAATATATTTTTAAAAAATATCTTGTTTTTATTCTTGTTTGCATTTAGTTTGGTCTGTCTCCTAGTGCACTTGTAGTAGTGGCAAGTGCATTTACCTTTAGTTAATAAGGCCCTTTGTCACTGTAACCACACCAAAATTTAAAAAACATATTATTGAGAAATAATCAGCCACACACATTGTAGTAGTAAAAACATTTTACTGTGTGCACATTGAAAGGTGCATTTTTTCTTCTTTTTTTTTTTTTCTTTTTTTTTTCAATACTTTTTTTTTTTTTAAATAATTTTTTTTTTTTTCTAAAAATTTAGTTTTTTGAATAACGTTATTAAAGGCATATTTCAACAAAAATAGACCTTGTTTAAAATCTTAAAATTCACAACAGTGTTTAGAAAATCATACAAAAAAAATCAAAGAACTTACAAAGTTCAACATTTTGAGAACGGTGCTGGTGATGTCACCCTTGTAAATCGTTCATTTTTCAGATGCTCAAAATTGAGCATTACAAAAGGGTCAAGTCAACATGTGCTATCTTCCATCATGGGTGAGCAATGTACGTGTTTTGTGTGTGCAATCCCTTTGTTCCTCTCACCACTAAATAATTTTGAGGATGAAGGGGTTGCAAACACAAAACAAGTACATTGATAACCCACGATGGAAGATAGCACATGATGACACACCGTGTGCATCCTAAAAAATTTTTTATAACCAAAAAAAATTTAAAAACACATTTCAACAAGAAACAAACGTCACAAGGAAATGAAGAACATGATTGATGTTTTTAGGCAAAAAGTTATTATATTCTGCCCAAAACATCAATCATGTTCTTCATTTCCTGTTGCATGGAGTCCAGGCGAAGTTGCATGCTGTGAATTTGGTCACGCATTTTATCAATTTGGCCATTCCATAGCATTAGCTGGGCAATCAGTCTTTGGGCACTGTCTGTGCTGAATGGCTCTGCCGCTTGGCCTTCCACAACCAGAAGCTCACCTAAAATGAGTGAAAAAAACAAGGGTTAAAATATGCACGCCTAAATACATTACCTTAAGCTGGGGTGTCAGTCACTCACTTGGTGGGGTTGAAACCTCGCACACTTCCTCCACCTCTGTTTCCTCCAGGTCGTCGGGTGGGCGTGGTCTTGGGCTTGGGCTATCTTCAGCCTAAGGCTGGTGACTTGGGGGGGTCCTGGGATCCTTGGACTGTTGTCTGAGTCTTTTCTCTCCTATGATAATTCAACAAAAGGTATAGTTAAAACACAGTGATATTTTAGATTTTTTTAAATTATATGAAATGTTGGTTATGAGTTGTGGACAATTGCCTTTTTTTGTCCTCAAAAATTTTGAAGACAGGATGAACATTCCCTCTGAACAACAATTCTAAACAATGCACACTTTCAGGCAAGTTTCACAGATGCAGACACCTCAATTATCTCCTATGTGTATTACCCCTCAAAAATGTAGTTATGGTCACATAGTACACTAGTGCTCGTGAGTCCAGATGTGCAAACAGCTGCTGTGTCCTGTCCTTACATTACACTGACTCATTTTTGAAGGAGCATTATATTTTCCAACACATCTACACCACATCAACAAACTTTGGGAACACGAAAAATTATCAAGACATAAATGTATGTCCAACCCTGTACCATCGTATTTGGCGAAAAAATAACGTCATTTTCTAAATTATCATATGTATTTTACAAAGAACGGTCTTTACGAACGATGCTGTATAAACGAAAAAAATATGGATCAGCATGCAAGTTAAGTATCTCAACAGGAAAACACAATAAGTACTTACTTTTTTTAAGCAGCTTCTTTATTCGCCAATATTGTTCTGGCTCCCGACTTTTGATGTCAGACCACCGCTTCCTCAATTGTTCTTTAGACCGTTTTGTGCCAAATTTTTCTTCTAGAGCGGTGACAACTGAGGACATTATTTTGTCCTTACGCATATTCGGTCGTGTGTACGGTCCTTTTTTGCCATTGTAGTCCTCCCTTCTCAATATGGACACCATCTCCACCATCTCTTCAAAAGCCATGTTGGTGGCCTTATATCTCCTCCGGGATGTGGATGGTTGTGGCTCCGGGCTTTCCTCCGCGCTACTTCCACTGATTCTCTCCGCCATCTTTATCTATATACTCCCACTGCGCAACTAAGAGTGAAGGGGCGGGGACAAATCGTACTAAAGAACGTCAGGGGCGGGCGACGCAGGCGGAGCATGACACATGCGCAGTGTATATAAAGCTATTACGATGGCCTACGTATGTCCGTGCGGAAGTAGCGAGCGTCAGAAACGAAGGTAAGATTAAAGTGGGGGTGTGTGTGTTTGGTGAATGTGTTTGGTGTGTGTGTGTGTGTCCCCTAGATTCTTCACCAAATAATCCTGTGAGTTGTGACTGACATTACACTTTGGATCTTGTGTCTTGTCTTTCAGCAACAATGAATCCCTTTAAAGAGGCAGATTTTTTGTCGCGATTTATTGACCTATATCAGGAAAAGAAAAACCTGTGGGAGGTCAAACACCCACTATATTACAATAGAGATGTAAGGAAGGCAACACTGGGCACACTTTTAGAATTTGTGAAGACTCAAGTCCCCCAGGCAGACCTCAAGTTTGTGGACAAGAAAATTGGTATTTTGTGAAACATGTACAAGCGGGAACACAATAAAATCCAGGAGTCGCTCAGATCCGGAGCAGCAGCCGACCAAGTTTATGTCCCCAAGTTGTGGTACTACCACAAAATGCGATTCCTGGATGACCAGACAGAAGCCAGGCAATCACTTTCGACCCTTCCCCCCACCCTTCCCCCCACTCTTCCCTCCAGCCTTCCATCCACCTCCACCCCAGCTGCGGAGTCCCAGGAAGAACTGGGCCTTTTCATCATTGATGAAGTGGATGCGCCCAGCTTCAGCCAGGTATCCTTTTTTGTTGAATTTGTGATTGTGTAAATGTTATTAATTATGTTAACGTGTAAAATTTTTAAGTGCTTCATAAAAAATGACTTCAATCACAAATATTAATATGTAGACATATCACTAGACAGTAGTGGCCAAAAAAATACCTCTGCATAGGTGTGCGCAGCCTCTTGCATTAGGGTGTGCACCCCAAAGCTCAAATACATATGCATGTGTATATGTACTGATGGTGTCAGTAGGGCAGTTTATTTTCTTTTCCAAAAAATTATTTTCTTTTGTAACTTTTTTTGGGGGATGAAATATCAGTGGTCTAAACAGGGGGGAATATGCACCACACAAGGCAATTAGGGTGTGCCCAGGCACACCCTGTGCGCACGCCTATGTACTTCAGATATTGTTGATCACCTGAAATAATGGTGGTGTCAAATAGATAGCCTTTACTATTTGTTGAGAATTATATTTGCAAGTCATGAGCTGAAAATTGTGTGTGATTGCGTAACACAAAATTACAACTATGTCCCTTTTTTTGACACAGGATGACCTCAGCCAGGAGGAGGCCTTGACCAGTGGGAGAGAGGAGGAGGCCTTGACCAGTGGGAGAGTGGAGGGGGCCTTGCCCAGTGGGAGAGAGGAGGAGGCTGTGGCTGGGCCGAGTAGAAGCCGCACGGAGTGTCAGGTGCTTCCCCTCCGCATTCTCACCAAAACGCCCAGGAGAATGACCCAAACTGAGGAGGAATCCCTAGCCCTCATACGTGAAGCAAGCCAAATCCTGAGTACACCACCCAATCCAGAGGAGGCGTATGGCACCTATATAGCCAGCAGTTTGCTGGAGTTGGAAAAGGGCCAACACCTCCTCTGTGAGGGTTTGATTTTTCAGGCCTACCAGAAGGGCTTGAGAGGGGAGCTTACTGCTACCACATATCTGGCAGATGAAGCCACTCCTCCTCTCCTCCTCCTGCCCCAAGTACACCACCAGAGGCCCAGCCTCCAAGGAAGGCTGCAGAGAAACGTGGAGGGAAGGCTGCAGAGAAGCGTGCAGGGAAGGCTCCACGGAAGACTCGAAAGTGATTGCCTGGTTTCTGTCTGGTCTGACTGTGCTCCCTAGTCGCAAGATACCAATTTTCGTGTCCTAAAACTTGATGTGTGTCCTGGGGGACGAAAGGCTTCACACATTCTAAAAGTGTCTCCAGTGTTGCCTTCCTAATTTTTTGTTCACCAAAATAAATGGATTTTTTTGTTACCTTACATTTTTGACTATGTGTTTTGATTCCAAAACGCCATTTTGTTTGGGAGTAGGCAGGTACAGGTCAAAAAGACTATGGGGTTGATTTAATAAAAGCAAATAGACTGTGCACTTTGCAGAGGGCAGTTGCCCTCTGCAAGTGCAATTGCTCCAGAGCTTAGGAAATGAGGTAAGGCTTGACTTTGCAAAGAGTACCCAATCCTGTGCAGGGAAAATTCAAAAACAGCATTTTTGCTTGCACATGATTGAATGATGGAAGTCAGCAGAGCTTCTGCTCATTTACTAAGCTCTGGAGCAACTGCTCTTGCAGAGGGCAACTGCACTTTGCAAAGTGCACAGTCTTTTTCCCTTTAGTAAATCAACTCATATGTGTGTTTTTGCCAAAAGGCTAAATCATTTCTAAGATCAAGTGAAAAGTACTAGTGAAAAGTTCACTTTAGAAATTGCACAGCAAGTGCACTTGTTGGAAGTGCAGTTGCTGTAAATCTGAGGGGAAGAGCTGAAATGAGGGGAAGCTCTGCTGATTTTATCATACAATCATGTGCAATAAAAAGGTTTTTCTTTTTTTGGGGTTCCTTGCATGTGCCCCTCGGATCCACAGTGAAGGCACTTCAAAATGCTCTTTCTGTGCAATTCCAAGTAGAATTTACACTTGTAGTGAAAAATGAATTTGCCTTTGAAAATAAACCCCCCTATGTCTAATTAACAAGGGACACCAACCTCATTAAGGTTCATTAAAACAACACAAAATATTAAGGTTATTGTGGTAACTTGAAAATACAAAAAAATAAACAAAAAAAAAACATTTTGTATAATTTAGCACACATTGTAAAATAGATAAGTGTTGAAATCATTAAAAAAAATAAAGATGAGTCCAAAATCTAATTTAATACTTTATTTATGGATATCTGGCTTTTTAAAAATATCATATTAGTCATGGCATGAGGACAAATCATGAAGAAAGTAGTGTGTGAGAACTGTGTGTGAATATAAAGCAGAAAAACAACTTCATTCCTTCATTATAAAGATAAAAAAGAGCTGTATTGAAAGATCACAGAAGAGGAATGTGCTAGCTTCTACCATACCGAGCGCTTCCGTCTTGTAATTGCTTCAGAGCATGCGTCAGTTTGAGTTCGTCGGAGTAGCACACAGACGACCGGTTTGTCCGCTAGAAAGAAGAGTCCGTCAGATAGATTTAAAACATGTTTCAAATCTAAGTCCGTCCAACTTTTGAGCAAACACAGTCCGCTGGAGCCCACACACGATTGAATTGTCCGACGAAATCCAATACGCCGGACCAAGTCTGCCGTAAAGTCTGCTCGTGTGTACGCGGCATAAGAATAAGCAAGTACAATTAAAATGAAGGTGCTGGTCTAATTTAAATTGGATTTAAAATTAAACAATCAAATGACAAGCGTTGGACAATACATAATGATGATACCAACTGACCCATGTAATAATGTAAACTTTCTCCTTCAACCTTCTGAAGCACATTTTTCAATCTGCATTTCCTGTGTGTGTGTGTGTGTGTGTGTGTGTGTGGGGGGGGGGGGGGGGTAGGTCATCAAAGGGTCCTCATGAGATCATCGCCCAGAACTTGTAGCAGGCATGCATGCCAGTTGGCTTTCCGGCATCTGCAGGCATATGCAGGGTGTAATGGCGGAAGAGAGTGCTTTGTCACAGGAGAGATTGATTGTGCACATCAATAGATTAATGTTTGTACAATCAGGGTCCCTATACATGGATGAAATGTGTCTGGTTCTGGCTGAACCAGATAAATTTTGATTTATGTATGGCCAATTTAAGGATATTGGGCTCCATTCACAAAAGCAGATAGCATGCAGTATTTAGGTGTTTTCCCAAATACCGCATGCGATCCCGAAAATGTCAATTCACTATTACTTTATGCGGTATTTACCGCATAAAACAAAAATGATTTGTAAATGCAGCATAGAACAGGATTTAAAGTCAATTCACAAAAGGAAATAAATAAATGCAGTAAATAAGTAGTGGTCCTGGCATGCGATAGCTAACGAACTGGCAGCTGCCGGCATTCTTAATAACCAGTAAACAACATGGTTGCTAAGGAGCAGGCGCTTGCCAGGTCCTTAACAACTGATGAGTCATCAGTTGTCAGTGGGATTTCCTGCTGACAGCAGAATGTAAACAAAGGAATTGCCGGCAATTAAATATTAACCACTTCCGGACCGCCGCACCTGGATATACGTTCTTTCTTTGACGTGGAATATCATTGTTAAGACAGCAGCTAGCTGCCATAACCCCGGTATCATCGTGTTTGGCCGGCGGTCCGCTACAAGATAAAAGTGGTCTCTGTGACAGATTCACCGCAAGATCACTTTTGTCGGCGGCGGGAGAGGGCCCTCCCTCCCGCCGCACTCCGGTGCCTTCCGCTGCTTACTGGAGGCGTCGGCAGCAGCGGAGGCGATCGGGTCCTCTCTGTGGCTGAGCATGAAGATGAGTGAGGGGAAGATGCCCCCCACCTGTCTCCATGACATTGCATGGCGGAAGCAACGTCAAAATGTCACTTCTGCCAATAGCTCTTAAAGGGCCATTTTTTTATATCATTTTTTTTAAATGACAATTTTTTTATTTTTTTTTTTGCATTTTAGTGCAAATATTAGATCTGAGGTCTTTTTGACCCCAGATCTCATATTTAAGAGGTCCTGTCATGCTTTTTTTCTATTACAAGGGATGTTTACATTCCTTGTAATAGGAATAAAAGTGACACTTTTTTTTTTTTTTTTAAACAGTGTAAAAATAAAAAATAAAAGGTAAAATAAATAAAAAAAAAAAAACATTTTTAAAGCGCTCCCTGTCCCGCCGAGCTCGCGTGCAAAAGCGAACGCATACGTGAGTAGCACCCGCATATGAAAACAGTGTTCAAACCACACATGTGAGGGATCGCTAGAGCAAGAGCAATAATTCTAGCCCTAGATCTCCTCTGTAACTCAAAACATGCAACCTGTAGAATTTCTTAAACGTGGCCTATGGAGATTTTTAAGGGTAAAAGTTCATCTCCATTCCACGAGCGGGCGCAATTTTGAAGCGTGATATGTTGGGTATCAATTTACTTGGCGTAACATTATCTTTCACAATATTAAAAAAAAAATGAGTTAACTTTACTGTGGTCTTATTTTTTAGTTAAAAAAATATTGTATATGTATTTTTTCAAAAAAAAGTGCGCTTGTAAGACCGCTGCGAAAATACAGTGTGACAGAAAGTATTGGAACAACCGCCATTTTATTCTCTATGGTGTTAGAAAAAGAATGTATAATGTTTTTGGGTTCTAAGTAATTTTCTAGCAAAAAAAAAAACTGTTTTTAACTTTTTAACTAATACATTTTATTTATAATGCCCTTTTCATCAAAAGATCTCAAAGTGCTACAGTTTAGAAACAAAAAAGAAAAATGAGCAGTTTATACAATGAAACAAACAAACATCTGAAAAGGACAAAAAGCTTTGCTAAAAAGAAATGTCTTAAGACCTTTTTTAAAACAGTCAGTGGATTGAGGCTTGGTCCTTAAGAGGTTAAGAGAAAATAAACAGCATGGGGGTCCCCTCCATTCCATACCAGGTCCATTGGGTCTGGTATGAATTTTAAGGGGAACCCCAGGCCAAAATAAAAATACAAAAAATGCCATACCCTTATCCATGCAGCCTGGCAGGTCAGGAAAGGGGGGGGGGCGAGTGAGTGCCCCCCCTCCTGAACCATACCAGGCCACATGCCCTCATCATGGGATCGGTGCATTAGGGCAGGGGGGATTCCCCCGAAAACACATTGTCCCCATGTTAATGAGGGCAAGAGCCTCTTCCCCACAACCCTAGCTGGTGGTTGTGGGGTCCCCGGATGATGGACTTATCGGAATCTGGAAGTCTCCTTTAATAAGGGGGCCCTCATGTCCCACCCCCTCAGTAGTACCCCCTCATTCAATAACGAAAAAGTGTAGTGCAAATAAACACAGGAGGCATTTTTTGACAAGTCCTTTATTAAAAAAAAAAAAAAAGAAGAAGAGTAAACAAACAAAACAAGCAGTAGATCCAGTGTCAATCACGATGATTGTGACGTCATCGACCAGGGCATGCTGGGTCAAAGGCATCACAAGGGGACTGGGTTAAGTTAATTTAGAGGCGGCAGAGCTGTCGTTCGTCAGGAGCCTTAAAGCGGGGGTCCACCTATCTATCGTTTTTTTTTTTTTTTTTTTGAGTTCATTCACAAACTTTTCTTCTCAGCATTACATACTCACATATTGTGTGTAATATGTCCGCCTGTGTCATATTTCGTCGGAAAGAATAACTTATATTATTCACTGCAGGTGGTTTCCATCTTCATTGTGGGCATTTGAAGCCCACAAGCATTTATTTCCTGGATGTGGTGAATGCTGTGCTCCCAGCATTCACTGCTCGTTCCCGCACATGCTCAGTGGCATCCTGGGAAGCCTGAGACTAGCTCCCAGGAGTCTGGGAGAGGCTAGAAACACGCCTACTCCCACGGGAGGAGAACCAGGAAGTGCAAAGAAGAATAGAAAAATAAAAGGTAATTACGGCGATTTAAATTTTTTTAAACGGCATGTCAGCATCTAGGCAAGGAAGAGAATACATACAGATATTTGTTCAAAATTTGGGTGGAACCCCGCTTTAATTGGGTGTGGAGCTCTTCTTTAATTTTTCTGATCAGCAGCTGGCATTCATCGTGATTGACACTGGATCTGCACTGGGGAACTCATTTTTTTCTTTTTGTTTGTTTAATAAAGAACTTGTCAAAACCTGCTTCCTGTGTTTATTAACATTACACCTTTTTTGGTGAATGAGTAGGGGTACTATGCACCCCATACTCATTCACATGGGGGTGGGATATGGGGGCTCCCTTGTTAAAGGGGGCTTCCAGATTTCACTAAGTCCCCCGCCTGCAGACCCCCACAGCCACCGACCAGGGTTCTGGGGAAGAGGCCCTTATCCTCATCAATATGGAGACAAGGTGCATTTGGGGGAAGCCCCCGCCCCAAAACACCCCCCCATGTTGAGGGCTTGTGGCCTGGTATGGTTCAGGAGGGGGGAAACTGCTCGCTCAACCCCCCTTTCCTGACCTGCCAGGCTGCATGCTCGGCTAAGGGTCTGGTATGGATTTTGGGTGGACCCTGCGCCGGTTCTTGTTATATTTTACAGTGGGTTCCCCTTTAAATCCATACCAGACCTGAAGAGCCTCGTATGGATTGGGGGAGGGACCGCGTGCTGTTTTTTTTTGTAATTTTTAATTGCTGGCAATTCTTTTGTTTACATTCAGCTGTTAGCGGGGAACCCCGCTAACAGCTGATGACTCATCGGTTGTTGTGGACGTGGTGGTCACCCGCTCCTTAACAACCATGTTGTTTATTGGTTGTTGAGGAGGCCGGCGGCCGCCCTATCCTTAACAGCCAACTATTTACACTGTTTGTTCAAGACTGCAGGCTTTCACTACTAAAGTACCTCACGAAATAAAATAAAATAGCGCATGGACTTTATAAAATAGTGCATTTAATAGCATTTTGTTAGTGAAATTCAAAAACATTTTTGAAAAACGCTGTGTGGTCTCCCACATACTCGGAAGATACCGCTTTGTGAATGGAGCCCATTGTTTTTATTTTTTTATTTTAAAGGTGAAATTTTAATTAAACCTGTCAATAGAGAAATTCTAAAAGTTCTAGTACCCTGGTTGTTATGCCAACCCTCTGTCTTCAGTAGTTCCTGATTTATTGATCTAAAAAAATAAATAAATAACAATAAAAAAAAAAAAATCAGCAAAAAGCCAGAAGACCTTATCTGCATAATTGTGGTTCACTCATAAATTGTTTCCTTTTATTACTTCATCTTTTTTTCACTCAGTGTTTATACTCTTCATATTGTAAAATCAATATAACCAATATACTCTTTATATCAAAAGATTTAAAATATATTGTAAAAATCTTAAATACTTTAAAGAAAAAAGTTGCTACGAGATTTAAATATTGTATTGGAAGATGTTAAAGCCCAATCTCAGGCATACATAATCCCTCTCCCATTACGCCCTCCCACCCCTCTTTGACCCAATCCCCCATTTATACACAAAAAAACATCCTCTAAAAGCATTTTTCACCTATACTCTTGAGTTCCTTGCTGACACTGCTTTTGGAAGTGGGGGACTTTGATACAGCACTGCAGTATATGTTTGCACTGACCACAGGAATGTTAACAGACTATGCATTCTTCTGGAGTCTTAAAGAGACTTGCTGCTGGACAGTTAATAGAGTGTCCAGGTCACCCAGCCAGCAAGCTAAATAAGGAAGGACCCTTCCACTCTGCTGAAAGAAGAGGAGAAGATTTGGAATCCAGCTTGTCACTTGACCATGGTCAGCGATATGTTAAAGGGAGTGGTGAAAGCTTATTTGTGTGTGTGTGTGTTGGTGGAAAAGACCAAAAGATTCCCCCATGACGGGATTTTGAAGGCACTACCATAAATAATGCAATGTAAATACAAAATAATTTTTATTACAAAAATAGAAAAAAAAATAGACAAAATATATACAAATCAAATACAAAAAATATGCACAAATGGATACATCAAAAACAAATTACGTGTGGTTATAGATACAAATAGCATTGAAGTGGAAGAAAAATCCAAAATCAGGATATAAAAAGTCTCACTGAACCGACGCGTTTCAGAGAATCCTTCATCAGGGTGACCAAGTGAGAGTTACCATCTACAAAGTTACAAAGTCAAAAAGAATAATTAGCATCACACACAACTTGAATGACAATCCCCCCACACCCAGTGAAGGTCTGTGTGAAAGCCATACTCACTTCCAAAGTACACATGCTATAAGAGTATCCATGGCATAAAATCAGCTTCACAAAGGTCTCCCAGGCCGTGTGCACCAAAAGTCACCTAAAGATTAATCATCCAAATGGTATTGTAGAGAGCTGGTGTATCAGGAAAAAAAATTCCAATTTGTGCTGAAAAACGCCGCACCTGAATGTTTGGCGCGGCGTTTGTGCGCAGGCTGGGGTCCAAACGTGTCCGGACCTAGAACCAAGAACACAGCCCTATAAGAAATAATAATTCAAAAAGTAGGAGTGAGCGATAGCAACTCGTAGGATCGATAGTAAATCAGATCCCAAAGTGTATAAAAATGTAGATACATATATAGGGACCAGCAGTAGGGAACATACCTGTGAACTAGATCCAAAAGGTAAAACCTTCAGTCTGTCATGTGGGGGAGAGAGGAGAGAGGCTGAGAGTCCACGCTGGCAACAAGTCAGCTGCAGATTATAAGGGAACCCAATTCAGGGGGAATAAGGGTAATTCTAATATAGGTAGATGTATTCCAATAGTATAAGAGTAATAAGAAGATAAAAACCAAACATGCAACTTGGATGGGCATGAGAGTAAAAAACGAGAAAAAAATAGCCCAAGTGTGTGTTGGTGGGGGTATACTCAGAACTGCTTTAGGCCCCGTTTACTATTGGGGTGGCTGGTGTTAAAAATAGATGGTTCACCTGCAATTTTACAACCCCCCAAAAATCCCCTCTTAACCACTTCAGCCCCGGAAGGTTTTACCCCCTTCCTGACCAGTGCACTTTTTACAATTTGGCACTGCGTCGCTTTATCTGCTAATAGCACGGTCATGCAATGTTATACCCAAACAAAATTTGTGTCCTTTTCTTCCCACAAATAGAGCTTTCTTTTGATGGTATTTGATCACCTCTGTGATTTTTGTTCTTTGCGCTATAAATGGAAAAAGACCGAAAATTTTGAAAAAAAAATGATATTTTTGTTATAAAAAAAATCCAATAAACTAAATTTTAGTCATACATTTAGGCCAAAATGTATTCAGCCACATGTCTTTGGTAAAAAAAAAAAAGTCAATAAGCGTATATTTATTGGTTTGCGCAAAAGTTATAGCGTCTACAAACTAGGGTACATTTTCTGGAATTTACACAGCTTTTAGTTTATGACTGCCCATCTCATTTCTTGAGGTGCTAAAATGGCAGGGCAGTACAACCCCCCCCCCCCCCCAATGACCCCATTTTGGAAAGTAGACACCCCAAGGAAATTGCTGAGAGGCCTGTTGAGCCCATTGAATATTTTATTTTTTTTGTCCCAAGTGATTGAATAATGACAAAAAAAAAATATATATATATATATATATATATATATATATATATATATATATATATATATATATATATATATATATATATTTTACAAAAAGTTGTCACAAAATTATATATTGCTCACACATGCCATGGTTATATGCAGAATTGCACCCCAAAATACATTTTGCTGCTTCTCCTGAGTACGGGGATACCACATGTGAGGGACTTTTTGGGAGCCTAGCCGCGTACGGGGCCCCCGAAAACCAATCACCACCTTCAGGATTTCTAAGGGCGTAAATTTTTGATTTCACTCCTCACTACCTATCACAGTTTTGAAGGCCATAAAATGCTAAGATGGCACCCCCCCCCCCCAAATGACCCAATTTTGGAAAGTAGACACCCCAAGCTATTTGCTGAGAGACATGTTGAGTCCATGGAATATTTTATATTTTGCCACAAGTTGCGGGAAAATTATACATTTTTTTTTTTTTTTGCACAAAGTTGTCACTAAATGATATATTGCTCAAACATGCCATGGGCATTTGTGGAAATGCATCCACAAATACATTCTGCTGCTCCTCCTGAGTATGGGGATACCGCATGTGAGGGACTTCTTGGGAGCCTAGCTGCGTACGGAGCCCCGAAAACCAATCGCCGCCTTCAGGATTTCTAAGGGCTTACATTTTTGATTTCACTCCTCACTACTTATCACAGTTTTGAAGGCCATAAAATGCTAAGATAGCACAACCCCCCCCCCCAAATGACCCCATTTTGGAAAGTAGACACCCCAAGCTATTTGCTGAGAGGCATGGTGAGTATTTTGCAGCTCTCATTTGTTTTTTATAATGAAGAAAGAAAAGAAAAAAAATGTACTTTTTTTTCTTTTTTCAATTTTCAAAACTGTGACAAAAAGCAAGGTCTGCAAAATACTCAACATACCTCTCAGCAAATAGCTTGGGGTGTCTACTTTCCAAAATGGGGTCATTCGGGGGGGGGGGTGTTGTGCCATCTGGGCATTTCATGGCCTCCGAAACTGTGATAGACAGTGAGGAGTGAAATCAAAAATTTACACCCTTAGAAACCCTGAAGGTGGTGCTTGGTTTTCGGGGTCCCAAAAAGACTTACACATGTGGTATCCCTGTACTCAGGAGAAACAACAGAATGTATTTTGGGGTGTAATTTCACATATGCCCATGGTATGTTTGAGCAATATATCATTTAGTGACAGCTTTGTGCAAAAAAAAAAAATGTCTTTTTCCCGCAACTTGTGTCACAATATAAAATATTCCATGGACTAGACATGCCTCTCAGCAAATAGCTTGGGGTGTCTACTTTCCAAAATGGGGTCATTTGGGGGTTTTGAACTGTCCTGGCATTTTACGCACAACATTTAAAAGCTTATGTCACACATCACCCACTCTTCTAATCACTTGAAGACAAAGCCCTTTCTGACACTTTTTGTTTACATGAAAAAACATTTTTTTTTTGCAAGAAAATTACTTTGAACCCCCAAACATTATATATTTTTTAAAAGCAAAGGCCCTACAGATTAAAATGGTGGGTGTTTCATTTTTTTTTTTTTTCACACAGTATTTGTGCAGCGATTTTTCAAACGCATTTATTTGGGGAAAAACACACTTTTTTAATTTTAATGCACTAAAACACATTATATTGCCCAAATATTTGATGATATAAAAAAAATGATCTTAGTCCGAGTACATGAATACCAAACACGGCATGCTTTAAAATTGCGCACAAACGTGCAGTGGCAACAAACTACATACATTTTTAAAAGCCTTTAAAAACCTTTACAGGTTACCACTTTAGATTTACAGAGAAGGTCTACTGCTAAAATTACTTCCCTCGATCTGACCTTCGTGGTGATACCTGACATGCATGGTGCAATTGCTGTTTACATTTGACGCCAGACCGACGCTTGCGTTCGCCTTTGCGCGAGAGCAGGGGGGGACAGGGGTGCTTTTTTTTTTTTTATTTTTTTTTTTTTTTGCTTTTTTATCTTATTTTTAAACTGTTCCTTTCGTTATTTAATCATTTTTATTGTTATGTCAGGGAATGTAAATATCCCCTATGATAGCAATAGGTAGTGACAGGTACTCTTTTTTGAAAAAATTGGGGTCTATTAGACCCTAGATCTCTCCTCTGCCCTCAAAGCATCTGACCACACCAAGATCGGTGTGATAAAATGCTTTCCCAATGGCGCTGTTTACATCCGGCGAAATCTAAGTCATGAAATGCTCGTAGCTTCCGGTTTCTTAGTCCATAGAGATGATTGGAACCATTCTGGTCTCTGATCAGCTCTATGGTCAGCTGGCTGAATCACTGGCTGCATTCTCAGGTTCCCTGTTGGGACAGGAGAGCCAGAGAAAACCATGGAAGATGGTGGGGGGGAACATTCCCTCCCACTGACTGAAGGGGCAAAACGCAGGTGCTAGCAGGTATCTGGGCTGATCCCGCTAACACTGCGTTTTTGGGAACCCTAAATGCTAGTATAGATCTGATCGGATCAGATATTGATCCGTTCAGATACTATACCACTAAGGGAGGTGTATACTGTGTGCATGGGTGTTAGCGGTACTGGCACTAACCTGGCGCTGCCTGGGGCAACGCAGACCCTATCTGACTCTAAAACGTAACTTATATCACCTCCAGGTGATTAGGGGGTTAAACCTTTATTAGGTAATAAACGGTGGGTGCCCTGACACTATAAAAAATATACTAACTAACCAGCGTCACCCGTAACAGTTATACGGTGATCACTGGTGAAAGGGTTAACTAGGGGGCAATCAGGGGGTTAAAACCTTTACTAGGTAGTATATGGGGGTCCCTGACGCTATAAAACGCTGACGGCAAACCTAAATACTTACCTCCCTAACTAGCGTCACCTGTGACACTAATACAGAGATCAGATAAACGATTGCTTAGTGACACTGGCGACGGGGGGTGATCACGGGGTTAAAAAACTTTATTGGGGGGGGTTAGGGGGGTACCCTAGACCTAAAGGGGCATAACACTAACTGCCCTACCGCTTATAACTGTCACAAATGACACCAATGCAATAATCAGAAAAAAAAACCTGCTATTGGTGTCACTGTGACAGGGGGTACAAGGGGGTGATCGGGGGGTGATGGGGGGTGAAATGTGTGCCTAGAGTGTTCTTCTGTAAGTGTTGTGTTTGGTGCACTTACTTGGATGTCTTTTCTCCTCGGAAGCCGGAACGAAAAGGCTTTACGAGGAGCGATGACATCACTTCCTCCGCTTCTGTTTACAGTTCAGAAGCCGAGGAAGCCTGTCATTCGCCAGGAGCGATCGTGAGGGGGTGGCCACGAATCAGTGGCCTCCCCCTCACCTCGGATCGCTCCTGACAAGAATCCGACCGCCGCAGGCACGGGTGGGTTTGATCGGACCCCCTGCCCGCAGGCAGGGACGTACAGGTAAGCCCTTATGCCTGCCCGTGCCATTGTGCCGACGTACATCAGCGTGCAGCAGTCGGAAACTGGTTAAGCTGCAGAGCAGCTGAATGGGCAGTGCCGGGACAAGGTCATCCAGTGCCCAGGGCGAAGATGCCAAATGGCGCCCCCCCCAACCCCCCGCCTCAAGGTTGAATAGCAGGTGGGATGTGATAAATTGCGATGCATGCAGTTTAATAGTGGTACACATTCTATCCTGCAAATAAATATGGGGCTCACAATGGTGTGGAAAAAAATTCCCCAGCATTAGTTGTGAGGGAAAAATGCCCCTGCATATGGGGTGTCACTGAAATGAAAAATGTGGTGCGAGTCTATGGACTGATTTAGTGGCGGTTTGAAGAGGGAGGGGAGCTGGAAGGGTGGGGGCTCTATGGGATCCATTTATCTAGGGGGCCTTTTGTGGCTCCAAGGGAATAAGGCTTCATTCCCAGGTGCAGCCAGGGGTTAGTAAAACCAGGCAGTTGAGCCATAGCTTTACTGCCCCAGACCTTTACACTAACTCCTGGTCATGGCTGTATACATGCCACAGCAAAACTTAAACAGCATATCACTTTTAATGGGTGTTGCCTCCACTGGACGTAATGAGTGCAGTTCTATGGCTCTGCGCCACAGCCGTGTGCAATGCACATGATTTTGTCGCGGTAGTACAGCAGTATTACCCCCTTATAGCAGGGTCCCTAGAGTTCCCCTCTATATCAGAGTTCACAAAGTCCCCCAAGTCATCTCTCACATCAAGGTCCCTAGTGTTCCCCCTTACATCATAGTCCCCCCCCCTTTCATTAGGGTACCCAAAGTCCTCTCCTTACATCATGGTCCCCAGAGTTCCCCTCTTATATCAGAGTTCTTCCTTTCATTAGGGTCCCTAACATTCCCCCTCTTACCTCAGGGACCCCAGATTACCCCCTTACCTCAGGGATACCAGATTCTCCCCTCTTTAGATCAGGGTCCACAGAGATCCCCCTTAGACCAGGTCCCCAGAGATCCCCCCCCTGACTCAGGGTCCCCAGTGCTCCCCCTTGGCTCAGGGTCCCCAGTGCTCCCCCTTGGCTCAGGGTCCCCAGAGATCCCCCTTGGCTCAGGGTCCCCAGAGATCCCCCTTGGCTCAGGGTCCCCAGAGATCCCCCTTGGCTCAGGGTCCCCAGAGATCCCCCTTTGGCTCAGGGTCCCCAGAGATCCCCCTTGGCTCAGGGTCCCCAGAGATCCCCTTGGCTCAGGGTCCCCGGAGATCCCCCTTGGCTCAGGGTCCCCAGAGATCCCCTTTAGCTCAGGGTCCCCAGAGATCCTCATTGGTTCAGGGTCCCCAGAGATCCTCATTGGCTCAGGGTCCCCAGTGCTCCCCCTTAACTCAGGGTCCCCAGTGCTCCCCCTTGGCTCAGGGTCCCCAGAGATCCCCTTTAGAGCAGGGTACTCATAGATCCTACTTATATCATGGTTCGTTTCTTCTCAGTGCAGCTACAAGACATACAGGAAGAAGCTGTGGCACTGGGATCAGGCAGGTTTGCAGGAGAAAGTTCCATTCTCCTCTTACTCTGAAGACGAGCCTGGGGGGGGGGCGAGCACCTGATCCATTGCTGGGATTCCAGCGGTCCTATCAACTAGCCACAAACACTGAAGGGGGTGGGCAGGGGCGGGAGAGGTGGATACTATCAGCCAGCATATTTTTACTAACAACGGCGCTGTGGCTGAGAATCAAAGCAACAGCAGCAGGAACGCTGAATGGGCATTTGAAAATGGAAGCCCCTGGCCGCTCTCTCTTCTCCTGCACTGCCAATAGGAGAAAGGGGGGGGGGGAGTGGAGGAAACATTCAGACAGCCCGCCTCTACCGTGTCACACCGCCGCTGCCTGAGTTCAGGTGAGCGGCAGCCCGCTGGCGCTGTCACCGCTTCCCTGATGGGGGGGCGGAGGGAGGGGGCTTAACAGCACCCGCTACAACTGCCAGCTTCCTTGATGCTGTCACGCCTCAGGCGAGTGTCACCCCCTCATAGCAAAGCCAGAGAGTCTGAGCACTGTAACAGCAGTGATTTGATGGATCAGTGAATTGTGCAGCTTGCAATTTGGCGCCCCACCTCCAGCCTCAAAAGACTCCGCCCAGGGCAAGTGCTCCTCCCGCCCCTGCCTTGTACCAGCCCTGTGAATGGGGTTGCACACATGCCATGACCACAATTGTTTACTTAGCTGCCATGACAAAATTTTACCCCCTGTTGCATTCAGTGGGCAGTAACGTGGCCAAATCTAACCCATTCAAGTGAATAGGGCCTGCCGCAACCACCCTTCAACTGTGTGGTTGCAGCACTGTAGCGTGGGCTTTTAAGGGTTAAAACTGGTGAAATATCACCTCCCAGCTGCCTCACACCCACCCTTTGAAAAGCCATCCACTGCAGTGTGTAAATAGACTATACAATATACATTTCTAGATAATTTTTCAAATGTGTCTTATGTTTATAAATTACAAAAACATATTTGGGGGGCACACCCTAAAATGCGTTTAAATTCAAGATGGTGCTGCTATAAGACCAACAAACAGTACAAAACATATTACAGCGCACACATTCAAGAATGACATTTCCTGCAAGGCTAATTAAAAACACCTGAACATATTAAAAAAAATACGGGGGTTTGGTCACAATATATGGTCATATAGCGCTAAGCCCACTTACTGCGACAAAGTACCCCGAAACTGGTGAAATATCACCTCCCAGCTGCCTGTCACCCACCCTTTGAAAAGCCATCCACTGCAGTGTGTAAACAGACTATACAATATACATTTCTAGACAATTTTTCAAATGTGTCTTATGTTTGTAAAGGTCTAATGATGGTTGTTTTCACATCCAGTCTTACAATAAATAATATCAATATTTCAAGTTTTTTTCAAGTCAGTGTTTGCCATGCATTCATAACAAATGAATTATATTTTATCTTAAGGTTAGATCATTAATAATCTTTCTATTTATAATGATCTCATTTAGAGGAAATCATTAGCTTTTAGCATGGCTATAATGGTTAGCGGTAATTAGTTTAATAAATTTGTTGTTTTAGGTCACAATAAATTGCCCATTAAAGCCTTCATATTAGGAAGAACAAAAGTGAAGATTTCAAGTGCAGATTAACCCACTTTATCCACTCTACTCAGCATTTTCTTTAGGAGCTTTGTAAACACTTTTCAGAACAAGGAAATTGTAATGTTGTCATGACAACACTTTCACGACTAATTTAGAAAAGACGATTGGGGCCTTTTTATATGTTCCCGATAACTCTTTATTTTGAAAGGTGTTTTGGCAGCATTATTTTACTGTTTGTAAACAAGGGAAAAAATCCAGATGAATATGCTGCAGTAGGGCACATTTAAACATTATACAATGAATATCTCTCAGAAAATTGGAAATCTACATGTAGGAAGTTGAGACTTCACACAATTTTTACATGCAATGTTAATGCAAGCAACAGATAAAAGCACCTGTAAAGGAAATCTGAACTGAAAGAAATGCACAGCATGTCATTGCTGACCTACCCTTTTGAAATTTTCTAGTGGCCCTAATGTCATTCCGATCTGAGGGTTTTAATATTTTCTGTGCAAGTTCCTATTGTCCTCCGTGTGCACCAGCAGGCTGGCACGAATGTGATTCACACAGCAAAAAAATAAATAAATGGTGCAGAGCTTCACTTTTGACTTTTTACAATTCTCCAAATGTAATAATCACATAACTGATATCAAATACAAATGTGCAAACATACATCAGTCTTACATTCCAAAGTGCAAAGTGAATAGTTCCCCAAACATATGCTGATGCTCAAAAAATCTTTTTTTTTTTTTTTTTTTTTTTAGAGTGAATGATCTCCACTTCAAGAAATGTGACAATCCAAACACTCTCTCATGACAGTCACAGATGCCGAGCCAGTATCAAAATGTGCACATGCTCTTCCATGCAACAAATAATGCACCACAGTTCTCTTCCTTGGGTTCACCCATGTAAAATAGATGTACTCTCACCATTATAGATGGCTCTCTAAGCCATAGGAGGTCACACAAAGCACTAGGGTTGGTGCTCGCTCGCATTTTGAAAAAATATAAAATTTGTCCCAAACATCACAGATTTGGTTCTGAGCGGCTAAAAGCAAACATTTTTTTGATGTTCAAGTGCACTGAATTTTAAAGAAAGTATGCTAAAAGCTGACCAATGTGCATAATTACATGTGTATAGCATTAACTCCAAAGACATGCTGGTAGGTTATTTGGCTTCTGTCTAAATTAGTCCTAGCATGTGTACAATATGTATGTATGAGTTCTGCAGGCCATACATGGGTCGAATTTGAAAAAAAATTTGAAAATCAGAAATTTTGTGCATTTTGTAAGCCTTCAAATTCGCCTCATTTTGCTAAAAAAATGAAATGTTGTGGCCGGGAATCTTCTTTTCTTTCCAGGTCACAGCTCATGCACATTTATTTTTTGATTATATTTCTTGTATGATTCTCCCATCATTTATTAGAAATGAATTTGATTTTCAAAAAATTTCCAACATGCCCGATCACTCAAATTCGAAGGCCACAGCGAAACAAAAATTCTTATTTACAATTTCTGAAAGAAAATTAGTTTGGAATTTGACCCATGTATGGTCGGCGTTAGGGACCTGCAATGCTACCAAAGATTGTTGACATGTTACTAGTGAGAGCTACATGTTACCAGAGACAGTGCCATGAAGGGTGTTTGAGAGGGGGGGTCTGGTATTGAGATAAGACTGCTGAAAGAAGCCCATTATCATCTTAGCTTTCCAAGCTACAGACAGCATTTCCTGGACCCAAACCCTGCCTGTCATGTACTTTACAGCAGAGCCCAAAATGATGAGGGTGGCCTCTTGCACAGTTCCGGTCCAAGCACCCCTGGTGGTGGGTACAGGGAGTGCGAGGGCAACGAAAGGGTGCAGGTGCCTGCAGGCAGGAGGCTGGAACTTGGAGATACAGGAACCTCTGCTGAGAAAATGTGGAAACTGATCACCAGACTTGTTCAGCAGGAGCCAGATCAGGATCAACTGCAGAATCAGGAACAGGCAGGAGTCGGCAACAGGCTGGCAGCGGGGTACCGAATCAGAAGGCAAAACCGTAGTCAGAAACAGGCAGAGGTTGGCAACAGACGGGCAGCGGGGTACAGAATCAGAAAGCAGAGCCGTAATCATAAGTCCAAGCCAAGGTCAGTATTGCAGGTAGAGGCAGGTTCAGCAGGCAGGGGAGATCCAAGAGAATGGTAAGAAAATAGCCGGGTTTTCAGGAACAAGGTCAAATCAGGCAGAGTAACAACAGGAACACAGGGACAAGCTGAAGACAATCCAGCACTGATGCTAGGCAGACTCTGTTTATATAGGGTGCTGTGTGCCAGGATTTGCGCCAGCGTACGTGCGTGTGCGCATGCGCGTTAGCACCTTAGCACATTGGCGCATGTGCGTTAGCACATTAGAGCTTTGGCACTCGCGGGTGCACGTTAGCGTGCATTCGCATGGAGGTGCCATTGTGCATGCCCACCCTGGATCTCATTTGTCTCTGGCTACGGTTCCGTGCATGCACATTGGCATTAGCGGAATGAGGATTGGCAGCTGCTGCACGGAGATGGGTGCTTGCTGTGTGAGTTCTCTGACGCTGCCCTTTATGCCAAGTTTTAACCTACTGAACCCACACTATGGCTCACAAAATTTGTATCTCTTATTATCTTGTTGCTGTTGTGTTGTGATTGAATAACCAGCCTGACAAATGTATGTGAAACTTCTTTATTGGTGTTAAATAGAAATTAATAATACAGAAAGAGATTGCACCAATTTAACCTGTATGGGAAGTGTGTTATAAAAACACCTTTGCCATCCAAAATGAAAAAGGATGAGAGCGAACACCCCCCCCCCCGAACCATACCAGGCCACATGCCCCCAACATGGAATCTGGATGCCCCCAGATCCCGCCCCCCTATGTGAATGGGTATCGGGTACATTGTACCCCTACCTATTCACCAAAAAAAGGTGTCAAATAGTAAAAACCACAAAAGACAGTTTTAGACAATTTCTTTAAAAAAAAAAAAAAGTGTCCCGCGATGTACATCCATCTTTAATCACGCCGTCTGACGGACTCGAAAAAAACGAAAAAAAAAACGCCTGCTGTCTTTTCATTGTGACAGCTGTTATATAGGCAAGGGCAACCGGATTACCCCAATCAGTGAAAAACAAGGGGTGGGTGCAGCGCTAAATGTGTTAATCAAAAAGTGAAAGAAAAAAACTAAATAAATAAACATTCAGTAGTGGTGAAAAGTGTATGTGGAAAACTAAGGCAAAGTCCCTATACCTCAAAACAGGAAAAATGACAAAAGCAATCCAGTAAATCAATACAAGTGAAAAAGTGGTATGAAATAAAAATAAAAGAATCAAATCCTATAAATAGCAATAATGAATAATGTATGTCATAAATATTGAAGTGAAATGTCACAAAATATGAGGTAACACATCAAAAAAGTGATCCCAAAATAAGCAAAAAGAATCACTCATATGGATTATACAATTGCAAAAACAAAAAAAAAAAAAAAAAAAAAAGATGTTAGTTTAACAGCCACCTGCTGGCCCTCCTGGCCCTCCTGGCCAACAGGTGTGCGTTAGAGTGCTACCTCGTGGTCCTCTGTTCCGGAGGCCCACGCCGCTGCGGCACGTGGGTGGGCCCAGAAGCATGAGAAGATCCCAGGGGAGGACCCATCATGGAAGGATCACGCAGAGTGCTAGTCTGGAGAGGGGCCTGGTGACTCGGTTGGAGGACGTATGCTACAGTAGTTCTACAGCCGGTGCGAAGCAGGGGTGTCCAGAGTGAAGGTAACAAGCCCGCTTAAACCAGCAGCTCCACATAATAAATATATATATATATATATATTTTATTTTAATACACTGCCTGCACTGTATATATAGTCTACACTACACTATATATATATATATATATATATATATATATATATATATATATATATATATATACATACATATATATACACACATATACACACATATACACACACACACAAAACTGCCTGGATGCCATTAACTAACCTGCCTCTAACATTTTCTCAATTATACCACTATATATGGCCGCCATGTAAGCAGCCTTATATAGTGTGGGGCGTGGACTTAGCCCCTTGAGCCATGATTGGCTAATGGCACCCTGCCTTTGGACAATCATGGCTCTCACAGCAGAGTGTGCTGTGATTGGCCAAAGCATGCAGGTCAGATGCATGCTTTGGCCAATCATCAGACGTCAATGCACTGCGATTTCGCAGTGCATTATGGGGCGTTCCACAGCGCTCAAATTTGCAGCGAATGCTCCATAATGTTCCATATTCGGGGAACACCCGATATTTGAGTAAAACTTACATTTGACTCAAACATCGGGCCCATCCCTAGTCCTTAGTCTGCTTGTCTTCAGCAAACTGTTTGCAGGCTTTCTTGTGCATCAAGATTCTTCCTTCTGGAATGAAAGCCATATGCAGACCAATTTGATGCAGTGTGCGGCGTATGGTCTGAACACTGACAGGCTGACCCCCCCACCCCTTCAACCTCTGCAGCAATGCTGGCAGCACTCATACATATATTTCCCAAAGACAACCTCTGGATATGACGCTGAGAACATGCACTCAACTTCTTTAGTCGACCATGGCAAGGCCTGTTTTGAGTGGAACCAGTGCTGTTAAACCACTGTATGGTCATGGCCACTAGGGATGAGCTTCGAGTTCGAGTCGAACTCATGTTTGACTCAAACATGGGCTGTTCGCAAGTTCGCCGAACAATTTGGGGTGTTTGCGGCAAATTCGAATGCCGCGGAACACCCTTTAAAAGTCTATGGGAGAAATCAAAAGTGCTAAATTTTAAAGGCTTATATGCAAGTTATTGTCATAAAAAGTGTTTGGGGACATGGGTCCTGCCCCAGGGGGACATGCATCAATGCAAAAAAAAGTTTTAAAAACTGCCCTTTTTTCGGGAGCAGTGATTTTAATAATACTTAAAGTGAAACAATAAAAGTGTAATAGCCCTTTAAATTTCGTAGCTGCGGGGTGTCTATAGTATGCCTGTAAAGGGGCATATGTTTCCCGTGTTTAGAACAGTCTGACAGCAAAATGACATTTCAAAGGAAAAAAAAAGTCATTTAAAAACTACTCACGGCTATTAATGCATTGCCGGTCCGACAATACACATAGAAGTTATTGATAAAAACGGCATGGGAATTCCCCACAGGGGAACCCCGAACCAGAATGAAAAAAAAAAAAAAAAAAAACACGTGGGGGGTCCCCCTAAATTCCATACCAGGCCCTTCAGGTCTGGTATGGATATTAAGGGGAACCCCCGCACAAAAATTAAAAAAAAAAAAAACGGCGTGGGGTCCCCCCAAAATCCATACCAGACCCTTAGCCGAGCACGCAACCTGGCAGGCCGCAGGAAAAGAGGGGGGGGACGAGAGAGCACCCCCCCTCCTGAACCGTACCAGGCCACATGCCCTCAACATTGGGAGGGTGCTTTGGGGTAGCCCCCCAAAACACCTTGTCCCCATGTTGATGACAAGGGCCTCATCCCCACAACCCTTGCCGGTGGTTGTGGGGCTTATCGGAATCTGGAAGCCCCCTTTAACAAGGGGACCCCCAGATCCCGACCCTCCCCCCTGTGTGAAATGGTAAGGGGTACAGAAGTACCCCTACCATTTCACTTAAAAACTGTCAAAAATGTTAAAAATGACAAGACAGTTTTTGACAATTCCTTTATTTAAATGCTTCTTCTTTCTTCTATCTTCTATCTTCCTTCATCTTCTTCTGGTTTTTCCTCCAGTGTTCTCGTCCAGCATCTCCTCCGCGGCGTCTTCTTCCCTTATTCTCCTCAGGCCGCTCCGCATCCATGGCATGGAGGGAGGCTCCAGCTCTTCTCTTCATCTTCTTTTCGGGCCACTCCGCATCCATGCTGGCATGGAGGGAGGCTCCCGCCGTGTGACGTTTCTCCTCTTCTGACGGTTCTTAAATAAAGGGGGCGGGGCCACCCGGTGACCCCGCCACCTCTGACGCATGGGGACATGACAGGACTTCCCTGTGGCATTCCCCGTGACGCCACAGGGAAGTCCCGTCAAGTCACCATGCGTCAGAGGGGGAGCGGGGTCACCGGGTGGCCCCGCTCCCCGTTATTTAGGAACCATCAGAAGAGGAGAACCATCACACAGCGGGAGCCTCCCTCCATGCCAGCATGGATGCGGAGCGGCCCGAAAAGAAGATGAAGATGAAGACAAGAAGATGAAGACAGGGCCGGACTGGGAATGAAAACCAGCCCTGGAAAAAATGTCATACCAGCCCCATAGCATTATTATACCAGCCCAACAGCATAACATCATTATTTTCTTGTTCATAAAATGGAAAACCATGCATTTTAAAGCACATTTAAAGAGTGCATTATATATAGATAAGACACATAGGGCTAATATATATATATATATATATATATATATATATATCAAATTACAGTAAAAAGTGGATCAAGAACAGTCCACTTATTGCTATGGTGATATATATTGCCAGAATAAGGAATAATCAAAGAACTTTACTTCAAAGTATGGAAGACGTAAACATGTTCAAAACTTTATTAATGTAACATAAATAAATTACTCACAAAGACACAAAAATAGTAGTAGTTAATTACTACACATAAAAGTGCAAAATGTTTTACTTAACAGTAATTAAATATTGTAACAGTTACAATAAACCGTTTGAGATTAAAAAAAGTGCAAATATGTTGCTGTTAATTCTGTACCAGTACAAAATGCGCAAAAACTTTTAGAATTTCGATAAGTCGGAATACCTTGAAAACATATTGTTAACTTGCTTTCCAGTCCAAGTTTAGGAATTAAAAAACGTTTCAGATGTACCAATGTAATGGCAAGCAACTCAACAGTTTTCAAAAAGTAATGTTCAAACATTACTCAAAAAAGTGCTTTAAAAACAAGTAAACAAGTAAACTACTTTAACAGTAGATAAAATAATAAAAGTGCTCATTAACTTTAAGGCTCGGTTCACACTAGGGGCGGCACGACTGCCACGGCGAATTGCAAAACGACTTCTGTATAGAAGTCTATGCAAGTCGCCCCAAGTCGCCCCCAAAGTAGTACAGGAACCTTTTTCTAAGTCGGAGTGACTTGCGTCGCTCCGATTAGAACGGTTCCATTGTACAGAACGGGAGGCGACTTGTCAGGCGACTAGGTCGCCTGACAAGTCGCCCCCGTGTGAACCGGCACTCAGGAGGTAGCAATGTGCAAACTATCTTCTAACGTTTTAGAGGACAAAATATGCAAAAACCTGTTTGTAAACAAATAACTAATCTAGTCAAAATTTAGAAAACTAAGAGATCAACCAGCATTGTAATCCTCAGACATGCTTGTAATGTTATGTAAGCAACATCCCTTGTAGCAAGCTGCTTTTTGAAGCCAGAACATCAATGATAGTTTCATTGCTTAGTCCAATCAAGGCCTCTTTTTCCATGGACAGGAGCATAAAGGCCTCCAAATATGGTTGGGAGAGGGAATTTCGAAGTCTGTTCAAGATATATTTCAATTTTGAAAATGACCTTTCACATGCTACTTGAGAAGAGGAAAGTGTCAGTGTCAATTTGTATGCATTAAAAAGTGAACTATACGTCAGACTGTACAAGTTGTAACGCAGTAACACATTGTAGCAGCATGCTATACAGTTCTTACAAGTCTTGCACTTTCCATTTTGATCACCAACAGTTGAGTATGGTTGTTCCTCAGTTTCAGTGATAAGATGAGAATGGATGGGGTCTTCATCTTGACCTTCCATTGTTAGCATGAGTATATTCTTCATCAAGAGACATTTTCAATCTTTGCCACTTTGATGAAAAGTCAAGTAGCTCACTTTGCAGTTTCTCTTTAGTTGCCATGGAGTCAAATTTAATTACAAGACTGCTCAGTCGTTCTAATGCATTGTTGGGAAGGTGTAGCAAAATGTCTTCAAAATTACTGGGTTCCAAACATGCCAAATCTGCAAATAGCTGACCGTGTTTTGTAAATCGGCTCTGCAGACTATTAATAATCTTGTCTAAGGTCACTTTGTATACCTCCACCCTGAACTGATCACTTGCCAAAAAGATTGATTCGTCTACTGCAAGCTCACCAGCCATTCTTTTCTTTCGTTGTATTCTTTTAGTTGGTGGAAAGTCTTCCTCAATCATAACTTGGAAATCAGTTGTCTCCAACTTGCCATTTGCCCAGACTGCAAACTTCTTTGCAGCATCTATAATCATTTGAGAATCACGATCATGTGCTTGTAACGGTTTCTGACACCATTCGGTATGCCTGCAGTATATCCATACCCTGTGTTTGCAGGTACAAGGATAGTGGAGTGGTATTCTTGAAAATAAATAACTTACAGCTGTGCTGTTATACAGGTTTTGAATTTCTTGAGGGAGTCTAAGAAAGTTCCAGCCTTGTATCTTATGTCAGCATTAAAATGATCAGAACATGATATCACTGCCATGGTCTGGATCAAATTTACATACAAGGCTCGACTTGGATCATTAAATGAACCAAACACCTTTGTAAGTGCTGCATCTGTGGACCACCATCTTGTTTCTCCAATCACAGAAAGTGATTGGAATCTTTCTTCCTGAGACTTACCCCGCCATACATTCATCCGGAGGTAAGATTCACGGATAAACACATCACATGAATTTAAAAGGCCGAACAATGATATTGCCTGAACAGATATCTTTGTGACATCCATCATCACCAGATTTAGTACATGTGCATAACACCAAACATGAATCTGGCCAGGCGCTTTTTTACTCAGCCATGTGCTGAATCCGTTGTACTGCCCCTGCATATTAGAAGCTCCATCTGTTGAGTTCCCAACACAGTTTGTAACTTCAATTTCCATGGATTCCAATACATCGCAAACCAGTTCACACAAAGCCTTCCCTGTCGTGGATGTGCAATTTACCACAGCAACTAGACGTTCATGGACCACATCCGTAACATATCGAATTATAATTGAACACTGGTCTGAGACATTTATATCCTGCGTTGTATCTAGCTGAATTGAGAACATGCCAGCATCTCTGATCTCTTGGGCAATACTTTTTTTTTTTTAAAGTGTTGAAATTACACAGATGATATTGTTCACTGTCGTTTTAGAAATTAGTGTAACAAAGCCACCACGTCCTTTGCTACTCGTTACACCTTGATGCTTCTTTTTACTTTTTTTAACCACTTCAGCCCCGGAAGGATTTACCCCCTTCCTGACCAGAGCACTTTTTACAATTTGGCACTGCGTCGCTTTAACTGCTAATTGCGCGGTCATGCAATGGTGTACCCAAACGAAATTTGCGTCCTTTTCTTCCCACAAATAGAGCTTTCTTTTGATGGTATTTGATCACCTCTGCCATTTTTATTTTTTGCGCTATAAACGGAAAAAGACCGAAAATTTTGAAAAAAAATGATATTTTCTACTTTTTGTTATAAAAAAAATCCAATAAACTCAATTTTAGTCATACATTTAGGCCAAAATGTATTCGGCCACATGTCTTTGGTAAAAAAAAAGTCAATAAGCGTATATTTATTGGTTTGCGCAAAAGTTATAGCGCCTACAAACTAGGGTACATTTTCTGGAATTTACACAGCTTTTAGTTTATGACTGCCTATGTCATTTCTTGAGGTGCTAAAATGGCAGGGCAGTACAAAACCCCCCCAAATGACCCCATTTTGGAAAGTAGACACCCCAAGGAAATTGCTGAGAGGCATGTTGAACCCATTGAATATTTATTTTTTTTGTCCCAGGTGATTGAATAATGACAAAAAAAAAAAAAAATTTACAAAAAGTTGTCACTAAATGATATATTGCTCACACAGGCCATGGGCATATGTGGAATTGCACCCCAAAATACATTCAGCTGCTTCTCCTGAGTACGGGGATACCACATGTGTGGGACTTTTTGGGAGCCTAGCCGCGTATGGGGCCCCGAAAACCAAGCACTGCCTTCAGGATTTCTAAGGGCATAGATTTTTGATTACACTCCTCACTACCTATCACAGTTTTGAAGGCCATAAAATGCCAAGATGGCACAAAACACCCCCAAATGACCCCATTTTGGAAAGTAGACACCCCAAGCTATTTGCTGAGAGGTATGTTGAGTCCATGGAATATTTTATTTTTTGACACAAGTTGTGGGAATGTGACAATTTTTTTTTTTTTTTTGCACAAAGTTGTCACTAAATGATATATTGCTCACACAGGCCATGGGCATATGTGGAATTGTACCCCAAAATACATTTAGCTGCTTCTCCTGAGTATGGGGATACCACATGTGTGGGACTTTTTGGGAGCCTAGCCGCGTACGGGGCCCCGAAAACCAATCACCGCCTTTAAGATTTCTAGGGGCATAAATTTTTCATTTCACTCCTCACTACCTATCAGAGTTTTGAAGGCCATAAAATGCCAAGATGGCACAAAACCCCCCCAAATGACCCCATTTTGGAAAGTAGACACCCCAAGCTATTTGCTGAGAGGCATGTTGAGTCCATGGAATATTTTATATTTTGACACAAGTTGCTGGAAAGTGTCAATTTTTTTTTTTTTGCACAAAGTTGTCACTAAATGATATATTGCTCAAACATGCCATGGGCATATGTGGAATTGCACCCCAAAATATATTCTGCTGCTTCTCCTGAGTACGGGGATACCACATGTGTGGGACTTTTTGGGAGCCTAGCCGCGTACGGGGCCCCGAAAACCAAGCACCGCCTTCAGGATTTCTAAGGGCATAAATTTTTGATTTCACTTCTCACTACCTATCACAGTTTTGAAGGCCATAAAATGCCAAGATGGCACAAAACCCCCCCAAATGACCCCATTTTGGAAAGTAGACACCCCAAGCTATTTGCTGAGAGGCATGTTGAGTTCATGGAATATTTTATTTTTTGACACAATTTGCGGGAATGTGAGAATTTTTTTTTTTTTTTGCACAAAGTTGTCACTAAATGATATATTGCTCACACAGGCCATGGGCATATGTGGAATTGCACCCCAAAATACATTCTGCTGATTCTCCTGAGTACGGGGATACCACATGTGTGGGACTTTTTGGGAGCCTAGCTGCATACGGGGCCCCCGAAAACCCAGCACCGCCTTCAGGATTTCTAAGGGTGTAAAGTTGTAATTTCACTCCCCACTACCTATCACATTTTTGAAGGCCATAAAATGCCCAGATGGCACAAACCCCCCCCAATTGACCCCATTTTGGAAAGTAGACACCCCAAGCTATTTGCTGAGAGGCATGTTGAGTCCATGGAATATTTTATATTTTGACACAAGTTGCGGGAAAGTGACAATTTTTTTTTTTTTTTTGCACAAAGTTGTCACTAAATGATATATTGCTCACACAGGCCATGGGCATATGTGGAATTGCACTCCAAAATACATTCTGCTGATTCTCCTGAGTACGGGGATACCACATGTGTGGGACTTTTTGGGAGCCTAGCCGCGTACGGGGCCCCGAAAACCAAGCACCGCCTTCAGGATTTCTAAGGGCATACATTTTTGATTTTACTCCTCACTACCTATCACACTTTTGAAGGCGATAAAATGCCAAGATGGCACAAAACCCCCCCAAATGACCCCATTTTGGAAAGTAGACACCCCAAGCTATTTACTGAGAGGCATGGTGAGTATTTTGCAGCTCTCATTTGTTTTTGAAAATGAAGAAAGGCAAGAAAAACGTATTTTTTTTTCTTTTTTCAATTTTCAAAACTTTGTGACAAAAAGTGAGGTCTGCAAAATACTCACTATACCTCTCAGCAAATAGCTTTGGGTGTCTATTTTCCAAAATGGGGTCATTTGGGGGGGGGGTTGTGCCATCTGGGCATTCCATGGCCTCCGAAACTGTGATAGGCAGTGAAGAGTGAAATCAAAAATTTACGCCCTTAGAAAGCCTGAAGGCGGGGCTTGGTTTTCGGGGTCCCGTACGCGGCTAGGCTCCCAAAAAGTCTCACACATGTGGTATCCCCGTACTCAGGAGAAGCAACAGAATGTATTTTGGGGTGTAATTTCACATATTCCCATGGCATGTTTGAGCAATATATCATTTAGTGACAACTTTGTGCAAAAAAAAAAAAAAAAAAATTTGTCTTTTTCCCGCAACTTGTGTCACAATATAAAATATTCAATGGACTCGACATGCCTCTCAGCAAATAGCTTGGGGTGTCTACTTTCCAAAATGGGGTCATTTGGGGGGGTTTTGAACTGTCCTGGCATTTTATGCACAACATTTAGAAGCTTATGTCACACATCGACCACTCTTCTAACCACTTGAAGACAAAGCCCTTTCTGACACTTATTGTTTACATGAAAAAATTATTTTTTTTTGCAAAAAAATTACTTTGAACCCCCAGACATTATATATTTTTTTAAAGCAAATGCCCTACAGATTAAAATGGTGGGTGTTTCATTTTTTTTTTTTCACACAGTATTTGCGCAGCGATTTTTCAAACGCATTTTTTGGGGAAAAAACACACTTTTTAAAATTTTAATACACTAAAACACACTATTTTGTCAAAATGTTTGATGAAATAAAAAAGATGATCTTAGGCCGAGTACATGGATACCAAACATGACATGCTTTAAAATTGCGCACAAACGTGCAGTGGCGACAAACTAAATACATTTTTAAAAGCCTTTAAAAGCCTTTACAGGTTACCACTTTAGATTTACAGAGGAGGTCTACTGCTAAAATTACTGCCCTCAATCTGACCTTCGCGGTGATACCTCACATGCATGGTGCAATTGCTGTTTACATTTGACGCCAGACCGACGCTTGCGTTCGCCTTTGTGCGAGAGCGGGGGGGGGGCAGGGGTGCTTTTTTTTTTTTTTTTTATTATTTTTTTTGCTTTTTTATCTTATTTTTAAACTGTTCCTTTCATTTTTATTTTTTTTTATCATTTTTATTGTTATCTCAGGGAATGTAAATATCCCCCATGATAGCAATAGGTAGTGACAGGTACTCTTTTTAGAAAAAATTGGGGTCTATTAGACCCTAGATCTCTCCTCTGCCCTCAAAGCATCTGACCACACCAAGATCGGTGTGATAAAATGCTTTCCCAATTTCCCAATGGCGCTGTTTACATCCGGCGAAATCTAAGTCATGAAATGCTTGTAGCTTCCAGTTTCTTAGGCCATAGAGATGTTTGGAGCCATTCTGGTCTCTGATCAGCTCTATGGTCAGCTGGCTGAATCACCGGCTGCATTCTCAAGTTCCCTGTTGGGACAGGAGAGCCAGAGAAAAACATGGACGACGGTGTGGGGGGGGGGCATTCCCTCCCACTGCTTGTAAAAGCAGTCTAGAGGCTAATTAGCCGCTAGGATTGCTTTTACAAGAAAGCCGACCACTGGCTGAAAAGAATGATACCAAGATGATACCTAAACCTGCAGGCATCATTCTGGTATAACCACTCAAAGTCCAGCAACATACCAGTACGTTGCTGGTCCTTGTTGGGCATACATTGTAAACTTTTTTTTCATGCAGCCTGTGGGCTGAACGAAAAAAAGATATTGATCGGTGGGTATGCCCACCATTAGAATACCTCCCTTCATCCACCCACTTCTAATGATGGGCATACATGCACCGTATATATATGCCGAAGCATGGGGGCATCCTCCCGCAAAAGGCAGGAGCAAATCGCTCCTCCACCCACTGCTGCCCCCACGCTTCGGCATATATGCTGAAGTATGTAACTGTGGTGGTGAAATCACCTCCGACAGCGCTGGAGTCACGGCTTTATGTATCGTGGGAGCAAACGCTGTTGCTGTCAAGATAAATAAATCCGTGCTGCAACTGAATGGCGTACCTGCTAAGCAAATGATGGTCAACAAAAAAACAAAGTAACATTACAGTATAACAGTATTACTTACCATACCTGCAAAGCAAAATACAAAAAAAACATAGTAAAAAATAAAACATTTAACGCAACCTGTGCCTACCTAAAAATATATATATGTCGAAGCATGGGGGCATCCTCCCGCAAAAGGCAGGAGCAAATCGCTCCTCCACCCACTGCTGCCCCCACGCTTCGGCATATATGCTGAAGTATGTAACTGTGGTGGTGAAATCACCTCCGACAGCGCTGGAGTCACGGCTTTATATATCGTGGGAGCAAACGCTGTTGCTGTCAAGATAAATAAATCCGTGCTGCAACTGAATGGCGTACCTGCTAAGCAAATGATGGTTAACAAAAAAACAAAGTAACATTACAGTATAACAGTAATACTTACCATACCTGCAAAGCAAAATACAAAAAAAACATAGTAAAAAATAAAACATTTAACGCAACCTGTGCCTACCTAAAAAATATATATGCCGAAGCATGGGGGCATCCTCCCGCAAAAGGCAGGAGCAAATCGCTCCTCCACCCACTGCTGCCCCCACGCTTCGGCATATATGCTGAAGTATGTAACTGTGGTGGTGAAATCACCTCCGACAGCGCTGGAGTCGCGGCTTTATGTATCGTGGGAGCAAACGCTGTTGCTGTCAAGATAAATAAATCCGCTCTGCAGCTGAATGGCGTACCTGAAAACACAAAGGTGGTTAACAATAAAAAAAACAAAGTATTAAAAAAATGGCATACCTATAAAGCAAACATGATAAAAACATAACAATAAAACATTGCAGTATAGAATGCAGAACAATAGAGAGAGAATAGAGAGAGAACAATAAAACAACAACTATTTTTGGTTTTTTTATTTTATATTTTTTTTTGTGTTTTTTTCTTTTTTTTACTTTTTTTTGTTTTTTTTACACTTTTTTTTTGTAACTTTAACTTTTTTAACTGGTACCAGGTTTGGGTCTCTCAAAATGCGACAGCATCTTGGGAGACCCTGTGGAAGTGTGCCTAGTCTGTGCAGTGCTGTACCCTACGCTAATACTCCACTAGTGTGTGGTAGCGTTCAAAACATTCACCAATGCAAAGACCAGGATTGCCAGGACAGAGGGGACAACAATACCGGGTGTCACGCCTAAATCCGCGCTTGCTGCAGACACGACATCTTTTTTGGGGGGTTCGTTGGGTAGGGGTACTCGGGAGGGCATAAAGAAAATGCCTCTCATGCAGCCGGCTTACTGCATTTGGTTGGGGTTGGTGAGGTGGAGCACCGTCTGGATACAGAAGGGCTCTGACGATCTCTTCCTGGAATTTAAGGAAGGATCCAGTCCGTCCTGAAGCTCTGTATAGCACATAAGCATTCAGCAAAGCCAATTGAAATAAATAGACACTTTTTTGTACCAGCGTCTGGCCTTACGGGCAATTAGGTACGGCGCCAACAACTGGTCGTTGAGGTCCACCCCTCCCATATTAAGGTTATATTCGTGGACACAGAGGGGTTTCTCCACAACACCAGTCGCTGTAGGAATTTGGACCATCGTGTCTGCATGAAGGGAGGTGAGAACGAAAACATTCTTCTTATCCCTCCACTTCATAGCGAGCAAATTATTATACTTCAAGCAGGCTCTCTCCCCCAGCCTAAGACGGGAATCTACAAGCCGCTGGGGAAAGCCCCGGCGATTAGGTCGCATGGTGCCACATGCTCCAATCTGCTGATCAAACAAGTGACTAAAAAGTGGCACGCTCGTATAATAATTGTCCACGTACAAGTGGTACCCCTTTCCGAATAAGGGTGACACCAAGTCCCACACTATCTTGCCAGCGCTTCCTATGTAGTCAGGGCAGTTTGTCGGCTCTACGTGACTATCTTTTCCCTCGTAAACCATAAATCTACATGTATAGCCTGTGGCCCTGTCACAGAGCTTATACATCTTGACCCCGTATCTGGCACGCTTGCTGGGAAGGTACTGTTTGAATGACAAGCGGCCAGAAAATTTAACCAGGGACTCATCAACGCAGACAACTTGATGGGGGGTAAACAAGTCTGCAAAACGTTGGTTGAAGTGGTTTACGAGGGGCCGAATTTTGTAGAGCCGATCGTATTCAGGGTCTCCACGAGGACGACAGAGTTCATTGTCGTTGAAGTGCATGAACCGCAAAATCTGCTCGTATCGTGCCCTGGCCATGGAAGCAGAGAACAAGGGTGAATGGTAAATTGGGTCAGTGGACCAATATGACCGCAACTCACTCTTTTTATTCAACCCCATGAGGAGGGAAAGGCCCAGAAAGATCTTAAATTCGGAGACCGTAATTGGTCTCCAATCTCTGGCAAGGGTGGACTGGGGCATAGTGGCGATGTATTGACCAGCGTATAAATTGCTTTGGTCCACAATAGATCTATAGAGATCTTCGGTGAAAAACAGCGAATCAAAATCCAGTGGCATAAAGTCAACTGTTTCCACCTGAATTCCGGGTTGGCCAGTGAAAGGGGGAAGTACGGGTGCTGCAGAAGTGGTGGGTACCCAATTCGGATTGGCCAATGCAGCAGGAAGGGCACTATGGGCACGACGGGCCTGTGTTCGTCTTCTTGGTGGCAGCGGGACACTACTAGTGCTTGCCACCTCGCCAGCTTGAACTGCACTTATGGGACTCGCCACGTCACCACGTGATACTGCAGTGCTGGATGTACTACCAGGGTGTACTAGGCCGCTGGTGCTTGCCAGTTCACCAGAAGGAGTAGCGGCACTAGTACTTCTCTGCTCCATACGAGAGCCCTGCGGTTCTTGCACTTCAAGGACAGCATAAGTTCGGGGTCTGGTACGCCTGACCTTAGCAGGGACCACAACTCCGTCATCAGAGCTATCTGTCATGGAGCCGCTGTCCTCTACAGGATCGTATTCTGAGCCTGAACTTGACAGATGAGTGACTTCCTCTTCACTATCTGTCATGCTCAGAATCCTGTAGGCCTCTTTACTAGTGTACCTTCGATTTGCCATTTTGGCCTCTAAATTTAGGGGTACACTAGTGAGACTCACAGGCAAAAAAGCTCCCGACTGTCAGCGACTGATTCAAAACGCTACCAAAAAACTGTTAGCGATCGCAGGGATCAGGCCTGACTCTGCGACCGCTGCAGTTATGTGTGCTTAGTGTTTTGTAAGTGTCAGTAATCGATCGATACTGCACTTGGGTGGGCTGGGCTGGGCTGGGCCGAGGAGCAAAACGCAGGTGCTAGCAGGTATCTGGGCTGATCCCGCTAACACTGCGTTTCAGGGAACCCTAAACTGCTGGGGAGTATAGATCTGATCAGATCAGATATCGATCCGTTCAGATACTATAGCACTAAGGGAGGTGTATGCTGCGTGCGTGGGTTTTAGCGGTACTGGCGCTAACCTGACGCTGCCTGGGGCGACGCAGACCTTATCTGATCCTAAAAACTTAACTTCTATCACCGCCGGGCAATTAGGGGGTTAAACCTTTATAAGGTAATAAACGGCGGGTGCCCTAAAACTATAATAAACTGTAATAAACTATAATAAACTACAAAAAACAAACTATCTAACCAGCGTCACCCGTAACACTTATACGATGATCGCTGGTGAAAGGGTTAACTAGGGGGCAATCAGGGGGTTAAAACCTTTAGCAGGTAGTATATGGGGGTCCCTGTCGCTATAAAACACTGACAGCGAACCTATATACTTACCTCCCTAAACTAGCGTCACCTGTGTCACTAATACAGCGATCAGAAAAACGATCGCTAAGCGACACTGGTGACGGGGGGTAATCAAGGGGTTAACTTTTATTAGGGGGGGTTAGGGGGTACCCTGGACCTAAGGGGGGGTACCCTAGACCTAAAGGGGGCTAACCTAACTGCCCTAACACTTATAACTGACAAACTGACACCAATGCAAAAAAAAAAAAAACACTGCTATTGGTGTCAGAGTGACAGTGGGTACAGGGGGGTGATCGGGGGGTGATCGGGGGGTGACAGGGGGGTGAAAAGTGTGCCTGGCGTGTTCTACTGAGCGTGTGGTGTTGGTGCACTTACTTGGATGTCTTCTCTCCTCGGCGTCGGATCAAAAAGACCGGCTCCAGGAGAGATGACATCACTTCCTCTCCCTCTGTTTACATTACAGAGGGAGAGGAAGCATTTGATTCGTGGGAGCGATCGGGAGGGGGTGGCCATCAATGGATGGCCTCCCCCTGACCCCTAATCGCCCGCGAACAAGAGCCGACTGCTCAGGGCACCGGGGGGGGGTCCGATCGAACCCCCCGCCCGCGGGAAGGCATCACGTACCAGGTACGTGATTTTGCCTGCCCGTGCCGACCTGCTCACGTATATATGCGTGAGGCGGTCGGCAAGTGGTTAATAACTGTATCAAGGTGATTTTTCAGCAAGGGATCAAACTTGCTTAGGAGTAGCAAAATCTCAAGGAAGTTTCCATGGTCCAAATTTTTATCTTCTAAAGTATATGCTGCTTCAGCTGTTGCCCTATAGCTTAGACCTCTTTTTCTAATCAGCTTGATGGTGTCAATCACTCTCTCTAGGATGGCACGTTTTCTCTTCACTTCCTCCTTTCTGGTTGTTTGTTTCTTAAAGAAATGACTAGATATGTCCATATTCTTTGATCTCATCAAGAAGGGCTCAGAGCTATTATTGTGGAGGTTGCTTTTTTCTTGCTCTTCAATTCTCTGATACATATGTTTATCATCAAAGCAACCATCAATAAAAGCACTGATGTCTGTCTTTCTACTGAAAGCAAGACACACCATGCAGAAAAAAACACCATGTCCATGTGAATAGGTCAACCAGTGATGCTTCTTTCCATCCCTCCTCTCATATAACTTTTTCAAATTAAAAGAATGGAAATCTGATTGACATGGATGAAACCGGAAGAATGAATCCAAATTTTCTGATTTTGGTCTGATAAACCACATTTTATCATCAACTGTGTCAGGTATGCCCTCATTAATGCCCACTACTTCTGGAATCTCTTCTGCTGCTAATGACTCATCCACAATTTCTTCTTCCAATTCTTCATCAGTTTCTAGCTCAATAGGAGGTCCAATACTGCGGTGAATATCTTCACCTGCATCAGTATCCATATCCACTTGTACAGTGCTAGGTAGTGCTGTGCTACAGCTAGCACCGCTGCCTTTAGGTGGAGATGCAGGTGGCAAGTCATGCTTTGTTGCCACTATCTTAAACAAGCTACTGACTTTTTGATACTGGTTTGCAGCTTTTTCTAAGAGTTTTTTTTTTTTTTTCCCCCCATGTTCTTTTTCTGCTCCTCCTTTCCGTTTTCTTTTACCTTCACCCTTCATATCCATTTCAATCACTAAAAAAAAAATAAAAATACGTTTCCTAAATCTCTCCTAGATCAAAACACGCTGTCAGCAAACAGAAAATACATCTAATAAGTCATTCCCTAACTGGACATATTTCCAAATCAGCCACTTTCTACATGACAGTAACTGTAATTCGACGGTTTCCTGGGCACTCTCCCCTTTTAAAACCCTGTGCTCCCAATCCTCACCCCAGCAGCATGTACTATCAAATATTCATAATATGCTTTACGCGTACTTCTCCCACATACCTGGGAAAGTATGCCAAGCCTGGGAAAGGGGATTGCAACTGGACCAAACAGAGGATCAGTGGGAGCGCATTTTCACTTTTGCCCACAAAGGCATCACTAAATGTCTCAATCCAGGAGAATAACTATAAGACCTTCACTAGATGTTTTCACACACCTGTTATGCTTAATACCACCCAGACACCCCCAACACTTGCTGGAGAAGCTCCAGGGAACACTACACATATTTGGTGGTCATGTTCACTAATACAACCTTTCTGGTCACAGGTTCACAAAATAACGTCACTAATCTCCACCTACTCCCTGGAACACACTCCGGCCCAGTTTATCCTCCGTCACTTCACTACACCTGTACAGTCTTACCGTAAGTCCCTGGTTATCAGGCTGGATAAAAATCAATGATTAAAAAAAAAAAAAAAAAAAAAAAAAAAGGATTTGTTTGATTTTCAAATTTATTTTATTAAAATGCTTTTGGAGTAAAAATCTAAAAGATAGTTTTCTATTTAAAGTGAAGGTCCACCCTGAAAAAAAAAAAAAAAAAAAATGCACCAAAAAATACCTTAAAAAAAAAATAAAAAAAAAAAAAAATGGAGGAGAAGAAATAAAAATTTTTTTTTACTTACGTGAAATGGCTGTTGCTAGGCAGTCTTCTTAATCTGCCTCTTCCTACACCGCAGTGATCTTCAGTCTTCTGCTCCCCGCGTTGTCTTCTGGGGAATGGGGCGCGGTGTGTTATAGAAACTGTGTGTGTCCCACAACACACCGCGTCCCATTCACAAAGCGCTGCGCCGCTTGTGCATGCGCGGTAGGAAACTGGAAGTGAAGCCGCAAGGCTCCATTGCCTGTTTCCCTTACCTAGGATGGTGCCGGGACACGAGAGCCAAGGGACGGGTCGGCCTCGGGCGGCCGACATCATGGGCACCCAGGACAGGTAAGTACTTATTTAGTCAGCAGCTACAGTGTTAGTAGCTGCTGACTTTTAAATTTTTTTTTCAGGGGCGAAAATCCCGCTTTAAGATGAAATAGGAAAAAAAAAAAAAAAAAAAAAAAAAAAAAAAAAAAAGGAAGAAGAGGCTGTATATTCTGCAATATTTTCATTTTTGGTAAACTCATTCAATGAATTCAAACTCTGCTAGTTGAGATAACATGCACTGCATTGATGTCACAGTAACAATGAACAAAATTCAGGAATATTACTTATCCCATTGTTTTGCATATCTATATACACTACAAACTTTATGATTGAATTGGTTCTGATAATCGCTGTTTTACTAACCTGACAGCTTATTATTCTAAATAGGAAACCTTCATTTTGTTTGCAAATATCAAAGATTCTAACTACCAGCAAGAATGGTTCCTTACATTTAAAGAGCACCTGTCATTTCAGATCCATCATGGCAGCGCCTGTTAGCGGGCAACCACTCGCCTGCTGCCGCCACGTCCCTCACCTTGTTGTGTCACTGCGGCATCACCAGCCGTCCCATTAAAGTGAATGGGACTGTCGGTGAGTCAACAGCGGGTCAGAGGAGGAGCCGCTGCAGGACAGAGATGACAGTTGCTCTTTAACCACATCCCACCCGGCCACTGCACATATACGGCCGGGTGGGCGCTTCCTCCTTCTGAGTGGACGTTCAGGAACGTCCCTCAGAAGGAGGGGGATCGTGCGCGTGCGTGCGTGCCCGCGCAGCGGCGCGATCCCGATGCGCTTGTGTCACCTGGACACGGCGCATCTCCGATCGGCAGGAGGGCTTTGTGATTGGCCCTCCTGATCACATGACGGCTGTGTCGAATCACAGCCGTCATGTGATGTAAATAGAGAGCCGTTTTCTAGGCGATCGGCTCTCCTCTTCTCACACGGAAGTTGTTGGAGAGGAGAGCGGATCTCTGCAGCTGGCCAGTGATCAGTGAGCATGAGCTGTTTTTTACAGCTTTTTACACATTGATCACCAGCCTACTGTCCCCACACATGTCCCAACACAATGTAAACACACAAAGTCCCCAAAACACTGTCCCCACACACATGTCCCCACACAGTAAAAACACCTGTCCCCCACATATGTAACAGTAAAATCATATGTCCCAATGATCATCTGCACATATGTCCGTGATCACCTGCGCACATCTGTACATGATCATCTGCGTACATATGTCTGTGATCACACAAACCAACTATTATACACTTAACAGGATTTTTTTTACCAAAGACATGTAGCAGAATACATTTTGGCTTACATTTATGACAAAATTAGATTTTATTGGATTTCTTTTAAAATAGAAAGAAGAAAATATTGTTTTTTTTTTCCAAATTTCCGCTCTTTTTTTTCCGCTTATATTGCAAAAAATAAAAAACTGAGTCTTGAATAAATACCACCAAAAGAAAGCTCTATTTGTGTGAACAGCGTTGCATGACCGCGCAATTGTCATTGAAAGTGTGACAGCGCTGAAAGCTGAAAATTGGCCTGGGAAGGAAGGGGGTGAAAGTGCCCAATAATGCACACAAAAAATAAAAAAAAATTGCCTGCACACCACTCTGTCCCTTAATGCCCACCTCCTTTTTGTCAAATAGTTTTTTATTAAAGATTTTCAAAAGAACGAAAAATATTTCACAACATTATACCATACAAAGTATTTCCATAAATGGTATAACAATTTTACCAAATCATTGATACATCTCCGAACACTTTTTACATTCAACTCTCAGTTTCTGTGTAAGCCATCGTGGATTGAATTAAAATTAAACATCTATGTTGTCAATCATAATATTGAAATGGAGAGTATATATTTTAAATTTAAAGAATAAAAAAGAAAAGAAAACTTTATTGATGAAAGAATGAGGGACTCTGGCTCCCTATAGCATATTCATGCTATAAGGCAGAAAAAAGGCAGAAAAAAGTATACAAGTGTAATTTTTATGCAATTTTTCTGAAGCTAATCCAAGGCTCCCATTGTTTATATAAACGATGTGTGTTACCATGTATGTTTGCCAACATCTGTTCGTATTTAAAAGCTTCATCAACTTTTCTGATGACTTCACTAATATTTGGTGAGCTGTTAGATTTCCACTTTCCAGTGATTGTCAATCTGGCTGCCATTAGAATTTGTATCACTATTGGTCTTAGAGCATGAGGGTATTGGTCTATATTTATGCTTAAAATGGCTAGTTCTGCTTCACCTTTTCTAATGAAACCTGTAATTTTTGAAATTAGTTTAAATATTGCTCTCCAGAAACTCCATAGGTTAGGGCAATCCCATATCATATGGAGAAGAGTACCAACTTTTCCGCAGCCTCGCCAGCATTCATTGGAGCTGCTGCTGGAAAATTTTGCAGTTAGGTAGGGGGTATAGTACCATCGAAGTAGTAGTTTTTGGGCTGTTTCCCAATGAGCTGTGGATCTCGTGAAGCATTGGTTAGATTTAATAGCTTCCCGCCATTGTTTATCTGAAAAGGACGTGGAGAGTTCTAATTCCCATTTTTGATGTGCTGGCGTCTTTTTGTTGTATTAAGGTGTAAAATAAGGAAATCCCTTTTTTTGAGGAAGAGTTGTCAGTCCAGTAAGTCCATGCTTTTTGTGGAATTCTAGTAGGTTGTATCTGGTGGGAGTTTAAGAATGATGAGATTCTTATGTACATATAATAATCAGAGGTAGGAAGAGAATATTTATGGGCTAGTATGTTGAAGGGAATGATTTTCCCTCGATCAAACAGATCTGAGATTAGGGTTATTCCTTTATGTTCCCATTGAGTTGTTTGTAGATCTTTAATATGTGTGAAAATTGTATTAATTGGAGTGGGAATTTCCTTAAGGTCTGAGTTTTGTCTTATATTGGAACAGAATTTCTTCCATGTGTCTAGTACTAGTTGTATGATGGGGTGCTTAGATTTGAAGTGAGTATTTGAGAAGGAACTTGCTAGCAAAATGGATTTCAGGGAGATGGGGCTTGACCAGGCTTGTTCTATAGTGGCCCAATGTTTAGAGGATTGGTTTTGGAACCAGTATTTTGTTTGATCTAGTAAGCAGGCAGCAAAGTAGTCTTTTAAAATTGGGAGTCCCATTCCCCCCGCTCTCCTATGTCTCGAAAGGGAAGGCTGAGAGCATCTCGGTTTTTTGTCTGCCCATACAAATTTGTGAAGCTGCGATTGCGCTGTTGTAAAAAATTTTGCTGGAATAGAGATCGGAAGAGCTCTAAAGTAGTACAATATTTTTGGTAATATAAGCATTTTGTATGCCGCCAGTCTTCCCATCCACGACAAACAGAAGGATTTTAGTCTAGTGAGTTCTGATTGGATAGAGGAAATAAATGGAACTAAGTTCACTTTAAATAAATTGCTGCTGGGTGTCGTTAGTTTTATCCCTAAGTATTGGATAGGTTTGTCAGCCCATGGATATGGAAAGCGTGAGTGTAGGGATTTACGGGTATTTTCTTCAATGTTTATGGGAAGTAGATTGGATTTGGATGCATTAATTTTGTAGTATGAAATTTGATTAAAATGGTTCAAGATATTGTGTACCGTTTGCAAGGAGGTGTTGGGATTGGAAAGCGATAGAATCACATCATCTGCAAAAAGGGAGATAGTGTGTGCTTGCTTGGAGATTTTGATACCAGAAATTTCTGGGTGTGATCTAATTTTTTCAGCCAGGGGTTCCATTAGCAAAGCGAAAATAAGTGGGGATAGGGGGCAGCCTTGTCTTGTCCCGTTAGTGATATTGAAGCTGTCTGAGAACATTCCCTCTGTGAATACCATAGCAGATGGATTAGTATATAGTGATAAAATAGCTGAGTTTATATTTCCCAAGATGCCAAATTTGTTCAAAACTAGTTTCAGATATCCCCAGTGGATCCTATCAAAGGCCTTCTCCGCGTCTAATGATAGAAGCAGAGAAGGAGTGCCCGAGGATTCCGCTGCATGAATTAAGTTAATAATTCTTCGCGTTGCAACTGGAGCCTGACGGCCTGGGATAAACCCAACTTGATCCTGTTTAATCAGACTGGGTAGAAATTGTGCCAGTCTGTTGGCTATAATCTTTGCGTATATCTTCAGGTCTACATTCAGTAATGATATAGGCCTGAAGTTTTGTGGAGTGTCGGAGGATTTCCCGGGTTTGGGTAGAGTCACAATTGTGGCTGTTAACATTTCTGAGGGGAATGAAGATGTTGATATGGCTGATGCAAATACATTTAATAAGTGTGGGCCTAATATGGATTGGAATGTCTGATAGTATTCAGACGAAAAACCGTCTGGGCCTGGGGATTTGCTGTTAGGGAAAGATAGTATTGTTTTGTTTAGTTCAGACAAAGAGATTGGTGCGTTGATAGATTGCAGTTGGTCTACGTTTAGTTTGGGCAGTGAGATAGAGTCTAAGAATGGTTGAATTAATTCCGGTGATGGTTGGTGGGTTGTATTGTCGTCTTTTAGATTATAGAGATTATTATAGTAGTCCCTAAAAGCATTAGCGATATCTTTGGGATTAGATAGTCTAATGCCTGTGATCGGGTGGGAAATGAATGGAATCTTTTGTTTGATGGTTTTTTCCTTCACTTGATTAGCCAGTAGTTTGCCTGCTTTATTGCCATGGCTATAATAGTTTGCTTTCCATTTTTGGACCGTGTGTTTGTGTTGAGATATAAGAAGCAATCTAAGATCATGTCTGAGTTTATCTAATTGGGTGCTAGTGGCGGGGTCTGGAGCTTTTTTATTTACAGATTCTAAGTTTTTTATCTGCTGGAGTAGATCATTCAATTGTTTGTTCCTTTGCTTTTTGGCTACACTGCTCATTTTCATGAGGATCCCTCGTATGTAAGCTTTGTGACAATTCCAAATTGTGAAGGGATCCGGCACTGAGCCGGCATTAGCGTTAAAGAAATCGTTTAATTCCTTAGTAATTTTATGCTTTTGGTCTGGATGTGTGTAAAGAAAGGTGTCGTTTTTCCATCTATTTGCCCTTGTCTCGGTGCGAGATCCCTCCACTACAATAGAGACCGGAGCGTGGTCCGACCACGTAATATTGTGTACGGTTGACATACTAACATTCTGTAGCAAAAACCTGTCTACCAAGAAGAAATCAATTCTTGAGTATGTGCGATGTACACTCGAGAAGTAGGAATAGTCCCGCTCTGTCGAGTGTTGACATCGCCACACGTCGTGTAGATTCTCTGAGGCCATGAAGCGCGAAAGGGTCACTCTTTCCCGACTTTTCGGGGTCTCGGCCGAGACATCAAGAGTTTTGTTTGGTATCGCGTTAAAATCTCCACAGATTATAGTGTACCCCTTTTGCACTGCACGTACTCGTTTCCAAATTTTGTTCAAAAAAGAGATTTGTTTCACATTAGGTAAATATACATTTACTATAGTGTATATTGTGTTGTTTATCTCACCAACCAGTATAATAAATCTACCCATGTCATCTACGTCCTTGTAGATTTGACGAAAAGATATGGTGTCCTTGATGAGAATGGCTACCCCCCTCTTCTTCTTTGGAGCATTGGAGCAAATAGTTGTTGGAAAGTTCTGATGGGAGAATTTCGGAGGCTTGGATATAGAGAAGTGAGTCTCTTGAAGACAAAGAATGTCACTTTGCAGTAGTCGGGCTTCTTTCCATAGCATTGATCTTTTTTGTGGGCTGTTCAGTCCGCGGACATTAAACGAGGAGATTTTGAACCCCATGTCGTTGATCTTGAAGGGTGATTAAAGAAAAAAAAAAAAGGAGGAAAAAAAAAAAAAAAAAAAAGTTCCTAGGATTAGTAACCTTATTAAACTGAAGATTGAAGTACAGTTCCTTTGTTGAAAAAGTGTTTTAATAGTGAACCAGAGTCCAGATGATGGAAAACCGTTTAGGTACTGTCTCAGAGGTTAGTACAGTAGAAACGAAAAGTCTCTGAGTAAAAATGTAGAAAAAGATAATAAAAACAAAATTATGCGATTCAATTGAATCTGTTGGGATAATATCCCGTAACTTCGGAGGAGCGAAAAGAGAAACCAATAAAGTTCCACGGGTGCGCCGGAGCACAACTTTGTGTAATAGTGGTTATAAATAAATATCCTGAGCCTCACTCAATTACATCTTGTGGCCAGGTAGGAGAACGCGGGCGAGGTGAAGAGGTACATGAAGGTGGATCTTCTATCTTGTCCAAGATATCCCATTCTTTCAGTAGCCATATACCGTCCTCCACTGACTGGATAGGGAACGTTTTCCCATCTTTAGTGATGAGCAGTTTTGCCGGATAGGCCCATCTGTAGGTAATATGGTGGTTTCTTAGAGGTTTGGTTATGGTGGCCAGGTTCTTCCGTCTTTGCATTGTGTATGCAGACAAATCAGTGAAGAATGAAAGGCCTTGGATGCATGGTAGTGCGTTGTCAGGATTCCGCATGCATTGAAGAAATTTTTCTTTAGTTTGATAGAAGTGGATCCTTGCAATTGTATCTCTGGGCAAATGGTCAGGAATGTGCTTGGGTTTCGGCAGTCTGTGGATCCTGTCGATGGAGAGATCCGTCACCGAAGCATCAGGAAGCATTTCTTGCAGGATGTTTTGGAAGTAAGCATTCAATTCTGGTGGTTTAACCGATTCGGGTATTCCCCTGATTTTAATATTATTTCTTCTCGAACGGTCTTCGAGGTCGGCCATCTTGGACTTTAATTGGTGTATTTCGTCGTCTTTCTCATTATGAGCATCAATCACTTCATTGATGGCACCCGCGAATTCTCCCATCTTGTGTTCAATATGGGTGACTCTGTTATTGACAGCTTTGAATTCTGATTTGAAATGACTGGTAAGGGATAGTATGTCCGCATGTAGGGTACTACGGAGGGACACTAGCATGTCCTTCAGTGTTGTGTCAATAACCGGTTGGTTTTTAGTAGGAAATTCCAAGATGGAGTCCTGGAGCTCCCTGGTGTCATTAAGGGATGTGTCTGTTTCCTCCTCCTCCATGTTCTTTCCCTGCATGTGTTGCTGTTTCGCCTTAACTGGGCTAGATGATGCTGAGGATGTCTGGGAATTAGTATATTTTCCCTTGTGCCCCTTGTGAGGATTAGGTACGGAGCGTTGTGTATTATTATTGTAGCTAGAGAGCCTGCCACGCTCTCCGCCATTATGCTTACCGGCGCTATCTTGGGCCTGTGTATTGCGGGGGAAGCATGTAGAAGTCCATCATTCTGCTGAGCTTCCCAGTTTCTTTTCTCTTCCTGGACATGTTCCTAGGGAGTGCCCGACCTGATGTGGGTAAAAATCGCCGCTTTTTGAGGCTCAGGAATCGCTCTGTGAGCTCCGGTATGCCCGTGGAAGTCAGAGCTCTCTCACACTGCGGCCATTCACCTCGGCTGCTGGCCACGCCCCCTCGCCCACCTCCTTTTTATAGGGCACACAGTGTATAGGAATGTATAATGTAAAATATGGTGGGATTTCCCCACCCAAGGGAAATACAACTGGGCAGTGGCGGTGCGTCCATTGCACCCGTCAATCTTCAATAGACAGATTCATGCATAGCATAGCATATCTTTGCAAAATATGTGGGTGTGTGCGGAACAATTCTGCAATTATTTCTTGGTCTCTGTTTCTTTCAAAGCAGAAAGCCTAACCTGAATTTTAAATGCAGTTATTTTTATTTGCGAATATATCTAATAATTTGAGACTACATTCAAAGCTACTTTAGCAAGTGCTTCTATAATATATATTTTTTTTAAATACATCATCATATTCATTCCACAGAGCTTTAAAGAAAGGGGTTTCATAAACATACATGCATTGATATTACCTGTAAACAAAAAGTGAGACTTTTCTTCTTATCAGTCCTTACATTTTTACACAGTTAGGTTGAATAAAAGACAAGTCCATTTAGTTACCAATAGGAAATAAATAAACAGCATTTTTAAAAGATGGAAAACCTTCATATAGAGAATTCTATACCCACAATTGATCCAAAGGAAGGCAAAACAAAAAACGCATATAAATGTAGCAACCCCTGGTGTACATAGGATGTATAGGTTAAATTTAGTTAAAGTGAAGATAAACCTTCACATATACCTAGTGAAGTGAACAGCCTCAGATGATACACAGGGATGAAACAAATCTCCCTGTCATAAGTTTTACATGTATATATGCTGTCTTCAGCTTTATATACTGTTTAGAATGTTCAGTTCGTGTTAGATTTTTTTTCTTTCTGGTTAGCACTGTAGTGAAGCCTGGGTATACAGCCAAGGCAGCTGATTGGAGAAAAGGCACACACTCCTTCTCCTCATAGGTAGAGACTTTCAGAGCTGATGGTTGAATAGTTCAGGGCTCTGCGAATCTATTTATAGCATCCTCCCCAACACAAGACTCTGGCTGCTTTTACCATATGTAATGGTACTTGTCAGGAGTTATCAGGCTGATAAGAAGAAAAATGGAGCAGGAGACAGCTTTGGGACTTAGTGCTTTGAAGAGAGATAACAAAACACTGCAGATATATGTGCCCAGCTCAAAATTTGTGAATCGAGTTTACATCCACTTTAAGCTTTACTTCAGCCAGTGAAGCCAGGGTTAATTTGGGTCATGTACAGTTTAGCTGGCAGGCTCTGATGGCTGATCATCTGTTGCATCTCCCTGGCTTCTGGAAGCTTCTAGTAAGTTCCAGAAATTTGTGAGGAAGGACAGCTTAGAAGGGTGGAGAGTTAACCCAAAAATGCTCAGGAGCTTGGCCATGTGAGGGCTGAATCCAGAGGCCTGGAGAGGACCCCTGTGCTGTCTGGAGAAAGACAAAGACAAAAAGAGAAAGAGAGAGAAAACTGAAAAGAACCCTCACCCCCCTCAGTCCCATCTCAACTGGTTGAGACACCCTGGCAAGCGGGACCTGAACAGAAGTCATCTTCTGAGCTGCAGGATTAAAAAGGGCCTGAGTGAGTAACCTCTGCCTGTTTCTCCACCTAGAGCCTATAGGGGAGAGGCAGCCAGGTGCAATACCCCCCTAGCCATTTGGGAGGGACAGCTATTGTCAACCTTCAACACCTGCTTGGGATAATCTTGTGCTAATGTGCCAGTGCTCAGTATTGGAAGTGCTTTGCCAGTCTGTTGAAGTAGTTTTCCCTGTATGGAAAGTATGGAGTTTTGTGCTAAGAAGACAGTGTAGCCACAGTTGTCCTTTGAAGTTCTTCTACACTTTTTACCCACCCCCTAAAGCCTACAAGAGAGATTGCAGTCAAGGGCAATATTCAGCTAGCTTTCAGAGGGACAGCATACTGTTATCCTCCAACCTTGCACAGGGAATTCTCAGTTGGAGCCAGGTGCGCTGGCATTTTGCAGAAAAGTACCCGAAATCAAGTTTGGACTTGTGGCTAGCCAGGATGTACAGTTATTCCGGAGAGTGTACAGTCTGGGATTTTTGCTAGAAGTCTGCAATCACTCAAATTGTCCTCAAAGTTGTATATTAATCAAGTTCCGGGAATCCTATAACCTCCCTAACCAATTCCAAGTTATTTACCCCTAACAAAAAACAAAGACAAAGCCTTTTGGACTTTTTTTTTACTACATGTGCCTGCTGAAAATGCCTGTTGCATGGCAGTGCAGACAAAGGGGCACCCAAGATCCAGCGGCTCGTGAGCGGGTAGCGCTACATAAAGAAATCTAAAAGGCAGCAAGGAATGATACCAACGACATATACAATCTGACGGAGGAAAGGCCAGCAACATCTAGTACCTTTAAAAGCAATCTGTTGAGAAATACACTGCTAAAAGAATTGTTATATAACTATCTAAAGGGGACTTCAAAATGCCAGGTCCATGTCAAGTTTCCTTTTCACTACTACATTATTAAACCTTGATACATAAAAGCTGCATCAACCCTACTTTAAGCCAAGAAAATTGTAGTAAGAAGCAAAATGAAAAAAAAGTAGTGAGATAGCCCAAAGGTCAATTTAGTATTTCAAATGTCATTCTGAAGATAAGAACTGGATACGATCTGCAGATAAAACAAAAACAAAAAAACAAAAAACAAAATTGGTTCCGTTCTATTGCAAAAAATTAAATTAGCTTCTCTTCCAGCAATTTTTTTTTTAGACATGTTCTATTTAAAACAAGGTCCAGCATGTTTGAAATATTGTAACTATGAGTGTATACAGCTCAGATTTTTTTTTTTTTTTTTAACAAGAAATCAGCTCAGAATTTTTAACATACACTTTTTTGATAAAGGGCCCCAAGTGAGTGACAAGCATTGCAGACATACAGTGCCTTGAAAAAATATTCATACCCCTATGTGATAGACCAACACAAAGTGGCACATAATTATGAATTGGAAGGAAAATGATAATGTAGCGTACATTTGTATTCAGCCCCCCGAGTCAATTCTTTGTAGAACTACCTTTCGCTGCAAATACATTCTTTTTGGGATGTCGCTGCCAGTTTTGCACATCTAGAGAGTGACATTTTTGCCCATTTTTTTTGCAAACTAGCTCAAGCTCTGTCAGATTGGATGGAAAACATCTGTGAACATTAATTTTCAAGTCTTGCCCCAGATTCTCAATTGGATTTAGGTCTGGACTTTGACATTCTAACAGATGAATATATTTTGTTCTAAACCATTCCATTGTGGCTCTGGCTGTATGTTTAGGGCCATTGTCCTGCTAGAAGATGAACCTCTACCTCAGTCTCAAGTCTTTTGCAGACTCATATGCCCTGTACACACGGCCGGTTTTGCCATCGGAATAAACTCTGAAGGTTTCTCCGATGGAACTCCGACGGAATTCCATTCAAGTGGTCTTGCCTACACACGGTCAAACCAAAGTCCGACCATCAAGAATGCGGTGACGTACAACGGGACTAGAAAAGGAAGTTCAATAGCCAGTAGCCAATAGCTTCCGTCTTGTACTTGCTTCAGAGCATGCGTTTTTTTTTGGGGCCATTGGAACAGCATACAGATGAGTGGTTTTCCCAATAGGGATTGGTTCCGTTGGAAATATTTAGAACATGTTCTATTTCTAGGTCCGTCAGAATTTTCTAAAAAAAGTCCGATGAGGCATACACACCATCGGAATATACGATGAAAAGCTTCCGTCTGACTTTTCTTGTTGGACATTACGCTCGTGTGTACGCAGCATAACAGGTTTTCTTCTAAGATTGCCCTGTATTTGGCTTCATTCAACTGTCAGGGCTGGGCTCAGCTCTTCCTTCTCTGAGCTGGCGGCTAATTGCCAGCTCACTTCTCTCCACAGTTACTCAGCTGTTGATATCCTGCTCATCAGTCCTGCCTACGTAAGCCGTCCAGTCCAGAGGAGCTCTGCCTTTGCCAACTTCACAGAAACTATCTCCAGCGATCCTGTTCAAGACTTGCTTTGCTGACATCCCTTCTGGCTCCCGATCCTGCTTGTTGTTCCACTACATTGATCCCTGACTTCTGGCTTGGCTAACTATCCGTTCCGGTTACTGAACTTTGGCTATGTTTTTTCTTTTTACTTTTATTATTAAACAAGTGTGATTCAACTGTACTTCTGTCTCGGCCTGATTTCATGGTTTCTGACAGTAGGCAAAGGCCATGAATTCAGAAGATGCAGTCAATCCACTTGATGGTAATATTTTTTCCAGATTGGATGAACTGGATCACCGCATGGATCAGTTTGCCATGGCGTTACAAATGTCACACGGCTTACCTGGAATCGCCCCAGCCCAACCTATGTTGCAGGCCGACCCTGCTGCTTCAGTCTATGTGCAGGCACCCGCCTCGAGTATTACCTCTTTAAGAGGTTCCGCTTCCCCAGCAATTTGGGGGCAATCCAGTCCAATGCAGAGGGTTTTTCAACCAGGTTGAGATATACTTTGAGATGCTGCCCCAGGCATTACCCCTGGACAGAAGCAAAGTAGGTTTTGTGAGATCTTTGCTTTCTGAGAGAACCTTGGCCTGGGCAAACCCTCTATGGGAGACGCAAAAACCTGTTGTATTGTGCTACCCTGAGATTGTGGCTTAGTTTAAAAGGGTATTTGGCATTCCTGCACGCTCCGTTTCTGCTGCCAAGTGCCTCATGTCCATCGAACAGAGTAAGAGAACTGTTGCCGACTACGCCATTGAATTCCGTACTCTGGCAGCAGAGGTTGCATGGAACAATGAGGCCCTCGTGGCTGCTTTTTCTCATGGTCTCTCGGATTCCATCAAGGATGAGATATACCCACTGAGCTGGAGAAGTTGATCACGTTTGCCATCCTCATTGAAAGACTCTTTTAAGGAGTGCTTGCAGAAGCCTCCTGTACATTTGTCTCTGAGCTTTGCAGTCCCACCTGTGCCTCCCTCACCTTCCATGCCTCCTGGTACCGAGTCGGTCAGTGAAGGTGAACCCTTGCACTTGGGTTTCACGCGTCTCTCTGTAGATGAGAGAACCTTTAGGACGAGGGAAAGATTGTGCCTTTATTGTGGCCAGGCAGGTCACTTTTTGAAGTCTTGTCCTACCCGTCCAGGGAACGCCTGAACCTTAAGGTCCTGTCACGGACAGACCTTAGGTGGCGTTGTTTCATCCCCAGTTATCCAGAAGGATAAGCCCCTGGTTTCGGTCACCCTTCCTTGGGCTGAGTCGTCCGTCGAGATACAGGCTCTAATCGACTCTGGGGCTGCAGGCCTGTTCATTGATGCTGCCTTTGTGTCGAAGCACTTGATTCCGCTGCAGCTGCGTGACACTCCACTTGCCATTGAGGCTCTTGACGGGAGACCTCTACAGCCTGCCTATGTGACTCATGAGACGGTTCCGTTGTCCATGGCTGTAGGGGCTCTTCACCATGCGATAATCCAATTCCAAGTCATTTTCTCACCTAAGTTTCCGTTGGCTATTGGTTATCCCTGGTTACAGATGCACAACCCCTCTTTTGATTGGCTCCCTGCTGAGGTTCTCTCCTGATCACCACAATATAGTGAGACATGCTTCCAGAAGGTAGCCAAGGTCCTGTGCACCTCTTCACTCTCCTCCCTGCCGGAGGAGTACAGCGATTTTAGCGATGTCTTTGACAAAGGTCAAGCCGGCAGTTTGCCTCCACTCCGGCCATATGATTGCGCAATTGACCTTTAACCTGGTGCCATACCCCCTCGTGGCCGGGTTTACCCTTTGTCGGTCTTGGAGGATTAGGCCATGGAGGAGTATGTTGCAGATGCACCTTCTCGAGGTTTCATCTGCAAATCCTCGTCTCCTGCTGGTGCTGGTTTCTTCTTTGTGAAGAAGAGTGGTGAACTGAGATCTTGTATTGATTATAGGGGTCTTGATCGTTTCACGATTAAGAATGCCTGTCCGATTCCGTTGATTACGGAATTATTTGACCGCCTCAAGGGAGCAACGGTTTTCACAAAGCCTGATTTGAAAGGGGCCTACAATCTCGTGAGGATTAAGGAGGGGGACAAGTGGAAAACTGCGTTTAATACCAGAACAGCCCATTATGAGTACCTCGTAATGCCTTTTGGCCTTTGTAACGGCAGTTTTCCAGGAATTTATTAATGATGTCTTCCGAGATTTGTTGCAGTTATGTCTGGTGGTCAGGGATGAGCCAAACACCCCCAGGTTTGGGTCGCACCAGAACCTGTCAACGGACCGAAAGTTCGCACAAACTTTAGAACCCCATTAAAGTCTATGGGACTTGAACGTTCAAAATCAAAAGTGCTAATTTTAAAGGCCAATATGCAAGTTATTGTCCTAAAAAGGGTTTGGGGACCTGGGTCCTGCCCCAGGGGACAAATATCAATGCAAAAAAAAAGTTTTAAAAACGGCCATTTTTCGGGAGCAGTGATTTTAATGATGCTTACAGTGAAAAAAAAAGTGAAATATTCTTTTAAATATCGTACCTGTGGGGTGTCTATAGTATGCCTGTAAAGTGGCGCATGTTTCCTGTGCTTAGAACAGTTCCTGCACAAAATGACATTTTTAAAGGAATAAAAGGTGTACAGCGAAAAGATTTTCACCATTTCCAACAACATCTCAGTTATTTCTAGACATGCCACATCTAAACACAGAACTCTAGGGACTTTTCCCTTACTAATGACGTGGGGGGGCTCATTTGCTAAGGCTTGAGAGGCTGAGACACTCAAAGATACCTCCACCTCAGAGGCAACTGACAAAACTTGCGGCTCCCCATGAGCACTGCTAAACGCATGTGTCACACTCATCGTCTCATTTTCACCAACACTGAGCCCTTCTAAGTCTTTATCCATTATCCCATCATCCTGACACTCAACATTACTCATCTCTTTTGCTGTGGACAAAACTTCTGCTATATGCGCCCTTTTCCGATCCTTCCGCCTGGAGGGGGTTAAGTTCTGCAACAGCCAATGCACCAGTATCTACTGGCTTTGCAGCCTCTCCATTTGTCACAGCAGCAATAGTGTCCACCTTACTATTACATTCAGAAATTTCTTTCCACCACGCTAACACCTTTATGGCTAGACTATCCCAGTCCATCCTGCCTGTACTCCAATCACCAGCACTCCGTAGTACTGCTCCCTCTGCCCATGGAGACACAGGTGGACAGAGCGGTTTAGCAGCAGGGATCCTGCACCAGTCACTGTCAACCACATCAGATTGTGATAATACATGCTCCATCATTTTAGCTATTTTCCCATTGTTTTCCACCTGAGCAGTATCAGAGCTGTCCTGGAGCCCAGCCGGCTCCAACACGGAGTCCTCGTGCAATTTCCAGGGACAACTCTGCGGCACTACCTGTGGTTACCATGGGAGACACCAAACCATTAAAATTGTCAATAATACACTCTTCAACATCATCATTATCCACCTTCCTGCCTTGTACAAGCTGTGTTAGCACATTAGCAGTTTGAGATTGTAGGATATTTAGTACATTGCTTTTCACCTCATGTGAAACACACTTGTCAGTCGGTGCGGCGACACAGTTGTCCTGGGAAACCCTGAGCTCAGACACCATGAGCTCCTGGGCGGTCTCCAGGGACACCTCTGCTACACCTGCCATGGTTGCTAGGGGCAACGGCACACATTTCTCAGTGGTCACCCCTGACATTTCTGCATGCAATATCACATTTTTAATTGCATTAGCAAGCAACATATTATCTTCATTTTTACCACTTGTCTTCCTGCTAAACAATACACTGCCTGAAGACAAGTCCTTACCAGTCCTCAGGCTTACTGCAGGTTCAGCTTCAAACTGGGCTTTGTTACTACACAGGGTATTCACTTGCAAGGCTCTGAAAGCAATTTTTCTCACTGGACTTATTCCCACTTCACAGGGAATAGTCCCATAACCAGTCTCTCCCACATTTGTAACAGTCTTACCATCCCAGTTGACAGGTGTGGAAAGCTTCAATTAAGGACGTTGTCCTTTCTTTGCTGTGCTCTCACAAGCTAATGCCCCCACATGGACACGGGGCAACATTGCATCTTTCTTGAATTTTCCAACATCCCCTGCAGGCCAAACAGGTTTCCTGTTGCCAGGGGTAACAGCAGACTTACACACATGGTCATACCCCTTGCAGGATGCTGGATACTGTGCCCTCTTCTCTGGGCTGACCACTTCAATCAAGCAGCCATAACTTGAATCAATCACCCCCTGCAGGCTGAACAAAATTTCCTTCACGGTTGTCAGGGGTGGCAACAGACACTTTTGCACAAACCTCTTCACTCAGAATTTGAGCCACATCTCTGCTGTAGCTCCTCCTTTCTGCAAACAGACTTTCTACGGTTGCTATGGGAGACCACATTCTCCCCGCTGATCTTTTCCAGCGCTCTCTAGATTGGATTGCTCCTAGGAAATTGTCTTAGTCATCTCGGTTATGATACATCCCGCGGTACACCTCTTGGTACTCCTCCATCAGAAAAGGTTGCACCAACTCAACCCAGCAACTTTTGGGCTATCCTCTGTAGGAAGCAATCATCGCAAAATCATCCAAAAAGTCTTCAACATGTTCAGAAGGCAGCATAGGCCGTATGAAGTCAGCTGTATGGATTTCTGCTTTGTAGCCATGGACAACCGCACCCATCTGCTCACTCTTTGCACTAAAGGACGGCTTGCTTTCTTTTTTCCTTTGCTCCAGTGCGGCCAAATGCATCTTGCACCAGTCTGGGGCTTGTTCTGTCAGTAAAAACCCCTCCAGCCACAAGGTTCTGTCTCTCATCTCAGCAAACATTGCTTCCTTTTTGCGCTTTGACCGCCCCATCTCTGCAGTCAGGCACACATCGCTTTTTAACACAGTTCCTTTTAACACAGGAAAATTTTGTGTACTGTCTCTTTAGGACTTGCAAACAGCACACTTTCACATGCAGACTCCACTGGTTCACATTAGCTGCTCCTCACAGCATTGCTGTAAAACACAGTTTCTTGCTACTCACTGTTTTTGGTATGCAAGGATCTGGAACTCTTCCAAATCTGCCCGAAGCAATATCTCCACCACGTGTAAGATTGGGGTATCAGACTCAAACGGTAGGTGCGTTGTCAGTGAGTACTCCAGTCCAAAACTGTATTTTAAAAGGCCTGGTAGCCCACTTTTATTTAAAAGCACGGAAAAGTTCACAAAGACATCAGTAGCCCTCGCAGGGGGTTCCACCATTACTGTATCTTGCACACTCAATACTTTAGCCTCCTGGCTTACATTCTTGCCATACAGCTGATTCAGGCCGTTAGCCTAGGCCTTAGGTCTGCTCTTCAGACCCAAAAGAGTTTCCTAGAGTGAAGCTCTCTCCTAGCTTACTCCTGCTGCTTAATACTTGCTGCTCTGTCACCAAGTACGTCTGCCTCCTGAAGACATGCACACCCTGGCTGCCCCCTGCAGCCTCTGACTCCTCTCAGAGGAATGGGAGTCCACCTGACTCCCATGCACAGACTTCCTTTCTGTTGGGTGGAACCCTGAGCCATAGCCAGGTCACAACTAAATAGCCCAGCACACAGCTGTGCAATCAGCATGCCTTTCTCTCCAAAATCTGGTGTAAACCAGCAATATTCCAGATAGCACAGGGTCCCAATGCCACTATATATATATATATATATATATATATATATATATATATATATATATATATATATACAACACCTAGGATGCCTATATATACACAATACACTGTAAGTGCAGCTAACTGACTCATCTGCCTACTCTATCGAACTTAAATCAAATGACACTGTCTCTCTATCTCTCTCTCAACGCCAGAACACACTACACAGGGCCGACGTGCAGGCGGCCTTATAAAGTGTGGGGCGTGTACTAAATCCCCTGATCGATAATTGGACAAAGCCACCCTGGCTTTGGCCAATTACGGCTCTCTGTACAGATGGCGCTGTGATTGGCCAAGCATGCGGGTCATAGTGCATGCTTGGCCAATCATCAGCCAGCAATGCACTGCGATGCCTCAGTGAATTATGGGCCGTGACGCGCCACTCGATTTTGGCACGAACGGCCCATATAGTTCGCAATTCAACGAATGGTCGAACATGCAATGTTCGAGTCGAACATGGGTTCGACTCGAACTTGAAGCTCATCCCTAGTGGTAGTTTATCTCTATGATGTCCTCATATTTTCCAAGTCCCTGGAGAGCCACCACACAGATGTTTGTCGTGTGCTTCAGAAACTAAGAGAGAACAATCTCTATTGTAAATTGGAGAAGTACGGGTTAAATTCCTGGTTTATGGCATTTCCACTGCTGGTTTTTCGATGGACCCAGAGAAACTTTCTGCAGTCCTACAGTTGCCCCGACCCATGGGTTTTCATCCTCTGCAGCGTTTCCTGGGCTTTGCCAACTATTAACGGAAGTTTATTCGTAACTTCTTGTCTCTGGTCAAGCCCCTGACTGATAAGACCAGAAAGGACGGTAACCCACAGAGTTGGTCTCCGGAGTCCATTAAGGCCTTTGAGAATCTCAAGGCTGCCTTTGTTTCTGCTTCTGTGTTGGCACATCCTGATCCTACGTTACCTTTTATCCTTGAGGTTGATGCTTCTGAGACTGGAGTTGGCGCCCTTCTGTCTCAACGTCCTACCTCTGAGAGCGCTTTGCATCCTTGTGGCTACTTTTCCAAGAAATTGTCACCTGTGGAGTGCAATTACGAGATTGGTGACAGAGAGCTGTTGGCGATCACTTTAGCCCTGAAAGAATGGAGACATCTCCTCGAAGATACCACTGTGCCGGTTCTCATTCTTACTGACTATAAGAATCTCACATTCTTGTCTGAGGCTAAACGCCTCTCTCCCAAAAGGGCGCAATGGGCTCTTTTCTTGTCAAGTTTCAATTACATTGTCTCATTCTTACCCGGTACTAAGAATTTAATGGCTGATGCCTTGTCACAACAATTCTCCTCCACTTCCAAGTTGGAGTCAGTTCCGGTTCCTGTGATTCCTCCTGATCATATTCTGGCTACGGTTCACACCAGTCTCACTTCTCCTTTGGGTGACAAAATTCTTGCTGCTCAGGTCTATGCTCCTCCTGAGAAACCTTGTGACCACTGCTTTGTCCCAGAGAGTCTCTGTACTGCCGTGCTGCAGACTTACCATTCTATCAAGGCAGCTGGCCACCCTGGGAAGAATCAACACTTTTGGGACATTTCCCAACAATTCTGGTGGCCTAGTCTACATGCTGATGTAACCGCCATCGTAGCAGCCTGTTCCGTGTGTGCTCAGAGTAAGACTGCAGGACATCTTCCAGTGGGCCTCCTAAAAACCTATACCCAATGAAGAGAGGCCCTGGACCCACCTGTCTATGGATTTTATTGTGGAGTTACCCAACTCCCAGGACAACACAGTTATCCTTATGGTAGTTGACAATTCTCAAAAATGTCTCATTGTATTCCACTTAAGAAGTTGCCCACAGGAACTGGCTTCCATTTTTGCTCGGGAGATCTTTCACTTACATGGGCTACCCAAGGTGATTGTCTCAGACAGGGGTAGGCAGTTTGTGTCCCAGTTCTGGAGAGCCTTTTGAACACAATTTAGAATTCAGCTTGCTTTTTCCTCTGCATTTCAACCGCAGTCTAATGGGGTCACAGAACAAGCCAATCAGTCCTTGGAGCAATTCCTACGTTGCTATATTTCTGACCATCATAACAACTGGTCAGACCTATTACCGTGGGCAGAGTTTGCTCACAATAGTGCCTTGAATTCTGTCCAGGAGGCTTTGCGACATGCTAATGTTAGGTACAGACTCCATGCTGACCGCAGACGCCTGCCCACCGCCTTCCTACCAGGTTGGGGACAGGGCCTGGCTGTCATCTCTCAACCTCCGACTTCCCTCACTGAATTTCGCACCACGGTTTATTGGGCCTTTCCGTATCCTTCGCAGGATTAACCCAGTGGCTTACGCATTAGACCTTCCTTTTAACATGCATATTTTGAATGTATTTCATGTCTCCTTATTAAAACCTTTAGTCTGCAACCGCTTTACCACCTCGGTGCCACCTCCTCACCCTGTACAGGTTGACAACCATGAAGAGTATGAAGTACAGTCCATTGCTGACTCCCGTAGGAGCATCTCCCTGGCTTCTGGAAGCTTCTAGAAAGTTCCAGAAATTTGTGAGGAAGGACAGCTTAGAAGGGTGGAGCGTTAACCCACAAATGCTCAGGAGCTTGGCCATGTGAGGGCTGAATCCCAGGATCCAGAGACCTGGAGAGGACCCCTGTGCTGGGGGGCTTTGCCTCCAGCCAGAAGGTGCCAGAGAGAGAGAGAGAGAGAGAGAGAGAGAGAGAGAGATTGTGCTGAGAGAAAGGAGGAAGGAAACTGAAAAAACCCTCACCCCCCTCAGTCCCATCTCAACTGGTTGAGACACCCTGGCAAGCGGGACCTGAACAGAAGTCACCATCTGAGCTGCAGGATTAAAAGGAACTGAGTGAGTAACCTCTGCCTGTTTCACCACCCAGAGCCTATAGGGGAGAGGCAGCCAGGTGCAATAACCCCCTAGCCATTTGGGAGGGACAGCTACTGCCAACCTTCAACCCCTGCTTGGGATAATCTTGTGCTAATGTGCCAGTGTTGGGATCAGTATTGGAGGTGCTTTGCCAAGCTGTTGAAGTAATTTTCCCTGTATGGTAAGTATGGAGTTTTGTGCTAAGAAGACAGTGTAGCCACAGTTGTCTGAAGTTCTTCTACACTTTTTACCCACCCCCTAAAGCCTACAAAAGAGATTGAGAGTCAAGGACAATATTCAGCTAGCTTTCAGAGGGACAGCATACTGTTATCCTCCCCCCTTGCTTGGGGAATTCTCAGTTAGAGCCAGGTGCACTGGCATTTTGCAGAAAAGTACCTGAAATCAAGTTGGGACTTGTGGCTAGCCAGGATGTACAGTTGTTCCGGAGAGAGTACAGTCTGGGATTTTTGCTAGAAGTCAGCAATCACTCAAATTGTCCTCAAAGTTGTATATTGATCAAGTTCTGGGAATCCTATAACCTCCCTAACTCAATCCAAGTTATTTACCTCTAATAAAAAACAAAGACAAAGCCTTTGGACTGTTTTTTTTTACTACGTGTGCCTGCTGAAAATGCCTGTTGCATGGCAGTGCAGACAAAGTGGCTCATGAGGGGGTAGCGCTACATAAAGAATTCTAAAAGGCAGCAAGGAATGATACCAACGACATATACAATCTGACGGAAGAAACGGCCAGCAACATCTAGTACCTTTAATAGCAATCTGTTGAATACAAGACAATATCGAGAGAAATACACTGCTAAAAATGTGTTATATAACTATCTAAAGGTGACTTCAAAATGCCAGGTCTATGTCAAGTTTCCTTTTCACTACTACAATATTAAACCTTGATACATAAAGCTGCATCAACCCTACTTTAAACCAAGAAAATTGTAGTGAGAAGCCAAATGAAAGAAAGTGGTGAGAAAGCTGAAAGGTCAATTTAGTATTTCAAATGTCATTCTGAAGATGAGATCTCGATACGATCTGCAGATAAAAGGAGAAAAAAACAATTGGTTCCGTTCCATTGCAAAAAATTAATTATTAAAGCTTCTCTTCCAGCAATTTTTTTTTAATGTTCTATTTAACACAAGGTCCAGCATGTTTGAAATATTGTAACTATGAGTGTATACAGCTCAGAATTTATATTTTTTTTTAACAAGAAATCAGCTCAGAATTTTTAACATACGCTATTTTGATAAAAGGCCCCAGGTGAGTGACAAGCAGTGCAGACATACAGTGCCTTGAAAAAGTATTCATGCCACTTGACATTTTCCACATTTTGTCATGTTACAACCAAAAACTAAATATGTTTTATTGGGATTTTATGTGATAGACCAACACAAAGTGGCACATAATGGTGAAGTGGAAGGAAAATGATAAATGGTTTTCAATTTTTTTTACTAATAAATATCTGAAAAGTGTGGCATGCATTTGTATTCAGCCCCCCGAGTCAATACTTTGTAGAACTACCTTTCGCTACAAATACAGTCTTTTTGGGGATGTCTCTACCAGTTTTGCACATCTAGAGAGTGACATTTTTGCCAATTTTTTTTTTTTTTGCAAACTTCAGTTCAAGCTCTGTCAGATTGGATGGAGAGCATGTGTGAACATCAATTTTCAAGTCTTGCCCCAGATTCTCAACTGGATTTAGGTCTGGACTTTGACTGGGCCATTCTAACACATGAATATTCTTTGATCTAAACCATTACATTGTGGCTCTGGCTGTATGTTTATGGTCGTTGTCCTGCTGGAAGATGAACCTCTGCCTCAGTCTCAAGTCTTTTGCAGACTCTAACAGGTTTTGTTCTAAGATTGCCCTGTATTTGGCTTCATCCATCTTCCCATCAACTCTGACCAGCTACCCTGTCCCTGCTGAAGAAAAGTATTCCCAGAACATGATGCTGCCATTACCATGTGTTACACAGGGGTGGGGGGGATGGTGTGTTTAGGGTGATGTGCAGTGTTAGTTATCCGCCACACATAGCGTTTTGCTTTTAGGCCAAAAAATTTAATTTTGGTCTCATCTGACAAGAACACCTTCTTCCACATGTTTGCTGTGTCCCCCACATGGCTTATTGCAAACTGCAAACAGGACTTCTTATAGCTTTCTTACAACAATGGATTTCTTCTTGCCACACTTACATAGAGGCCAGATTTGTGGGGTGCACGACTAATAGTTCTTCTGTGGACAGATTCTCCCACCTGAGCTGTGGATCTCTGCAGCCCCTCCAGAGTTACCATGGGCCTCTTGGCTGCTTCTCTGATTAATGCTCTCCTTGCCCAGCCTGTCAGAATAGGTGGACCACCATGTCTCGGTAGGTTTGCAGTTGTGCCATACTCTTTCCATTTTCAGACAATGAATTGAACAGTGCTCCGTGAGATGTTCAAAGCTTGGGATAGTTTCTTTATAAGCTAACCCTGCTTTAAACCTCTCCTCAACTTTATTCCTCACCTGTTTGGTGTGTTCCTGGGCCATCATGATGCTGTTTTGTTCACTAAGGTTTTCTAACAAACCCCTGAGGGCTTGACAAAACAGCTGTATTTATACTGAGATTAAATTACACACACTAAATTACTCTATTTACTAATTAGGTGACTTCTGAAGACAATTGGTTCCACTAGGTTTTAGTTAGGGGCATCAGAGTAAAGGGGGCTGAATACAAATGCACTCCACACTTTTCAGATATTTATTTGTAAAAAAAAGTTGAAAACCATTTAACATTTTCCTTCCACTTCACCATTATGTGCCACTTTGTGTTGGTCTAGCACATAAAATCCCAATAAAATACATTTACGTTTTTGGTCGTAACATGACAAAATGTGGAAAATTGCAAGGGTTATGAATACTTTTTAAGGCACTATGTATCAGTGCGAAAAATTGTTTAAAAATAATGTTTTGCAGATAGCAGCTATTTTTAATTAGGCCTAAAGTGAAACATTGAAAATACAATTTCCTGACACCAACATGGCAGCATACTAGTGATAGAGCTCCGCCTCTTGACCACTCCCTCAGGACCAGTGAATAGCATAAATGAAGGCATGGTTAGCCGCCACCCCATTCTTCTTTTTTTCCTCATACCTCCACACACCGGTGATGAAGTAAGGAATTTTATGTCCCCCACCCTGCCGCTGAGCAGTAAACCGCTGGGTTCAGGCCTCTTCCAGTGCGTAGTCTCAGTGCTTGGGCTGCTAACATCGCGCTAATAAGCCTGAGAGGTCTTGATGGGTCCCTGCAGTGTTTCCTCTTTAGGAACGAAATCTGCCATTCAACATGACTTGGTTCTGGAGCTTTGGGGGGGGCAGCCTGTCATTTCATTTTCTATGGGCTTTCTTGTCCATTAGGCTATGACTTTACCTGTTTTATTCTGTTCCTGCTCTTCTCCCTTCTTATTTGGATTCAGGTAGGTTCCGGGTGAGCGAGGAGCGGGTCGCACCCTGCAGTAGGTGTCAGGGTCTCCCTATAGGGGTGGGGCGGCCGCCCAGCAACGTATTTACTGGCCTAGGGTGCTCCCAATGATGTCATAGGACTGCACCCGGTCCGCACATGAGCACTGGATGACGGAAGCTCTGGGTCGCCATTTTGGTTCTGGGAAAAGCGATTCGTTTTGCCCACAAACAACAGGAGGAGTCTGGGGTGGGGTCTGCCTGTCCCAGGATCACCTAAGAGTGTCAGTGAGCTGCTGTGGGATGGGCAATATACAGCCTCCTGACTGTGTCTTCAGACTTTATATTGAGAGGGCAGGGACAGTTAACCCTTAGCACCACATCCCAAATTATAAAATGCAAAAATAAAGGGAACGGGGTAAAGTTGCCCCAGGGACTTTAAAGGTGCTTACAAAATCAGATGGACACGGGTAAAGAAGTGTATGCAACGTCTGAACTACATAAAATAATCTTTTATTCAAATTTTTAATACAGAATATCAAAAAAGGTTAAAAACAACAAATCTCTCAATCTCTATAATCCAATTGTGACAGAGGAATTGAAAGAAACCACTCAGTAAATACCACTCGACATGTTTCGCTCAATTCGTGAGCTTCATCAGGAGTTTTGGTACATATGTGGCATACTGGAGATGAGAGAGACAAAATACAAATCAGATGGTAAAGAAACAAATACAATAAATATGCTTCTAAAATTTAAAAAGCACAGGTAATTGTTGCATACACAGAAGAAAAATTCAATCATCAAATTTAAACAACTATCTATAGTGAAATTTGGTTTTAAAAAAATGAATAAATTGCAGTAATCATATATATGTGCCCACGTAGTAGCAATTATCACTATTGGGCCAATGCAGTAAAGGGTTAAATCATCATAAATGAGACTCGCTTACCAAGCCAATCGAGAATTGAAGAGGGGTAAAGTAAAAATTGTAGATACAGGAACACAGTGGTTCACATTCAAGAGTAACTGGATAAATCTCCACCGCCTAGGACCTCCCAAACGTTATGGCCAACAGAGGGGCTATGTGTGAAGTATAATAACCGAAGACTGGGAATTAAATGGAAAATGTTTTTGATATAGTAAATCAATAAACTTTAAATTTGGGAGGTCCTAGGCGGTGGAGATTTATCCAGTTACTCTTGAATGTGAACCACTGTGTTCCTGTATCTACAATTTTTACGTTACCCCTCTTCAATTCTCGATTGGCTTGGTAAGCGAGTCTCATTTATGATGATTTAACCCTTTACTGCATTGGCCCAATAGTGATAATTGCTACTACGTGGGCACATATATATATGATTACTGCAATTTATTCATTTTTGTTAAACCAAATTTCACTATAGATAGTTGTTTAAATTTAATGATTGAATTTTTCTTCTGTGTATGCAACAATTACCTGTGCTTTTTAAATTTTAGAAGCATATTCATTGTATTTGTTTCTTTACCATCTGATTTGTATTTTGTCTCTCTCATCTCCAGTATGCCACATATGTACCAAAACTCCTGATGAAGCTCACGAATTGAGTGAAACATGTCGAGTGGTATTTACTGAGTGGTTTCTTTCAATTCCTCTGTCACAATTGGATTATAGAGATTGAGAGATTTGTTGTTTTTAACCTTTTTTGATATTCTGTATTAAAAGTTTGAATAAAAGATTATTTTATGTAGTTCAGACGTTGCATACACTTCTTTACCCGTGTCCACCTGATTTTGTAAGCACCTTTAAAGTCCCTGGGGCAACTTTACCCCATTCCCTTTATTTTTGTGTCTTCAGACTGTGAAGTTTGTTCCTGGATCCAGTCTCAGCAACCTTCTGTGTCGTCATCTGCTGGTAGGAAAGTTTTCTGTACTTAAAAAAAAAAAAAAAGAGTACATTCTTTTCTTTTGGTTTGTTTCAGCTGTTTGCTTTGTTGTAGTTTTCAGACTTTCATGTTAGAAGATTACTGGCAATCTCCATCCTTCTGTTTCTCTTTTCAGCTATCTCTCTTTTTCCACTGGCCGTCCCTTTTTCTCTACTACCATGAGTCAGCCACCACTTATGTAAGACCCTCAATACTTAAGGTAGGGGGACCACCAGTTGGTAAGTTTTCAGAGGTCCTTAAAAGAGTGCCCTCTAATGCGGTTTGCTTTGATATGTTTCAGCTCTGCACGCTCACACTCTCGGAGTTAAAGAACAAGAGAGGACAGGCGTTCTCCAAAGGAGCATAGATCCAGACGTCGCTCCCGGTCAAGAAAAAAGTTCCAAAAGAGGACGTCGTGCCTCCTCTTCTCCAGAGCAATGCAGGCGTCCCAGCAAGAAGTCAGTCTGGGCTTGTGGCGCAGTCCCCCTATTCAATAAATTGCTGTGCAAAGGCTGTCTAGAGGAGTCTGCAGTAGACAGGGAACAGGACACAAACGCAAGTCTCATCATTACTGAACAAGGTAGTACGAGATTCCTTGTCTGAGTTTACCTCAGCCCAGCCACCTGCCCAAAGGGTCCCATTGGAAGATCAGAAGGGGACTTCAGCATGCAGTATGACCATGCCCAGTGTAAAAGGAAAAAAAATGGCGCTCCCACTCAGGAGAAAAGCTCCAAGGAAGACATCTTTGCTCCTCTTCCCCAGAGCCAGCACCCCAGCAAGAGTCCTGCACAGCCTGTGGCACAGTATCTATACCCAGGAGGCTGGTGAGTAGACACTGCCTGGAGGAGTATACAGCTAACAGGTAATGCCAAATGTCTTTATTGTTGATAAGAGTGGCACAAGATTCTGTTTTGAATTTGCCTTAATTACCTGAAGCAACTGTATTGGAAACTGTTGTAGACTGTTGCCATAAGAGACAGCGCTCTTATCTGTGCAGATGTGGCATCTTGCTGGATGCTTTTCCCTGCGTGGCTGTCCTGTAGAAGTCTGGGACTTTACCGGGTTAGCATTACACAGACACATTTTGGGTAAGAAGAGTGGTAATGTAGTGCTCAGAGCACGCTAGTGGGTGTGGCCAAATTGCCCTTGCTGACATCATCACCCTTCAGTGAGGCCAAACAGCTGCCTACGGCAGCAACAGATTTGTGTATGATTATCTTGGTTACTTGGGGAACCACAGCCTGGTCCAGGTAATATGTCCAGGTCTCAGGTGGACTGAAACCCTGACACATGATTCAAAACCCGAACTGTCCGGCTGAATCCTGGACAGGTGGCACACCCTAGGTGTCTGGCACCCATGAATCTACTTAGCACTGCACCTACTATGCCTTACGACCCACTCTATGTGGAGGGAGGTCGACAACTCATGGCTCTGGAGGTTCTCATTGGACTGAAGGAGTCCTGGGTCCTTGCTACATATATTATAGATGCAGCAGTCTGCTACTCAAAATAGTAAGGCTGACCAGGAAGTCCCCCCTAGTTGCTTGTATAACCACTGGAAGAGCACCCTAGCACTTTAGCGGCTAGGGAGGCCATATGGTTGAGACCCTGGACTGCGTATTGCTTCCTAGAAACAAAAGTGGGGTGGACTGAAGGGGGTTCAAGAAAAATGACCGTATAAACAGGCTGTCGAAACTGTGTACCGTGAACAACCTAAAGGTCAACCTGCTCCTACATACTGTAGCATCTGCAAGTGCTGGCAGACCAGCCATATCCAGCCCATGTACTGGGTGAGTCTCATGGGAATGGTTTAATAATTATCAACCAGCTGCTGCACCTGCAGGACTCTGAGGAGAGTGTCAGAGTCTGCATCCCTTTAGACATGATTTCCTATTGGGAGTATCTTGCAAAAAATGATATTTTTGTAGCAGTGGATGCCAAAAAAATCTGACTTGTATTTTAGTGCAGACTTCTGGGAAAATCAGTGAGCCAGTCACACAAGTGCATACCCAGACTCTTAAGATAAGACCTAGAAGGCACGCTTCATGGGTTTCTGGACAGCATGCTATACAGAGCCTTGGATGAAGGTATCAGACACTCATGGTCACTTTGGGATAATCCTCACTGCTCCTCCTCCAGACCATTTCTCTCCCATGGAGCTTCCAAGTTCCAAGTCCACCACAACAGCGGGTTGGCTGCTACAATGCTTACAGACACCTCAGACTCAAGAGGAATTGCAGGTTTTCTACTCAATCCTGTTTGGAGTTCGCAGGGGAGGTTGGTTAGTGTCCAGTTGCAGATGAGAAGAGGTCGAACCCTTTTGGGCCCTCTTTGAGCTCTTTAAGACAGAGTCCATTAAACAGTATAACCACATGGCTGGTGGCTGTTGCTGGATCATCAGGATGACTATCCTATCCTCACACTTTAGAGGGAAAGCAAAGCCAACCTTTCTCCATCCCAATGGTTGGTGTACCCGGGGTGCTCTGCTATTTCCTTTGTTTTATTTCCATTAGAGGAAGTGGTGACAGTCAGGAACAGAATTCTGAGGACGGATATTTCCACTTGTTTCATGGCTTCTCAGTGCCTCAGTCATCTGAGCACAACGTCATCATGCATATCGATGATTCCTGGGGTGCATCGACACCTGCACAAATTTCAACTAGAATTCTTAGTGCAAGGGAGGAAACAGGATAGAACACAGTTAATAAGTGTTACTCAGTATGAGTAGCAGTCCGCGGTGATGGAAAGACCTTGAGGAAGTCTCGGTGCGTTAGGACCTTTAGACTGGAGAATTGCTACGAATCATATCTGTAAGTCAGCCGGGAAGATGCACTGCAAGGGACCTTCAGTCAAGGCAAACAGAGATTCCCAGCCAAGGAGGGTAATCTTGAAGGCGCTGGGGGTTCAAACAGCCCTTTTAGCACTTTGGCCTTACTACACAGAGTCAAGGAGGACCAATCTCCTTGCAGTTTAGCAACAGGGCAGCAGTTGCCTATATTTAGCTCCAGGGTGAAACTCGCAGCAATATACTATTGAGAGAGGTGAAACCCATAACTCCTGGGGCGGAGGATCACCAACAAAATTCCAGAAGCAGTTTACTTCCCAGCGGATTTTTCTTTTGAACAAGTACAAGCTTCCCAGAGCACAACGAGTGGGTCTAAGACCCAGGTCTTCTCTGAGCTGGTCCACAGGTGGAGCCTACCACAGATGGACCTCCTCGTTTCCCACAGTAATCACAAACTTTGGTCTGATTTTGTTTGCATGCCCCAAGGCGCAAGGGGCCGATGCACTGGTCTCTCCCTGGGACTGCAATCTAACCTATATATTTTTCCCCAACATTTCCGCAAATGAGATTCCCCTTGAGGCTGTCAAGGGATCACATAGTTGTCATAGCCAGTCCTCCGTATTGACCAGGAGGCCCTTGGTTTTCCCTGGCCATTCATTTCAGGATACAGAAGACATTTCCCCTCTATAACATACGCAGACTGGGGCTGCAAGCAGGGGCACTAAAGGGAGAGGATGGGCAACTCCAGTTGCTCCAGTTTCACTCCAGAGTGATCTCTACTTTGTTGTGTGCGAGAAGACATTCTACTTACAACATCTAGGTCTAATTCTGGAACAAGTTTGCTTTTTCTTGGTAGGGCGACATCCTACTGCCCTTCCAGTGTCAGCTGTTCTATACTTCCTCCAGGCCTTAGCCTATCTTCACATAGCTCACGAGTGTGGGCTATATTGGCAATAACACATTTGAATGGGCCAAGAATCCTTCAGTTTGCACAACTTTTGAGGGCAGTCGTAAGGAGTCGGTCACCAAGGAAGACAAATCTATTGCAGTTGCTGGATCTCATGTCAGTTTAACCGTTTTTTCCAACAGAGCTTACAAGGCAGTATAAATTGGAAGAACTTTAAGCAGAAGGTTATCAGAGGTTGAAGCTCTTGGAGCTTCAAAGTAAAAATATATATATATATATATATATATATATATATATATATATATATATATATATTCCTTTCTTTCCAGAAAGAGTAGAGTTGGATCTTGTAGATCATCCTGCATCAAACGTAGCAACAGACTGCTATTTAACAGATAGCTGGGACATTGCCTAACTTTCCAGAACATCACACAGGAAAGTCACACGTACTGTTCATTTTCAGAACTTTTAAAGGAGTATCTCGCCACAATTGTCCCTTTCAGGTCATCTAAACAAACCTTTTGTCATTCCAGCTGGGAATCATCAAGGGAAAGAGGTTACTGCCTGGATCCTAGCAGGCTTGGTTGTGTATATAGGACTAGAGGTCGCGAGCCTCCGTCAGCGGCGGTGGAGCACTCTACCAGAGCGGTTAAAGCCTCATAGGCAACACATTCAAGAGAATCTATGGTGCCCATCTGTACAGGGGTATCATGATCGCTCCAACATTCCTACTCAAACTTGACGGAATAGACCCGGGGGCCTTGTCATCAGGGGACTTTGTAGGAAGGACTATTCAGTCCTCTGTCTCATCCTAATTAGAAGATTGGTTTGACAAATAGATCCCACCCTATCAGCTAGTTATTTATCACTAGTATGTTGGCGTCAGGAAAATGGAAAATTGTATCAAATACTTACTGTAATTTTCCTTTCCTGACGCCAAACCATGGCAGCATATGAGCCCACCCATGTGCATTCCGGTATGTGGCTTGTTACAAAGAATGGGGTAGCGGCTAGCCATGCCTTCATTTATGCTATTCACTGGTCCTGAGGGAGTGGTCAAGAGGCGGAGCTCTATCACTAGTATGCTGCTATTGTTTGGCATCAGGAAAGGAAAATTACGGTAAGTATTTGATACAATTTTCTGTTATTCCTTTAAATAGCATGCTTGAGAGATGCCATAAACGTGCATGTAAAGTGGTGCACCTGTAGGAGGTACTATAGCAAAAGTGACATTTATAAAGAAAAACATTTTATATATAAGTATAAACTACATATATATATATATATATATATATATATATATATATATATATATATATATATACAGTATCTCACAAAAGTGAGTACACCCCTCACATTTCTGTAAATATTTTATTATATTTTTTCATGTGAACAAATGACAATTTGCTACAATGTAAAGTAGTGAGTGTACAGCTTGTATAACAGTGTAAATTAGTTGTCCCCTCAAAATAACTCAGCACACAGCCATTAATGTCTAAACCTCTGGCAACAAAAGTGAGTACACCCCTAAGTAAAAATATGCAAATTGGGTCCAAAGTGTCAAAATTTTGTGTGGCCACAATTATTTTCCAGCACCGCCTTAACCCTCTCGGGCAAGGAGTTCACCAGAGCTTCACAGGTTGCACTGGAGTCCTCTTCCACTTCTCCATGACGACATCACAGAGCTGGTGGATGTTAGAGACCTTGCGCTCCTCCAACTTCCGTTTGAGGATGCCCCACAGATGCCCAATAGGGTTTAAGTCTGGAGACATGCTTGGCCAGTCCATCACCTTTATCCTCAGTTTCTTTAGCAAGGCAGTGGTTGTCTTGGAGGTGTGTTCGGGGTCGTTATCATGTTGAAGTACTGCCCTGCAGCCCAGTCTATGAAGAGAGGGGATCATTCTCTGCTTCAGTATGTCACAGTATATGTTGGCATTCATGGTTCCCTCAAAGAACTGTAGCTCCCAAGTGCCGGCAGCACTCATGCAGGCCCCAGACCTTGAGGCTCCCACCACCATGCTTGACTGTAGGCAAGACACACTTGTCTTTGTACACCTCACCTGGTTGTCGCCACACATGCTTGACACCATCTGAACCAAATAAATTTATTTTGGCCTCATCAGACCACAGGACATTTCCCGTAATCTATGTCCTTAGTCTGCTTGTCTTCAGCAAACTGTTTGCGGGCTTTCTTATGCATCATCTTTAGAAGAGGCTTCCTTCTGGAACGACAGCCATGCAGACCAATTTGATGCAGTGTGTGGCATATGGTCTGGGCACTGACAGGCTGACCCACCACCCCTTCAACCTCTGCAGCAATGCTGGCAGTACTCATATGTCTATTTCACAAAGACAACCTCCGGAAAATGATGCTGAGCACCTGCACTCAACTTCTTTAGTCGACCATGGCGAAGTCTGTTCTGAGTGGAACCTGTTCTGTTAAAGCACAGTGCTGCAGCTCAGTTTCAGGGTCTTGGCAATCTTCTTATAGCCTAGGCCATCTTTATGTAGAGCAACAATTCTTATTTTCAGATCCCCAGAGAGTTCATTGCCACGTTGAACTTCCAGTGACCAAATTTAACACATCTGCTCCCCATTCACACCTGAGACCTTGTAACACTAACGAGTCACATGACACCAGAGAGGGAAAATGGCTAATTGGGCCCAATTTGGACATTTTCACATAGGGGTGTACTCACTTTTGTTGGCAGTGGTTTAGATATTACTGGCTGTGTGTTGAGTTATTTTGAGGGGACAGCAAATTTACTAGACATGTGCATTCGTTTTCGTCCGAATGCATTTTTTTCCGAATTTCAGGTATTTTCGTTATTGTTTTAACAAACGATAACGAAAGTGCATAGTCCTAAAAACGAAAGATCCGACAAAAACAAATGCTTTATTTTCGTTTTCGTTGCTACAACAGTTGGATATAGATAGGAGATTCGACATGATGATGACAATAACAATCTGTGTCCATCAAACCTGTAGTCGAATGTAGGGGAGGAAAGATTTGACGTAGGGGAGAAAAGATTCGACGTAGGGGAGAAAAGATAAATAAAAATAATGATGATGATGAATGTTATTGGCTGATTGTAACCAAAGAGGAGGAGCAGTAAAATAGCTAGAACTAAGTACACACGTACTTTGGCTTATGTTGTCTGTTGAAAGTTCTAAGAAGATTTGACGGAGCAGGTAAACTATACGGCGTCGTACAGTTTAGCTGCTCTGTCGAATCTTCTTTGAACATTCGACAGACACCATAAGCCTTCAATGACAGATTCGACCTTAATTTGGATTTTCAGACGAATGCAATTTTTAACGAAAAACGAATTTCGGGAGTAACTAAATAAATGTATTTTTCGGACAAAAACGGAATTCCGAAATGAAATATTTCAGTGTGCACATGTCTAAAATTTACACTGTTATACAAGCTATAAACTCACTACTTTACATTGTAGCAAAGTGTAATTTCTTCAGTGTTGTCACATGAAAAGATATAATAAAACATTTTAAAAAATGTACTCACTTTTGTTAGATACTTTTTATATACTGTATATATATATATATATATATATATATATATATATATACACACACACACACACACACACACACACACACACACATAAAAAACTCTGTATATGAATATAAGGGGACTGTGCCTAAGGTAATAAAATGTCCCACTGTTTGTTGTGCCCCCCCAGCCCAAAGACTTACCTGACTCGTCAACTGATCCAGTGTTGTCCCATCCGTAGCAGCACTGCTCTCTCTTCCTGATGTCACACGTCACATTGAAAGCATCAGGAGTGGGATTCCTGCTGCTGTCAATCAAATTCGTTGAGAAGGGAGTGGGGATGTGGCCAAGTCATGCTGTGTGTCTATGGATGCACACAACCCAGCTTGGGAGCGGTCCTGTACTGGTGCCATAGCACAGGGCTTGCTGAGTGGGCAGCCACATGAGGAAGGATTAGGATTTAGGTTAAATGCCTTGTTAAGCATATGGTTCCCAAATGGCTGGTGTTTTTGCCATGCTTGATCTGCTTGCGGCAGAAATAGTAAATTGCAACAGTGTGATCGGCTGCACATGTGCTAAAAAAGGCCCACACGGCTGAGCTGTGGGAAGTGGGCCAGGAAATAACAGCTCCACAGTCTGATGGAATAGATTGGCTGCACTCTACTCTTCCATGATGGCTGCCTCTGGAGGACACCTTGCATTGTTGGGGTTGTGCCTCCCCCTCACCTTCCTCCTCTGCTCTATCCAGCACACAAGTCGTTTCAGTGACCTCATTATCATCATCCTTTCCATCATCATCACCACTGGAGCCAACTTGGCAATACGCTGCAGCTAGGGGAAGATGACTGCCAATTTGTTGTTTATCAGTGTTCTCCCCTCTCTGTAGGCTCATGTTACTCCCTTCCTCTACCTCAGAACCAACATCAGAATCAAGTAATGTCTGTGCATCCTCAAAAAGCAAGTGGCTGACGCTGTGTCCAAATAATTCAGCTGACTCTTTCATGCATGATACTGGTGCTATGGCAGGAGTAGCTGTGGACAAGGCTGCAGAATAAGCCGCTCTGGCAGCTGCGGTGAACTGCACACTAGTGTCAGCTTGGGTCATAAAGGATGAGGAGGTTGAGGATGATTTAGTAAGCCAGTCCACCACCTCCTCTGAATGCTGTCGCTGGACAGCCTGGGCAACATCACTAAACAGAGACAAATGTGCCCTGTCTGAAAAGTGCTGTTTGTTGCACTTTAACTTGAGGACTGACACTGACAGAAATGTAAAAACTATAAAAAAAAAAAAAAAAAGAGGGTACACTAGCGGCGCAGTCAGAAAAAATGCGACTGATAATTAAAAGAAGGGGGGCAGGCAGGGAACAAAAAAACATGCAGCAACCAAAAAAAAAAAAAGGTATGCAGCACTAAATGTTATGTAATACTGTATTAAACACTGCACTACACTAACACACTACACAGACACTACACTATACTGACACACTATACTCACACTACACTAAACTGACACACTATACTCACACTTTACACTCAGAGTCACAATAAGTGAACAAGACTAACTCTCTAGTAGAAAACTGAGCCCTGCTCTATCTCCACTCCAACAACACACTGCAAAAGCTTCCTGTGGGGTGGGTTATGAGCACTGAGCCGTGATTGGGCAGTCAGGGCTCTGACAGTGCTCTGTGCCCTAATTGGCAAAGCCTTGCACCTGGCCAGCGGTCAGGTGCAAGGCTTCATCCAATTAGGGCCCTATAATGCACTTTGCTGGCCCAAACCATTCGCCCAACTCTGTTTATAAACATGTCAGAAATGTGATGTACTGGTATTGCACACAAATAATTAATGAATGTCATATATTTTAGATATTGCATTCATGAAGATAATTTTATATAAATTCTGAACAAATACAATGCATTACCCATTTGTGTTACTAAGGCTCCATTCACATTTGGCATTTTAGGATCTAAGACAAAATCACTGCTATTCTGCCCATGATCTTAAATCGTACTACAATCGCAAGGCGCATGTTCAGGTTCCATTCACTTTCCATGGCAATTTCATGCTGCAAGTGGTGTGGCAGCCGTGCTCCTTTTTCAAGCATCAAATGCTTGAAAATGGAGAGCAGCTGCCACACCACTCGCAGCACGAAAGCTTGGAAACCCGTCACATGTTAGTGATGTCACAGCCCCGCGCCACCACGTGCCTTCCAAGCCTGGCTCTGGATGAGATCTGACACCGCATGGCCGTCTTCCATCTTGCAAGCAGTGATCAGTGAGGACAAACAAGGAACAGCAGCGCTGAGACAGCTCACCACCTTCCCACCCAATTCTGGATATCTGATGTCCCAGCAGGACTCCACTATACTAGTGAGAAGTGGACCTCACCGTAACCTGATCATCCACTTTGACCCTGCTCCTGCACAGTATCCAGCTCACCTATGTGCAACATTGCTTTCTCTCATGTGAGTTGATATTGTTGTTTTTTAAATTAAAGTGCATACTATTTATTCAGAGGCGCCCCTCTCATTGTTTTTCTATTAAAAATATAGGGTACCAAAGTTTGTCACCATTTCAAGGGTGCATGCAATTTTAAGCCTTGACATGCTGGGTATCTATTTACTAGGCACAACCTCATCTTTTATATTTTACCAAGGAAATTGGGTAATATATTGTATTTGTGTGCACTAAAATGAATTATAGTGTAGTTTTTACTGAAATTTTGCATTTCATAAACTGTTGCACTAATATTGTGCAAAATGAAAACATTATAACTGCCACTTTATTATTTTTTTTTTAGGGAGTCAGCTTTCAGAAAATATATTATGTTTGAGGGTTTTAACGAATCTTTAGGCCTAAAATGATTTTTAAACAAGTACAAAAAAAAATGGTTTTGGCGGTGAAAAGGTTAAAGGAATGTTATTCTCACAAAAAAAAAAAAACTGCTTCCTACTTAATGTGTTTTTTTTCTTATTTTGAATTGACACATATCCCTCTTTGCCTCCTGGCAGTGCCCAACTACACACCTTTGTTTGACAATCCCATGCCAATTAACCTGGATAATGGTCAAACTGATATTCAAAATTCAACTGCAGTTGACTTCAATGGAGCTCTCAATAAAGTTTGCAATTTGTGGATTTTATCATGAGTTTGTGTAATGTTTGTGCAGAATCACTGTGACCCTTAACCCCTTTTCTCCTGATGCATGCTGGGGGAGGGGCTGTACAAGGAAGTCAGTCACGAGTGTGTGTGGGACTGGAAGCAGCCACATGATATTTAGAGGGAGACCTGTTGTATTACGACTCCTCCATGTAAGAATGTACATCGCTTTCTGAGTGAGTAAGAAACCCTTCCCTAGTTAAGAAGTGCATCCAGCCTGTGTGTAACTTGCTGTGCGGATACTGGCAGATTGCTAGCAACACCCTGAGAGACCCCGTGTCGAAGGGACATAACAATTTGCCAAGCAACCAACAAATCAATCCCAAGCACATTCACCCACTAGTTACTAATAGGGATGAGCCAAACACCTTCCGGTTCGGTTCGCACCAGAACTTGCGAACAGACAAAAAATTAGTGCGAACATGCGAACACCGTTAAAGTCTGTGGGACACGAACATGAAAAATCAAAAGTGTTAATTTTAGATGCTTATATGCCAATTATTGCCATAAAAAGGGTTGGTGACCCGGGTCTTGCCCCAGGGGACATGTATCAATGCAAAAGAAAGTTTTTAAAATGGACATTTTTATAGGAGCATTGATTTTATTAATGCTTAAAGTGAAACAATAAAAATGAAATATTCCTTTAAATATCATACCTAGGGGGTCCCCTTAGTCTGCCTGTAAAGTAGCGCATTTTTCCCATGTTTAGAAGAGTACCACAGCAAAATGACATTTCTAAAGGAAAAAAATGTCATTTAAAATTGCTGACGGCTTTAATGTATTGTATGTAACCCCTCAAAGTTACTCTTGTTGGATGCAGGAACGGTCCCTGCTGTTAAATATTATTTCAAAAATTGTATATTACATGCCCCTGTTATACAGGGACAGAAACATTGGGCCTTAGGTGTTGGTGGTGCCAGAACATGGTAACCCCTCACAATTACTCTTGTTGGGCGCAGGAACGGGCCCGGCTGTTAAATAGTATATTAAAAATTGTAATTACATGCCCCTGTTAAACAGGGGCAGAAAAATTGGGCCTTTGGTCTTGATGGTGCCACAACACTGTAATCCCTCACAGTTACTCTTGTTGGGTACAGGAACGGGCCCTACTGTTAAATATTATTTAAAGAATTGTAGTTACATGCTCCTGTTAAACAGGGGCAGAAAATTGGGCCTTGGGTGCTGGTGGTACCCTAAACCAAAAATATTGTTGGAAGCTAGCATCATCATGATTGAGGAGGAATAGGACAGGCAGCATAGGCAGTCTTCAAGGGATCCCACATTCATAGCAAATTCAATCAGTTACATCAGCATCAGGTGCTTGATACCTGCTGATCCAGGAATGATTCATTTTTATAAATGTGAGCCTATCAACAGAAAGCAAGCTGGATGCAGGACAGGCCAGTAGCTCAATTGCATATTGAGCAAGTTCTGGCCAGTGGTCCAACCTCAAGACCCAGTAATCCAGTGGATGCTCTGTTGGAAAGGTCTCCAAGTCTGCTCTTGCCCCTAGATATTCCTGCACCATATAAAGCAGACGCTGGCGATGGTTGCTGGCACTTGGCACTGAGGACTGAAAATTTGTTTAAAGGCTTTGGTCAGCCGGCCACCTTCCCTATCGCTCTTCCTCTAACCAAACAAAGCACGTTGTCCAGCACCAGGAGATGGTGACCTCCCAGGGTCTGGAGATGCGTTACACAAACTTTTCTTAAAGGCCTCCTGAAGATGTTTCATCCTCTGCTCCCTCTGCGAAGGCAGGATGAGTTCTGCAACCTTACCCTTGTAACTTGGATCAAGAAGGGTTGCCAGCAAGAAATGATCCCTCTCCCTAATACCACTAATCCTAGGGTCCTTTCACAAGCTTTGCAGAATCAGGGAGGCCATGCAGCGTAAGTTTGCAGAGGCATTCGATTCTGAGTCCTCTGGGTCACTGAGGATCACATTATCCATAACTACCTCCTTCCAGCCACGTACAACTCCTTGGGTTTCTAGGGGCTGAAAACCATCCCTTGAAGACTGCTGCGTGTTATCCTTCACATCCATGCTGACACAATCCTCCTCCTCTTCTAAATGTGTGTTTGGCGGACCTGCAGCAATGCTATCTGGATAAAGGGGGTCTTGAGAGGAAAGGAAGTCCTCTTCCTCCCGCTGTTCTGCCTCAAGTGCCCTGTCCATGATTCCACGAAGCGAGTGCTCCAGCAGGAAATCTAGAGGAATAGTGTCACTGATGCATGCATTGTTGCTGCTCACCATCCTTGTGGCCTCCTCAAATGGTGACAGGACAGTGCATGCATCCTTAAACAGTAGCCACTGGCATGGTGAAAAGAAGCTAGGCTCCCCTGACCCTGTCCTGGTGCCACACTCGCACAGGTACTCATTGATGTCCCTCTGCTGTGTGTGCAGCCGCTGCAGCATTGCCAACATTGAGTTCCACCTGGTAGGCATGTCACAAATGAGGCAGTTGATGGGCAGGTTGCATTCTCTTTGAATGTCAGCCGGCGGAACAAGCTCCAACACTGAACCCTGTCCTGCATCCTTCACAGCTGCCAGAAGAGTTACCCAGTGCGCCGCAAAGGAAAGGTAATGTCCCTGCCCATGCCTGCTGGACCATGAGTCAGCGGTAATATGAACCTTACTGCTGTCCGCCCTGTCTAACGAGGGCAAAACATTGCCTCCTTGAAAAAGAAATGGCGTTTTGGAACCTGCCACTGTGGGACAGCACATTCCACAAATTCACGAAAGGGGGCTAACAGCTTTAAAGGCAGCAGTTGCAGTGCTAGCAATTTGGCCAAGCTTGCATTTAGACCCTGAGCATGTGGATGGCTGGGACCGAATTTCTTTTTACGATTCAGCATCTGGGGTAGGGAAATTTGCCTGCTGAAATCAACTGGTGATGTACTGCTAGCAGATTAACTTGTGACACCTATTGCTATACCTTCATTCCTGAAGGACTGAGGTATAGTAGGGTTTGAGATCCCAGATGAGGAGCAAGAAGAAGTCTGCCTTTTTCTATGATGTCAGGTGCAGCTGCCAACGGACTGCATGGCAGGTCGTCATATGTCTGGTCAAGCACGTGGTGCCTAAGTGGCTGCTGTTCCAAACAACAATGGTGCGATCTGCTGCACACATGTCAAAAAAGGCGCACACCAAGGAGATTTTAAATCAGCTGGGAGTCAGCAGCGTCCTGCACCTGCGGAGCTCTGCAGTGTGATGCAATAGGGTGGCTGCCCTTAAGCTGACCCCTGGAGGACATCCTGCCTCATTGGAGTTGTGCCTCCTCCTCCTCACTTTCCTCCTCTATTCTCTCAGGCACCCAAGTACGGTCTGCAAGAAAAAGAACTGTTGCTCAAGGTGTGTGATAAGAGACTAATTGGAGAGTCTCGTAGAGTGCCAGCCCCAGCCCGCCTCTGTGGGAAACTTGGAAAGAAGAAAGAAATGGCTGCACATCCATAACTCCCGATTGCCTTTTATTAGTCACAAGGATAACACCAAATACAGTACACCTACATATGGTCACGTAAACGCATTTCAGACATGCATCTTGTGCTTAATCATTACCAAGTACGGTCAGTGACCTCATCATCCCCTCCCTCCTCGTCACTGGAGCAAACTTGGCAGTATGCTGCAGCTTGGGGAACATGACTGCCAGTTTCTTGTCCTTCTGTGTCACCCCCTCTCTCTAGGCTCACATTACTCCCTTCCTCTATCCTGCCTCATTGGAGTTGTGCCTCCTCCTCCTCACTTTCCTCCTCTATTCTCTCAGGCACCCAAGTACGGTCTGCAAGAAAAAGAACTGTTGCTCAAGGTGTGTGATAAGAGACTAATTGGAGAGTCTCGTAGAGTGCCAGCCCCAGCCCGCCTCTGTGGGAAACTTGGAAAGAAGAAAGAAATGGCTGCACATCCATAACTCCCGATTGCCTTTTATTAGTCACAAGGATAACACCAAATACAGTACACCTACATATGGTCACGTAAACGCATTTCAGACATGCATCTTGTGCTTAATCATTACCAAGTACGGTCAGTGACCTCATCATCCCCTCCCTCCTCGTCACTGGAGCAAACTTGGCAGTATGCTGCAGCTTGGGGAACATGACTGCCAGTTTCTTGTCCTTCTGTGTCACCCCCTCTCTCTAGGCTCACATTACTCCCTTCCTCTACCTGGGAACCAACATTGGAGCCTTCAAATTGCTGCGCATCCTCCAGCAGCATATAACCCACATTGTGGTCGAATAATTCTGGGGACTCCTCTGTGCATGATGGTGGGGCTACAGAAGGAGTAACTGTGGACAAGGAGCAGGTGGAATAGGCCGCTTTGGCAGCTGCGTTGGAAGGCAAACTAGTATGAGCCTGGGTGACAGAGGATGAGGAGGATGAGGACGGCTTAGTTATCCACTCCACCAACTCTTTTGCATGTTGTGGCTCAATAACATGGCCAGCAGCAAAAAAAAGGACAAGCATGACCCGCCTGCAGAGGATGCACCATGTCCACTTTTCACTGTAGACATAGAGGCTGCTTGCCCTCTTTTAGTGGCCTGTGAGTGTCTGCCTCTCCTTGGTGGCCTCCTGGACATGATGGTGATTTTTTCTTTTCACAGCACACTACACTGTATTATATACCACCTGAAGTGTATTAGATACTGTATACACTGTATTATATACTGTGTACACCACCTGCACTGTATTAGAAACTGTACACACTGTATTATATACTGTGTATACCGCCTGAAGTGTATTAAGAACTGTACACCGGCTACACTGTATTATATACTGTGTACATCACCTGAAGTGTATTAGAAACTGTACACACTGTATTATATACTGTGTACATCGCCTGAGGTGTATTAGAAACTGTACACCACCGAATGCACTGTATATATAGGCTACACTGAATGCAGAGTATATATATATATATATATATATATATATATATATATATATATATATATATATATATATATATATATATATATGTATATATATATATACAGTATCTCACAAAAGTGAATACACCCCTCACATTTTTGTAAATATTTTATTATATCTTTTCATGTGACAACACTGAAGAAATTACACTTTGCTACAATGTAAAGTAGTGCGTGTACAGCTTGGATAACAAATAAATAAATTTGCTGTCCTCTCAAAATAACACAGCCATTAATGTCTAAACCACTGGTAACAAAAGTGAGTACACCCCTAAGTGAAAATGCCCAAATTGGGCCCAATTAGCCATTTTTCCTTCCCGGTGTCATGTGACTAGTTAGTGCTACAAGATCTCAGGTGTAAATGGGGAGCAGGTGTGTTAATTTGTTTGTCATGGTTATGCAATAGAGTTTGTCTGTCAGCTTACCTGTCTCCATGTGTTCATCTCCAAAGACCAGCTGTCTCTCACCTGACTGCTTTTATTAACTCTCCTCTAGCATGGCTCCACCCCAGCTCCTATCAGAGAGCTCTATATTAACCTCTGCACTGCAGGTCAGCCCTGCTGATCAACCTTTGTGTGTTTGGCTTCCTGTTCCTGCCTGCCGTGTGCTCTACGTTTATTTCTGTTACCGACCTTGGCGTGTTCTATGCTAATCCAGTCTGCTCGTGACCCTGACCTTTGGCGTGTCCCCGACTATCCCTGTTTGCCTGTGACCCTGAACCTTGGCGTGTACTCTGTTGTCCTTGTCTGCTTGTGGCCCTCACCTTGGCTTATTCCTTTACTATTCCTATCCTTCTGTTGCCTATTGTGGGTGTGAGCTGGGGGACCCTGGGGGTCGCGACCTGGAGCCAGTTGCAGCCCAGTCCATCCTCACCACTAGAGGCTCTGGTGAACACCTGCTGGCTCTTACACTCCGCGCCCCAGGGAATCCTAAGCTCTAACCCCAGTGGGATCCGTGTTGGTGTGCCAGCGGCCCTGCCTTCCTTATACACAGACTCCCATCCGCAGCAGTCAGCCGTAGGGTCCACTGCCTTGCGGTGCACTCCTGATCCCAACGGTGTGCATCTGTCACCTAGCCTCAAAGTGACCTGACAGTGGTGTTATCGCTCTCACTCTTTCATACTGGTCACTGGAAGTTCAACATGGCACCTCTATTAGGGCTGGGCTCAGCCCTTTCTTCTCTGAGCTGGCCACTCAGTTGTCGGCTAATTGCCAGCTTCTATCTCTCCACAGTTACTCAGCTGTTGATGATATCCTGCTTGTCAGTCCTGCCTACTCCAGTCCAGTCCAGAGGTTCTCTGCCTTCGCCTTGGTCAACATCACAGAAACTGCGATTCTGTTCAAGGCTTGCTTTGCTGACATCCCTTCTGGCTCCAGATCCTGCTTGCTGTTATACTACATTGATGCCTGACTTCTGACTTGGCTGACTATCTGTTCCGGTTACAGAACTTTGGCTATGTTTTGACTACGTTTGTTCTTTTTACTTTATCATTAAACAAGTGTGATTTAACTGTACTTCTGTCTCCGGCTGATTTCATGGTTTCTGACAGTAGGTAGGCCATGAATTCAGAAGATGCAGTCAATCCACTTGTTGGTAATATTTTTTCCAGATTGGATGAACTGGATCACCACATGGATCAGTTTGCCATGTCGTTACAAACGCTCCTGAGTCACACGGCTCACCTGGAATCTCCCACTGTAGCCACCCCGGTACAACCTTAATTGCAGGCCAACCCTGCAGCTGCGCCAGTCTCTGTGCAGGCACCCGCCTTGAGTTTTACCTCTACAAGAGTTGTGTCTGGCTCCGCTCTGCTTCCCCAGCAATTTGGTGGCGATCCAGTCCAATGCAGAGGGTTTCTCAACCAGGTTGAGATATACTTTGAGATGCTGCCCCAGGCGTTTCCCACGGACAGAAGTAAAGTAGGTTTTGTGAAATCTTTGCTTTCTGAGAGAGCCTTGGCCTGGCAAACCCTCTATGGGAGACGCAAAAAACTGTTTTCCTGAGCTACCCTGAGTTTGTGGCTTTGTTTAACTTGGCGCTTTTGCTGCCAAGTGCCTCATGTCCATCGAACAGAATACGAGAACTGTTGCCGACTACGCCATTGAATTCCATACTCTGACAGCAGAGGTTGCATGGAACAATGAGGCCCTCGTGGCTGCTTTTTCTCATGGAGGAGGGAGAGAGTGTGCCTTTATTGTGGCCAGGCAGGTCACTTTTGGAAGTATTGTCCTACCCGTCCAGGGAACGCCCAAACCTTGAGGTCTTGTCACTGACAGACCTTAGGTGGTGTTGTTTCATCCCCAGTTATCCAGAAATATAAGCCCCTGGTTTTGGTCACCCTTTCTTGGGCTGAGTCATCCGTCGAGATACAGGCTCTAATCGACTCTGGGGCTGCAGGCCTGTTCATTGATGCTGCCTTTGCATTGAAGCACTCGATTCCACTGCAGCTGTGTGACACTCCACTTGCCATGGAGGCTCTTAACAGGAGACCTCTACAGCCTGCTCATGTGACTCATGAGACGGTTCCGTTGTCCATGGCCATAGGGGCTCTTCACCATGCGATAATCCAATTCCAAGTCATTTCCTCACCTAAGTTTCCGCTGGTTATTGGTTATCCTTGGTTACAGATGCACAACCCCTCTTTTGATTGGCTCCATGCTGAGGTTCTCTCCTGGTCACCACAATGCAGTAAGACATGCTTCCAGAAGGTAGCCAAGGTCCTGTGTAACTCTTCACTCTCCTCCCTGCCGGAGGAGTACCGTGATTTTAGCAATGTCTTTGACAAAGATCAAGCCAGTAGTTTGCCTCCACACCGGCTGTATAATTGCGCAATTGACCTTCAACCTGGTGCCATACCCCCTCGTGGCCGGGTGTACCCTTTTGTCAGTCTTGGAGGATAAGGCCATGGAGGAGTATGTTGCAGACACACTTTCTCGAGGTTTCTTCCGCAAATCCTTGTCTCCTGCTGGTGCTGGTTTCTTCTTTGTGAAGAAGAAAAGTGGTGAACTGATATCTTGTATTGATTATAGGGGTCTCAGTCATTTCAAGATTAAGAATGCCTGTCCGATTCCGTTGATTACGGAGTTATTTGACCACCTCAAGGAGCAACGGTTTTCACGAAGCTTGATTTGAGAGGGGCATATAATTTCGTGAGGATTAAGGAGGGCGATGAGTGGAAAACTGCGTTTAATACCAGAACAGACCATTATGAGTACCTCGTAATGCCTTTCGGAATTTGTAACGCCACGGCAGTTTTCCAGGAATTTATTAACAATGTCCTTCGAGATTTGTTGCAGTTATGTGTGGTGGTTTATCTCAATGATATCCTCATATTTTCCAAGTCCCTTGAGAGCCACCACACAGATGTCTGTCGTGTGCTTCAGAAACTAAGAGAGAACAATCTCTATTGTAAACTGGAGAAGTGCAAGTTCCATTGTGAACAGGTTAAATTCCTGGGTTATGCCATTTCAACTGCTGGTTTTTCGATGGACCCAGAGAAACTTTCGGCAGTTCTACACTGGCCCCGACCCGTGGGTTTATATCCTCTGCAGCATTTCCTGGGATTTGCCAACTAATATCGGAAGTTTATCGGTAACTTCTGCTCTCTGGTCAAGCCCCTGACTGATATAACCAGAAAGGACGGTAACCCACAGAGTTGGTCTCCGGAGTCCATTAAGGCCTTTGAGAGTCTCAAGGCTGCCTTTGCTTCTGCTCCTGTGTTGGCACATCCTGAACCTACGTTACCTTTTATCCTTGAGGTTGATGCTTCTGAGACTGGTGTTGGCGCCCTTCTGTCTCAACGTCCTACCTCTGACAGCGCTATGCATCCTTGTGGCTACTTTTCCAAGAAATTGTCACCTGTGGAGTGCAATTACGAGATTGGTGACAGAGAGCTGTTGTCGATCATTTTAGCCCTGAAAGAATGGAGACATTTATTCTGGGTCATAACAAAATAAAGAGGAAGGCAACGCTGGAGAAACTGCTGAAATTTGTGAAGCTTTTGTACCCCAGGGCACACATCATTATTTTACAGTCAAAATTGGTGGCCCGAGGAGTCTATATAATAGTGAGCACAATCCGGGCCAGGACTACAAGAGATCAAGAACAGCAGCAGATGACATATCTGTCCCCAGGCTGTGGTCATATCACAGCCTGCGTCTTTTGCCAGACCAGACTGAACCCAGGCCATCGCTCTCTTGTCTTCCTTACATGCTTCCTTCCAGGCTGTGGCTCTGGTGTTGGAGTTGTGGCAGGAGGTGGAGGAGGAGGAGGAGAACCATGGTTGAGCTCAAAAACATGGCTTTGGCTTGTGAGTTCGCCCCTCAACCCCTTATTTAGGGCTTGTAACATAACTTCCTCACATAAGAGGCGTTGGCCCTCCTCCATTTCCAGCATTTTGCAGGCTGTCATGTAGGCATAGTCCTCTTGAACACTGGGGGGGTTTCTGAGGGCCGCAGTAGCCTTCAGAAATAGGCCAATTGCTGCCTCCTTCAAGTTACTCCTCTTCCTGGCACTTTTTTGTAGAAGGCCGAGGGGAGGGACCTGGTATTCGGGCAGGCTACTGGGCCCGACCACCTCCTGGCTGCCACTTTCCACGGCCTCCTCCTGGCTGAGATTTTCCTGTGTATGAAAAAGGGACATAGTTTTAGTTTTCCAGCTCATGACTGTTGCAAATTGAATGTTAATAGATAGAAAAGACTATCATTTTGACCCCAGCATTTTTCATTCTTGTCACAATCATTTGTGGCCACTACTGTCTATTGATATGTAAAACACTTTGTGAAATCAGAAATTAGTTATCAAAACTAACATATATTTAACATCATTAATTTGACAAACAGAAATATTTTGAAGAATGCTATACCTGACTCAAGCTGGGCTCCTCCACATGTTGCTGCCTGGAAGGCCCAGGTTAGACGTCGGAAGCCTCACCTGAAGTGGAAGAAAGCCTTGAAGGAAGACTGGAGAGTGCTGGCCTGGGTTCAGTCTGGTCTGACAGAAAATGTAGTCTGTCATAGTACCACAGCCTGGGTACATAAATGTCATCTGCTGCAGCTCCTGATCTCAGGGAATCCTGGACCTTCTTGCGCTCCCTATTATAAGTGCTCTTCATGCCACCAATTAGGGCCTTCAAATAGGGGATGTCTGCCGTTGGGATCACTGGCTTCACAAATTCCAGCAACTGATCCAGTGCTGCCTTCCTCTTTGGTTTATTGTTATAAAATGGGTGGTTTACCTGCCACAGGCAGGGCAGCTCCCTGTACATATCAATGAATATGGGGATAAAGTCCTCATCATTGAATAGATCCATTTTCTCTGCAAGACACAACACAAGACAAACCCTAATAATGTCAGGCAAAACTCTCCTAATCTTGACCCAATATAGGCCTCAATCTATAAGCATTATAGGCCACTGATGCACCAACTTAAAATTGTACCTTTGTTATAACGATCGTCGCTTCCGTTACTTCGTCCTCCGCTCTCAGATCGTACGTACAACACACGCGTGTTATGCTTTATATACACTGTGCATGCGTGAAACTCCACCTGCCCCTGACGTTCTTTGTAGTCTATTCCCTGCCCCTTCTCTTTCGGCGCAGTGGGAGAGCACATGGCGGAGAGACAACAGGTGCATGCAGAGGAGAGCATCAACAATGAAAGGCTGAAGCCCCAAACCTCACGATCCCGGAGGAGATTGAAGGCCTCAAATATGTCCTTTGTAGAGATGGTGGAGATGGTGGACATCTTGAAGAGGGCTGACAATGATGGGAAGCATGGACCTTACCCAAACCCAAATGTGAGAAAAGCCAAGATCATGCCTAAAGTTGTGAAGAGTCTGCACAGGAATTTTGGGGTACGGCGATCCAAGGATCAACTGAGGAAACGCTGGTCAGACCTGAAATTGAGGGAGCAGGATCAGTACAGAAGAATCAAGAGAGTGCTGCAAAAAAATAAGTATTCTGTCGTGTGTTCCTATTCTTCTTAACGTTCGTGCTGCCCCGCGTGCTTTTCTATACTGTTGTACATTTTAACATGGCTACTTTCATGTTCATGGGCACAGTAATCGGTCGTAGGAAACATTGGGGTTGATTTACTAAAGGCAAAAAGACTGTGCACTCTGAAAAGTGCAGTTGCACACGGCAAGAGCAGTTGCTCCACAGTTTAGTAAATGAGCAGAAGCTCTGCTGACTTTCATCAACCAATCATGTGCAAGCAAAAATGCTGTTTTTTATTTTCCTTGCATGTGATTGGGTATTCTTTGCAAAGTAAAACTTTACCTCATTTAGTAAATCAACCCCATTGATCGTTCGCCCACTTTAAGATGTTTTTGGCAGATACAGGTTAACTACATTTGTTCATGCCTATTTGTATTAAAATAAGTTTGTTGTCTAGATGGGTTTGCAACTACAATGAAATGTAAACTTTATTCTGTGTAAGGAGAGGACACTCAGCAGCTGTTTACACATCTGGACGCAGGAGCACTAGTGTGGGACACCAGAACAAACTTTTTAGGGTGTCCCACACAGGTGCCCCAGTGGATACTAGGGGTGTCTACATGTGTGATACTTTAACAAAAAAGGGAAGTATTCCAGCTTTAGAAAGGAAATAAAATGTTCTTCAGCTTGGAACTCTGCCAAAACAGACAATTGTACGGCACTTTCAAGCAATGTTTCATATTCCTATTTCTGCCCTCCAATATCTGTGTGCTAAGTATACCTTTATCTTTTCGCACGTAATTTAACGTACAAGTTCCTATTTGACTCCAACCGTCAAAATGCTAACTTGGAACGTGAACTCACGGAACGCACTAGACACTTCACAATAGAGGAATTTCGCTCTTTTCGCGACTTAATGTTACTATATGATGAGAGCAACACAAACAACACATTACACCCACAAACTGAACTGAGTGAGGTTCCCTACGAAACCATTATCACTCCCACTTCTCTGCTATCCACACCTTCAAAGGTCCAGATTTAAACAGATTTAAACCTAAGTAAAAAAATTTTACCGACTTGATGACTTGTCCAGCAATCTGGGCCTTCCTACACCAGTCAATCAAAGATCTCAAGAGCAAGAACTGGCAAGGATTTTACACCCAACTTGACCCACAGCCAACAACAAGCCCTCCGACACTTACAAACACGCCGTGACATTGTCATTAAGCCATCGGACAAAGGTGGCAACATAGTGATAATGTCACACACTCAATACCAAACAATGTGCTATCAAGTATTAAACAACTCCATTTGGTACCAACCCATCTCGCTTACCACTATTATGGGTTTCGTCAACGTATTTAGAGAACTGTGTACGGGGGCCTTCTGGCATGGCCTGATTGACAGAGACACCCTTAATTATTTGGTACCTAAACCCCAACTTTTTACACATTGCCCAAAATGCATAAAAGTCTCTCCCAGCCTCCGGGAAGACCCATTGTCTCTGGCATTGGGTCGCTGACTGACAATGCCAGAAAGTTTGTAGACAGCTTTCTATTACCCCATGTATCGGGTCTCCCATCACACATTCTCGATACATCTGATCTTCTTAGGCACATTGAAGGAATCCAGGTCCCTCGCGACTCCCTCCTCGTGGCCATCGATGTTGAGTCGCTGTACTCAAGCATCCCCCACGAGAAGGGAGTCGCGATGACCAGATCGTTTCTGATGGAACAGGAACACACATCTTGGCCCTTCAATGAATTCATCTTACAACTTCTAACTTTCATTCTTACATGTAACTGAGTAGTTTTAAATGGCTTTTTTCCTTCGAAATGTCATTTTACTGTCAGACTGTTCTAAACATGGGAAACATGCGCCCCTTTACAGGCATACTATAGACACCCCCCAGCTACGAAATTTAAAGGGATATTACACTTTTATTGTTTGACTTTAAGCATTATTAAAATCACTGCTCCTGAAAAAACGGACGTTTTTAAAACTTTTTTTTGCATTGATCCATGTCCCCTGGGGCAGGACCCAGGTCCCCAAACACTTTTTATGACAATAACTTGCATATAAGCCTTTAAAATTAGCACTTTTGATTATTCATGTTCGTGTCCCATAGACTTTAACGGTGTTCGCGTGTTCGAACAAACTTTTTTCCTGTTCGCATGTTCTGGTGCGAACCAAACAGGGGGGTGTTCGGCTCATCCCTACCACCAATCCTTTGGTACCTTTCCATGTGGTCAATGTTCTTTCTGCCCATGGATACTTTCATGCACCTCTTTTAAGTTACCTAATGGAGAACTCTTTACTCCCCATACGCTGGCCCAATGTGACCTCACTGGCATTATTTATCGTATGCTCTGCACGTGTAAAGCATTCTATGTCAGTAAGACAATTAGGGAGTTTAGACAGAGAGTCAGTGATCATGTTTATTATTCAACCAACGGTAAACTCACTACCGTTGGATGCCATATTGGTTTATACTATAAATATGACCCTAAAGCTGTCGGGTTCCTTGCATTGGAAGGGATACCCCCTGACGTTAGGGGAGGTGACTCAGATAAGATATTACTACAAAGAGAAGCCCTTTGGATAGAAAGGCTTAATGCCACTGTCCCCCCCGGGTTTGAACGAAGATAATTCCTTTAAATCTTTCCTCTAACATACCAGTAATCGCCCCCCCCCCCATTATCTGATGTCCAGTTTGTTATTTTGGGTCAATTAATCCCCTGCCAGCTATCCAGCTCGCTCTGTTTCTCACCCATGACTGTATTCCCAATCTTGGACCTTATAATTTGAGGACATCCAATCCTCTCCGGTTATGTTTATTTTCTTTGCAATATCTAATAATGTACTCTATGTTCAATTTTATTTATGTTCATTACAATGTTTTCTGTAACGCCTTTGATGTCTACATATATACTGACTGTTAAAAGACCCTTTGGACTTTTTGCCCTCTGACTCTGGGTGGGTTTGGTGGCATTTGGCTTCCCCTGGCTCCGTCTATCTTCCCAGCGATTGGTAGCCAGGTATAGTCTCTCCCCCTGGTGAATGCCTCCCTGGCTGCCTGTACTCGCCTCATTTGGGACCTTCAGGTCCTGCCCCTTTGTGCAGGCTCGCGTGCGATATCATCACACGTGCGCTCTGCCTGGGTACTGCCCAGTGGCTTGGAGATGCGCGTGCATCATGCGTTCGTCACTCACTGTCCAGTGGCTCCGTGGCCAGTGCACAGGCACACGCGCGCGCACTGCGGGACCCTTGACCCCATGCCGGCGGCGGACGCCGATGCCGGTGCCGAACCACGTCCCGAGGTTGAAGGGGATATATATGGCGGTCTTATCCCGCTATAGACCCAGGCCAGCAGGAGACCCAGACAAGCCCTGGAATATAACATCACTGGTAAGCTCTGTTTATATATGTATATACCTGTGTTTGGCCACACCTGTGTAGGTGACAGATGGCCGCACAATACTTTGTCATTATTAATATATTCAACTGGTTACCAATTATGTTTTTATTATGTATCTACTCCTTCTAGACCCTGGACGTTGCTTTCAATGTTTTTATGCCTGTTGCTATGCATGTTTGATGCAGTCAACTTAGGCCTATTCAAACCCGTGATGTCTACATACCCCCATGGCTTTAGATTTCTGGGCTCCATACACTAATATATGTATGACCTAGGTAAATGTCAGTTTTATTATTATTTTTTCCCTCATCACCCCCTTGTTCACAGCTTTTGGTTGCCTAGTTTGTTCACTTATCCCACCTACTATGTGTTTTTCATGGATGTCTTTCTGTTCAACACTTCACGGTTTTGTTTCACATTCACCAGTAATATGCCCCCCCCCCTTCCTACCTCTCCGGCACCCCACTTATCCTCACCTCCTTCTCTTTTCCTATCCCCAATCATTACATGATTTTCCCACATGCTGGTATGTTCCTCCTATTTTTGTTGTGCTGTCTTTCTATTATCTAACTATATGTGACTGACACTTGCATTGATCATATGATTATCCATCCTCATATTAAGCAGTTCTATTATTTCATTCCACCCTCCCCATTTTATAATTGTGTAAAAATCCTCTATATGGTACTTTTTTTTGTATTCTGATCTATATTTACAGATGTATTGTCCTGATGAAACGGTAAACCTGTGAAACATGTTGAAATATCATGTCATCTGAACCTTTTAAATGATATGTTTTGTTGTCCTTTTGCTATTTTTTGTATGAATAAATTTTGTGAAATTTTACCAGTGATTCGTATTATATAGCTATACCTCCTGTATATGTACCGCAATAGTCCACTTGCCTTTCTTTCCTTGGTGAGTCTGGGGTGGGGTCCATACTCCCAAATTACTCTTCTCAACTAATTTGGACGATGGTACATTTCATTGAGTTATACCTTGTTTATTTTGTACTGTGAGGCCATACACTTTCTATAGCTTTAGAAAGGAAATAGAATGTTCTTCAGCTTGGAACTCTGCCAAAACAGACAATTGTATGACACTTCTGAGCAATTTTTCATATTCCTATTTCTGCCTTCCAATATCTGTGTGCTAAGTATACCTATTTTTTTCACATAGGGGAGAAAAGACTCGGGACATCTGAGGACACCAGGGACCCCCACCTCCAAAAGAAGGGGAAATCCCCACATCACAAGCAGAGGATGTGGAGGGAGAGGTTTATGAAGTGGGCGAAATTGTCACCACAACAGGTGAGTGTCTTAGACTACAGCTTCAGGTAAGAGATCTATGCCTGCATATTTCTAATACATGGTATGTTTTTTTCTTTTAGGTGATGTGGATGTTGTGGAAGAAGAATCTAATTTCACCAGTGAAAGTGCCCAGATCCTCATCGGGGAGAGAATGGGGTGCAATCGTGATTTAGAAAATATAAAGGAAAACATCAATGATGTTCAAAAAAAATGAAGAACATCATTAATGTTTTAGGCAGAATATAAAAAACAACAAAATTGTACCATTCTACTGTGTATTTTTGAATTTAAAAAAGTTGTAAAGTATTTGAAAAGCCACATTTTGAAGATGCACACAGTTTGTCAACATGTGCTATCTGCCATCAGGGGATATCAATGTACGCTTTTTGTGGGTGCAACCCCTTCCTCTACAACTCAATTAGGTGAGAGGAAGTGGTTGCACCCTCAAAACGCGTCCATTGATCCCCCATGATGGGAGCTAGCACATGTTGACATTAGGCATGGGATCAGGAGGGAAATCCACAGTTTGACTCCCAATTTGTGTGCATCTTCAAAATGTGGCTTTTACAGGGGTGACATCACCCCATCTGATGAAAGCAATATCAACACATTTTGGACATACTCATGTCTGATATTGTCTTCACTTTATCAAAGTTGAACTTTGTAAGTTCCTGAGTTGTGTGTGTTATGGTTTGAAACATGCCTGTTTAACCAAAAAAAGGATCTTTACAATATGAAAAAAAATATATACACCAAAGATGTTGGTTTGTTCAAAAACCCTTTTCTAACGCACATGTGAATGTGCTTTGAGTAAAATGTTTTATACTCAACAATGTGTGGCTTCTTCTTTCAATGCTCAATAGCAATTTTTGTAGTAAGTTGGTGTTTACAGTGACAATGGGGGTTATTTACTAAAGGCAAATCCACTTTGCACTACATGTGCAGTTTCAGTGCAGTTTCATGTGCACTTTTAAGTGCTGGCGTGCAAAGTGGATTTGCCGTCAGTAAATAACTCCCACAGTGCTTTCTAATTTGCCACAATCACGCTATTTTCATGACTCCACAAAATTCATTCATGGTGCTGAAAATGATGAATATTTTTGTCAGTAATGCATTACATACATTAACAACAAAAACAAGGTGTGTGTGGCAGACCCACAACATAATAATAGTTCGCTGAAGAAGAGATTGTCACCTCATGTATCAAATAAATTACATTTGCACTATTGAAGAAAATGTCCAAAAAGAAAAGCCCATTGGAGAACCTAGGAGACAGCTAAAAGAAACCCAGGCAGTAAATCAAAGGAAATCTTCTTTCAGTTTAGGTTCAAAAATTGTTGATAAATGTTTCTTAAACAGTTTCTGACATATCAATGGCCCCCCTACCCGCAAGGTACTCGACATACTTCTGTCTTACTTCGCAGGCACTTTGGGGGGGCAAGCCAGGACGGCCAGCTTCATGCGCCGTCAGGGTTTCTTGTTGAAGTCCTGCCTGAGGCCCAACTTAGGCCATATAGTTAATTGAATTTCTCCTTAACCACTTGCCGCCCACCGTCCGTCATATGACGGCCAGGCGGCGCAGCTCTCATTCTGAGAGGGCGTCATATGACGCCCTGCCCTTTAAACAGGGAATGTGCATGATCGTGTGCGCTCATCAATGTACCCTCAGTGGCAGCATGTCACAGAGAGACCGCTCGCCACCGAGGGGGGTGAACAGTCATTGGGCATGGCTGTTTACCACGTGATTGAGCGTGATAAAGTCACGGCCGATCACAAATGGTAAAGCCCCACTGTGCACGTGCACATTGGTGGCGGCGTGTTCCCAGGAACACTGCTTGTCACCGACAATAGTAAACAGCCATTGGCCGGTGGCTGTTTACCACATGATTGGCTGTGATCCTTTCACAGCCGATCACTAAATGTAAACACAGAGCGGTACCAGCTCTTCTCTCCTCACACACCATTTCCAGTGTGGGGAGAGAAGTGCCAAAAGCAGTGAGTTACCGATCTGTGTCTGTATTGTACTGCACCAACACCACACTTGTCCTATCGCAGCCCCCATTGTCATCTGTCACCTAACAGTCACCACAGTCACCCCATAAAGTGCATCTGTCACATAAGAGACTGCCATCAGTGACCGTCAGCGGTGCGCCTGTCACCCGTCACTCATCAGCTGTCACCCATCAGTGACCGTCAGCCATCACCCATCAGCCATCACCCGTCACCCATCAGTGACGTCAGCCATTACCTGGTAGCCATCACCCGTCACCCATCGGTGACGTCAGCCATTACCCGTCAGCCATCACCCATCACCCATCAGTGACCGTCAGCCATCACCTGTCAGCCATCACCCGTCACCCATCAGTGACGTCAACCATTACCCGTCAGCCATCACCCGTCACCCATTAGTGACGTCAGCCATTATCCGTTAACCATCAGTGACCGTCAGCCATCACCCGTCACCCATCAGTAACGTCAGCCATTACCCGTCACCCATCAGTGACCGTTAGCCATCACCCATCAGTGACCGTCAGCCATCACCCATCAGTGACCGTGGCCTGTCACTCGTCTGTGACCATCACCCGTCAGTGACCATCACCCGTCACCGTCCGTGGCCTGTCACCCATCAGTGACCATCGCCTGTCACACCGTCATCACCTATCAGTGAACGTCACCTGCCACCTATCGCACAGCACATCAGTGACCGTCACCTGCCACCTGTCGCACAGCCATCAGCATCATGTCCAAAAGAGTTTACAACAGTGAGGAGGCATTCCAGATCCTCTCCATTACTGATGAGAGCAACAGGGAGTTCTCATCAGATTCCAATTCTGATTCCGAATCAAATTCGGAATTTGAACCAAATAGTGAATCGGCAAATGATTCAGAGGAAGAATGGGTCCCTCCTAAAAGGGCACGGCACTCTGGAAACCAGGATTATATTCTCAGGCCCAGTACCAGCGCTGCTGCCAGCAATAGGCCCCAAGAACAAATTCCCAGGCCCAGTACCAGCGCTGCCACGAGCGATAGGCCCTGGGAACAAATGCCCAGTACCAGCGCTGCCACCGGCGATAGGCCCCAGGAACAAATGCCCAGTACCAGCGCTGCTGCCGGCAATAGGCCCCAGGAACAAATGCCCATACATAGTACCAGTGCTGCCACATCACGCCTGAGTACCAGCACAGGCAATTAAAATCCCCCAACTACTGGAGTGTCATGTCCCCCAAGAGCCAGTGCCTCTACATACATGCCAGGTGGTCTTGCCAACCCAACATGGCTGCCATCCGACTCGGGTTCACCAACTATTCCCCCTTGCACAGCACAGCCAGGTGTGCAGGCCAACACCCAAAATTTCTCAGAGATTGATTTCTTTCATCTGTTTTTGCCCGACACTTTGCTGCAATTCATTGTGGATCAGACAAATTTATATGCCCAGCAGTATATTGCCAACAACCCCCAATCATCATATGCCCGTCCGTTTGAGTGGCAAGATCTGAATTTGGAGGAGTTCAAATTGTTTATGGGCCTCACCCTAAACATGGGGCTTACAAAAAAAAATGAAGAACATGCCTATTAGTCCACCAACCCCATCCACAACATGCCCATTTATTCTGCCATAATGGCCAGGTCCTGATACGAAATGATAATGCGCTTTCTTCATTTTAGTGACAACACCCAGTGCCCTCCCCGCAATCATCCAAATTACGACAAATTATATAAACTTCGCCCACTGATAAATTTCTTTTCCCAACAATTTGCAAAACTCTATGTCCCTGATCAGAATATATGTGTCGATGAGTCCCTGGTACCTTTTTCAGGCCGGCTAGGAATAAAGCAATATAATCCTAGCAAAAGGGCCAGATATGGGGTAAAATTATACAAGCTCTGTGAGAGAACCATGGGATATCTGTATGCGTTCCGCATATATGAAGGAAAAGATTCCCAGCTCCAGCCCCCTGAGTGCCCGGCCTACATGGGCACAACTAGAAAGATTGTATGGGACCTGGCATACCCACTTCTGAACAAAGGATATCACAAATTCTACACCAGCCTGCCTCTTTTCAAACACTTATACATCGCAAAAACCCTGGCCTGCGGAACCTCCAGAAAAAATAGGAAGGGCTTCCCACAATCTCTAGCAAACAAAAAGCTGCGAAGGGGGGAAAGAGCAGCATTGAGATGCAACGAAGTGCTGGCCTTGAGGTGGAAGGATAAAAGAGACGTGCACATGATGTCCACCATCCATGACAACACTGCAATTGAGGTTCAAAAAAGACGAGGTCCCATTGAAAAGCGAGTATGTGTCCAAGATTATAATCTCTACATGGGGGGGGCAGATTTCAATGATCAAATGATTCAGCCCTATTTGTCGATAAGAAGGTCCTGATTCTGGTACAAGAAGGTAGCAATTTATCTCATCCATTTGGCCGTTTATAATTCCTACGTAGTCTACACCAAATCCACAGAAAGCCCGCCCCTTCCTACAATTCATAGAAGAAGTTGTCACGTCCCTCATCTATCACCAAAGACCCCCCCTTCAGAAGACCTTCGCTCTGAGGCTGTTTGCCGACTTCATGAGTGCCACTTCCCCTTCAACTTTCCACCATCTGAAGCAGGCCGAAGACGGCAAAAATAATGTCGCGTGTGCACCAAAAGAGGATTTCGAAAAGATACCAGCTACATTGTCCCCAGTGTCCATCCCACCCTGGCCTTTGCTTTGGTGAATGCTTCCAACTTTATCATACATCCCTAAAATATTAACCCATATTTTTAACCATTTCCCCATTTTCATCATCTGTGCTGACCATTTTCCACGCTTCCCCAAATAACCATGCCAATGCCTTCCAGGTGAACTGACCCTGGCCTGTTTTTTCACTATGCCTCTGCTTACTGTTTGGACTGCTTCCACGTGAACTGACCCTGGCCTGTTTTTTGACTATGCCTCTGCCTACCGTTTGGACTGCTTCCACGTGAACTGACCCTGGCCTGTTTTGTGACTATGCCTCTGCCTAGCGTTTGGACTGCCTCCACGTGAACTGACCCTGGCCTGTTTTATCAACTACGCTACTGCCTACCGCTTGGATTGCTTGCACGTGAACTGCCCCTGGCCTGTTTTATGGACTATGCTTTTGCCTACCGCTTGGACTGATCTGTTGCCCTGCTACTGTAGTACACAGGGGTCTCACAAATGTGAGGGGCTCCAGAATTGTTTTTCCGGATGGATAAAACAATTTTTTTTGTTTTCTCCGGGTTTCGGAATTTCCGGATTAGGGTCTGGAGTTTGGTGGCTTCATAGAGATTTGGGTGGGTCGAAGCCTCTACCCCTATGCCCCTGTGCACAGGTCTTACCTGATTGCGGCCCTCAGCCTGCTGCTGACTTACTGCTATCATGCCTCTGCCTGTCACATGAACGGACCACACCGCTACCTGGACTATGCAAATAATTAGCTGTAGCAAGAGGCAGTATGTTTATGAAGGGCTGGAGAGCGGTACAATGAGTGTCTGCAGGTAACAGTGTACCAGGACCAATATTATGGCTGTGCTGGCTGTCTCTGCCTGGACAATTTCTATGGACTGTGCTGTGCTGACAATATCCTTGTGCTGACTATAGACAATATTCCTGCCTGCTGCCTGGATAATTACTATTGCTGTCGCTAAGCACATCCCTGCCTGCTGCCTGGACCAGTGCTCTCCTCTGTGGATACTACTAAAAGCACAGGTAATGCTTTTTTTTTTTTACCCTTTCCGTAATAGAATTTATTTTGGATTGTAATTTTTGGTATGTACATGCTATGTGTTACAAATATGAAGGGCCTTCAAAAATGATAGGTTGCCAGGAAATTATATATGTCATTTATGTTCCTAGAACGCCTGAAGATGCTACTTCAATGTTGGGCCTTTGTATATAATTTGTAGATTATACATCGGGGTGTTAGCTTTCCAAAATGGGGTCATTTGGGGGCGATTCCATTGTCCTGGTGCTCCAGGGCCTTCAAAAGTGTAATAGGTGGTTGAGAAATGAGATGTGTCATTTATGCTAGTAGAACGCCTGAAGATGCTACTTCAATGTTGGGCCTTTGTATGTGGCCAGGCTGTGTAAAAGTCTCACACATGTGGTATCGCCATACTAAGGAGGAGTAGCAAAATGTATTTTGGGGTGTCATCTTTGCTATGTACATGCTATGTGTTGGAAATATCTGATAAATGGACAACTTTGTGGAAAAAAAGTGTGTTCAATTTGTTTCCACATTTCCAAAAACTTCTGGAAAAAAATAAACCGTTCAAAAGACTCATTATGCCTCATAGATTATACATTGGGATGTTTGCTTTCCAAAATTGGGGAATTTTGGGGGCAATTCTATTGTCCTGGTGCTCCAGGGCCTTCAAAAGTGTAATAGGTGGTTGAGAAATGAGATGTGTAATTTATGCTCGTAGAACGCCTGAAGATGCTACTTCAATGTTGGGCCTTTGTATGTGGCCAGGCTGTGTAAAAGTTTCACACATGTGGTATCGCCATATTTAGGAGGAGTAGCAGAATGTATTTTGGGGTGTCATCTTTGCTATGTACATGCTATGTGTTGGAAATATCTGATAAATGGACAACTTTGTGAAAAAAAACAATGCGTTTTCATTTTTTTTCCACATTTTCCAAAAACTTCTGGAAAAAAATGAACTGTTTAAAAGACTCATTATGCCTCATAGATTATACGTTGGGGTGTTAGCTTTCCAAAATGTGGTCATTTTGGGGGCAATTCCATTGTCCTGGTGCTCTAGGGCCTTCAAAAGTGTAATAGGTGGTTGAGAAATGAGATGTGTCATTTATGCTCGTAGAATGCCTGAAGGTGCTACTTCAATGTTGGGCCTTTGTATGTGGCCAGGCAGTGTAAAAGTCCCACACATGTGGTATCGCCATACTCGAGAAGAGTAGCAGAATGTATTTTGGGGTGTAATTTGTTGTATGGATATGCTCTGTGAGAGAAATAACCTGCTAATATGACAATTTTGTAAAAAAAAAAAAAAAAAAAATCTTCATTTTGCAAAGAATTGTGGGAAAAAATTACAAGTTAAAAAAACTCACCATGCTACTTACTTAATACCTTGGAATGTCTACTTTCTAAAAAGGGGTCATTTGGGGGGGTATTTTGTATTTTCCTGACTTGTTAGTGTCTCGAGAAATTAGATAGGCCTTCAGTACCTCAGGTGTGATCAGATGTGATCAATTTTCAGTGATTGGCACCATAGTTTGTAGACTCTATAACTTTCACAAAGACCAAATAATTTACACTTATTTGGGTTATTTTTACCAGAGATGTAGCAGTATAAGTTTTGGCCAAAATGTATGAAGAAAAATTACTAATTTGCAAAATTTTATGACAGAAACAAAGAAAAAGGCATTTTTTACACAACATTTTTTATTTATAGTACAAAAAATTAAAAACCCACTAGTGATTAAATACCACCAAAAGAAATCTCTATTTGTGTGAAAAAAAGGATGCAAATTTCATATGGGTACAGTGTTGCATGAGTAATTGTCATTCAAAGTATGAGAGCACTGAAAGCTGAAAATTTGTTTGGGCAGGAAGGGGGTGTAAGTGCACTGTATTGAGGTGGTTAAATAGTTGTGTAGAATGCAGCATGCAAGGATTATCTTGTTAAGTTGATTTTCCGCAATGTTGATTGGCGTAAGGAATAGGAACCGGCTGGCCATTATCCCGAAAACGTTCTCCACCACTCTTCTGGCTCTGGCCAGACAGTAGTTATAAACTCTAACTAATTAACTGTGCTAACTAACAGAAAGCACTGAAAAACAGAAAGGCCGGAGCTGAAAATCAGAAACGAGTGGACAAGAACGCACTGAAGATCAAATACGTAATATGAATACGAACCCACAAGCACAAACCGAAGAGCAGTAACGATCGGAAAAGCAGGAGGCTGAAAAGCACGAATCGTCTGTCACCAAACTTCTACTAACAGGAGATTAGCGGAAGGAGCCCAAAGGGTGGCGCACTTTGTATTGAACTTCCTCTTTCTAGTGCCGTCGTACATGTTGTACGTCACCGCGTTCTTGGCGTTCGGAATTTCCAACCAACTTTGTGTGACCGTGTGTATGCAAGACAAGTTTGAGCCAACATCCATCGGAAAAAAAACATGGCTTTTGTTGTCAGAATGTCCGATCCTGTGTTCGAGGCATTAGTTTTAAAAATAGATCAGCAGTGGCAGCCTTTATACTTCTCTAAGGACACATTTCCTTTAAAATATTACTGTTTCTATCAGAACAAATTGTAAAAGACAGTAACATGAAAGACCATGCCTATGAGTTACATCCTACCTGTGAAAAGGATCATAAGAAGAAGTAAACATAACTTTACAATATAACTATCTTGTATAAGTGAATCTATTATAGTGGATCTACTTAAAGTGATTGCCAATTTGTGATTACAGTGTGCAGTAAAGCAGATCAGGAAGATCTAGAAGTGAAGAAAAATGTCCCCTATGAAACTGCAGGGAGCAATACAAACATTTTTGCCAGGAGAGTGCAACCTTTCTATCCACCCCTAAACCAACAATTAAGAACATTTTTCATTATGAGTGTATATATTCAACATTTACAAGTTTGGAATACCTAGAATAGTGGTATAAAACATTGCTAGAAAGGTCATTTTTGAGCCAGATAAGCTAAAAAAGGTAAAAATATTTCTCTGAAATGAGACCTTTACATGTTGATGGGAAAATGGCTACATACATCATGCAAATTACTGACAGTGACGTCAGATATTAAATGCAAATTAACAGCATGACATGGTTTAGAGACAGACTATTTAGGATAATGTTTCATATACTGTACCTTAGTGGTTTTAAATCATCTGACAATTAAGAAAACATATGAAGGAATTTGTTGCACAAGTATGTTTGTTTAAATAAAGTGTTTTGAGTTTTGTTTAAAAAGGATGATGCAAATATGTATTTTCCCTAATTAAATTGTGGTTCTCTTATTGTCAAGTGATTTTTCATACAATGTCATCACAAAATTCAACTCCCATTTGATTTGTTTACCATTTGTTATTGTTAGAAAATAATTCCCTGTAAAACACATGTAATTACACAAGATTGTTACATAATTTAATAACATTGCTGCATAAAGCAATAAGTTACGCTAGTCCATATTTGAAGTGGATTATTCCTAGTCTTATAGCTGTCACTTTCTGCACAGTGGTTGCAGCAGAAAAGCGTATTTCCTATCGTACATGACGGGACACAGAGCCATAGTAGATACTATGTGGGTTATAGGCCACCTTCAGGTGATGGACACTGGCACACGCTAAGACAAGAAAGCCACTCCCTATATAATGCCTCCCACTACTGGGAGTACCTCAGTTTTTTCGCCAGTGTCTAAGGTGTTGGTCACGAGTGAAGATGTGCTGTGCTGAGCTCCACTGGAGCAATCCTTGCTGGGGCTAGCTATGCCGCCGGATCCATTCAAAGTGTCTTTTAGGCCAAATTGAATGGTACCCAGGCCTCGTGTCCGAAGAAACAAGGTTTTGCCTGTAAACGCTTCTCTTTTTAGAGAGCTGGACCCCGGGATCCAGTACTTTTGGTATTAAGGCCATAAAGTTTTACTAGCGGGGGTGCTTTTACAGGCCCAGGATTGTGGGTTCCCCGAGGGTCCCCAGCTCCTGATGGTTTATTGACAGAACCCACCGTGAAGGGTGAAGATTGGGTCTGTTGGTTTTACCACAGAAAACCCTGCAGCTGGAAAGGTAAGTGGAGTTTTCTAAGAAATTTTAGAATTTTCTTATGAATGTCTCCTTTAAGTTAGTAAATGTTGTCATGCCTATGTGTCACCACTGGGGTCTGTATGGAGCACATACCTTCTCATGCTTTGCTCAAAAGATCACCATGTGTCCGGAGCAGCAGGCTTCCTTTCTCTTCAGCCAGCAGCAGACCTCCGGTAAGTCTGGGGGGGTTTTCCTCCTCACCAGACACCCCCCACCTGTGCTGTATTCTCCCCCTCTTCAGGAGGAAGAGCGTCAGGAGAAAAACGAATTAAGAAAAAAAAATGATCGGCACGCCGCCCTACTCGGCGGCTTCCAGGCTCTCTCCTCACCATTTTTTCCCCCTCTCAGAGTGATCCCATAGGATCAGAGGCCCGCGCTCACGCGGGAAAGCTCTTTTTTAAAAAAGAGAGGGGGCCGAGGGCGACGGAGGGGGCGGGGCTTAATGCGGCGTTGGCGTCGTCTAACGTCCAGTGTGGGAATGTGTGTTTTAAAGCACCATTTTTACTGCTGCTAGCTGATGGAGGGACACAAGAGCAAGAGGGGCATGAAAGAGGTTTGGTGACACAGGCATTCCTTTTGACACATTTACTATTGCATCAGGCTGAGCATTAATAGCAGCGGCAGTGCTGGACTATTGCTCAAGCAGTGGATGCGTTCCTTCTGGTAGTACCTCTGCTTTGTGCATCGGGCTATGGTCGGAAGGGGAGGTAAAAACACCTAAAAAAGGGCTCTAGAAAGACTTCTACAGCCACTAGGAAGCCTAAAACCATCTAAAAAAAGATAGCATCTTTCCCTGAGAGTGATATGGCTGGTCAGAGTGAGCCATCAGGGACGTCAGGTGTTGCAGTTGCTTTTAACACTGCAGCCCCTGTATATATTACTGAAGAGGTTTTTTCCTCAACCATTTTAGGCTTGGAACAAAAAATTGATGGCTTAATCGCATCCCAGAGTGGGACTAAGCGTAATAGGTCCCCGTCCATTACCCAGGACCCTCAAACTGAGGAACAGGGGGCGAGAGATTACGCTTTTCTCTCAGGGGACCAGGAAGAGGCTGATGACTCCTCTTCTGAAGAGTCTAATACGGGAGGATCGGGTTTACAAGAAAGGTTGTTGGTGCAATCTCTCACTGAATTGGTCCGCTCCACATTTTTGCTGCCAGTAGAGGAGTCAGTTGATGAGCCCACTTCTTGTTTGGGTTCACTAAAGCCTCCCCAGCCTATTCATGCTTTTCCTATCCATTCATTACTGAAAAAGCTTATGTATTCCGAGTGGGAGCACCCAGGTAGTTTTTTCCTCCAAAAAAGTTTTCAACACTTTATCCTATGGAGGAAGAGTTTAATAAGAAATGGGGGATTCCAGCAATTGACGCTGCTCGATCCTTTGTGAACAAAACTTGACTTGTCCTGTAGACAATGCTCAAATGCTGAAGGATCCAACAGATAAGAAGTTGGAATTCCTATTTAAAAACAATATTTCTCTGGCAGGTTCAGTGGTTCAGCCTGCGCTGGCAGCGATCGGTGAATGTCAGTCCTTAAAAGACCAGTTTAAAGAGGTGCTCAAGATTATTCCTGATCAGCAGGCCCAAGATTTGGCCGGGATATCAGAGGTGTTATGTTTTACAGTAGAGGCTATGAAAGATTCTATTCTCCAAGCCTCACGGCTTATGCTTGGGCTGGTACATGTGCGTAGAGTTCTATGGTTGAAAAATTGGTCAGCCGAAGCGCCATGCAAAAAGCTCTTGGCTAGTTTTCCATTTCATGGTGAACAGTTGTTTGGAGACGACCTGGATAAATACATCCAAATAATTTCTAATGGAAAAAGTTCCCTTTTACCAGTTAAGAAGTTGAAGTGTTTTTCTTTTAAACAAGCTTCTTCTTCAGTGCCTGGAGCATCAGCCTCCAGGCAGTCTTGACGGCTTCCACCATCAAATTCAAGAGGTAAACCTCAGGGTCAAAAGAGGCCCTGGGGGAGGAAAACCACTAAACAAAATATAAAACCTCCTTATGGAGGGGCGCCCCCGCTCGCTCGAGTGGGGGGAAGACTTCTGCAGTTCTCAAGGGCCTGGCAGGAACAGTGTCAAGACAAATAGGTGACTTCATCAATATCTCTAGGGTACAGACTAGAATTCCGGGGGTTCCCGTCTTTTCGTTTTCTCAGATCAAACATTCCCAGAGACCAAGAAAAAAAGAAGTCTCTCTTTCTGGCTTTAGATCATCTCTTGTCTCAAAAAGTGATATCGGTGGTCCCCTTGGAAGAGCGAGGGTTAGGGTTTATTTAAACCTTTTTACGGTACCAAAACCAAACGGGGATGTCAGACCCATTTTAGATCTCAAAGAACTAAACCGTTTTTTGAATATCTGCTCTTTTTGCATGGAGTCAATCCAATCAGTGGTCTCCATTCTACAAGGTGGAGAACATTTAGTGTCAATCGATATCAAGGATGCTTATCTACATGTACCTATTTTCCCCGCTCACCAGAAATATCTACGCTTCGAGATAGAAAATCTTCATTTTCAGTTTGTAGCTCTGCTTTTCGGTCTAGCTACTGCACCTCAAGTGTTTACAAAGGTTCTGGCTCCCCCTTTAGCCAGATTAAGGGCTCAGGGTATAACGATTCTAGCTTATTTAGACGATCTACTCTTGATAGATCAGTCGGTAGCCTGCTTAAACCAGAGTTTGGTCACTACAGTCAGCTACCTGGAATACCTAGGTTGGATTCTCAACCTAGAAAAATCCTCCTTAAAACCATCAAGGGGATTGCGGTACTTGGGCCTGATAGATACAGCTCAGAAAAGGGTGTTTTTGCCCCAGGCAAAGATCGGTTCCATAAGGGAACTGATTCAGGTGGTCAAAGCAAAGAAGAATCCTTCTATTCGACTTGAGATTGTTGGGAAAGATGGTAGCTTCATTCAAGACCGTTCCTTATGTGCAGTTTCATTCGAGGCTGTTGCAAAACAGTATCCTGTCAACTTGGAACAAGAAGGTCCAAGCTCTAGACTTCCCAATGCGTTTATTCCCTAAAGTGCGTCAAAGCCAGGGCCAATCCTGGGTGGGTGCACGGGGTTCCACAGGTGAGGGGGACGCCAAAGTGCCGTTGGTCCCGAGTGTGCTGCCATCGAGTCGGCATTGTGCCACGCGGCCCACAGCAGCTGCTCCTGGTTGTAATCATCCTAGAGCGCATGTCAGAGAGGGCGCCGTGACCTCGTCATTGCCCCCCACTGACCCGCCCGCTGGCACCCCCGCTGCAGTGTCTACATCCCCCAGCCAGCGCCCGCTGTATCCATACAAGGAGGGAAGAGGAGGTAAGTTAGGTCCGCCCCACCTCCTCCCATCTCCCCCTGTGTCCGCCCACAACCCCTTCGTGCAGCCAATCTGTGCCTGGAAGGGAGTGTGGGCGGTAGATTTCAAAGCAGCCAGACCAGTGACACTATCTTGATGTCGCTGCCTGTGCTTCCAAAGACAATGCAGCCTGGGGTGAGTGATCTTTCCCCTCTCTCTTCCCTAAATGCGCCATAAGCCTTCCTGCCTTCCATGGGCCATAATCTTCCAGCCTTCCATGCACCATAATCTTCCAGCCTTCCACGCGCCATAATCTTCTAGCCTTCCATGTGCCATAGTCTTCCAGCCTTCCATGCTCTACGGTCTTCCATGCACCATAATAATCTTCCAGCCTTCCATGCGCCATAGTCTTCCATGCGCCATAGTTTTCCTGCCTTCCATGCGCCATGGTCTTCCTGCCTTCCATGCGCCATAGTCTTCCTGCCTTCAATGTGCCATAGTCTTCCTGCATTCCATGCGCTATAGTCTTTCAGCCTTCAACACGCCATAGTCTTCCAGCCTTCTGCACGCCATAGTCTTCCAGCCTTCTGCGCGCCTTAGTCTTCCAGCCTTCCGCGCGCCATAGTCTTTTAGCCTTCCACACGCCATAGTCTTCCAGCCCTCCACGCGCCATAGTCTTTCAACCTTCCATGCACCATAGTCTTCCTGCCTTCCACGCGCCATAGTCTTCCTGCCTTCTACGCACCATAGTCTTCCAGCCTTCCACGTGCCATAGTCTTCCAGCCTTCCACGTGCCATAGTCTTCCAGCCTTCCACACGCCATAGTCTTCCAGCCTTCCACGCACCATAATCTTCCAGCCTTCCATGCACCATTGTCTTCCAGCCTTCCATGTGTCATAGTCTTCCAGCCTTCCATGCGCCATAGTCTTCCTGAATTCCATGCACCATAGCCCTCCAGCCTCCCATGCACCATTGTTTTCTTGCCTTCCATGTACCATAGTGCTCCTTCCTGCCTTTCATGCGCATAGTGGCAAAATAAGGTTTTGCCTAGGGTGTCAAAAATCCTTGCACCAGCCCTGTTGTAATGTCAGGTGGGAGCGTGACGCGGTAGCGTCCTCGGGGTGCAAGCATCTCCACATGGTGAGTGGGCAGCCCCGCAGAAGGAGGCTGCATCCACATGGAAGGTGAACACCGAGGGCAGCTGGGAGCACAGGAGAGAGAAGAGCTTCACAGCCCCCTTGACCCTCAAGGTGGCGCGCAGAAGCATCCCAAGAGTCTCAAAGCTGGACTCCGTCTCCTCCAACCTCCTCTCTGCTCCAGCATCGGGAAGACAAGGATGAGAGGGAGGCGCAAGCTGCCAGGGAGCTGCTGGAAGAAGAAGCAGGGCACCTCCCGGATCAAGAAGGTACTTGGCATCATACACTGACACAGACCTACCTACAGATAGAGACTGGGATGGGGACAGGGCTAGCGGTCTCTGTCAGTCCCCCCCTCTCTCTCAGCCGCCCTCTCTGTCCACTACCCTCTCTCTCTCTCAGCCCCTCCCTCTCTCTTAGCCCCACCTCTCTTTCTCAGGCCCCTCTCTGTCCACCACCCTCTCTCTGAGCCCCTCTCCCTCAGCTTCCCTCCCTCTCTCAGCCCCACATCTCTCTCTCAGCCCCACCTCTCTCTCTCAGCCCCCCTTTCTGTCCACTTCCCTCTCTTTCATCCCCCCTCTCTCTCAGCCCCACATCTCTCTCAGCCCCCCTCTCTCTCAGCCCCCCTCTCTCTCAGCCCCCCTCTCTCACTCAGCCCCTCTCTCACTTAGCCCCCCTATCTCAGCCCCACCTCTCTCACTCAGCCCCCCTCTCTGTCCAATACCCTCTCAGCCCCACCACATCTCTCACTTAGCCCCCCTATCTCAGCCCTACCTCTCTCACTCAGCCCCCTCTCTGTCCACTACCCTCTCTCTGAGCCCCTCTCTCTCTCTCAGCCCCCCTCTCTCTCAGCCCCACCTCTCTCACTCAGCCCCCTCTCTGTCCACTACCCTCTCTCTGAGCCCCTCTCTCTCTCTCAGCCCCCCTCTCTCTCAGCCCCACCTTTCTCACTCAGCCCCCTCTCTGTCCACTACCCTCTCTCTGAGCCCCCTCTCTCTCTCAGCCCCCCTCTCTGTCCACTATCCTCTCTCTGAGCCCCTCTTTCTCAGCCTCACCTCTCTCTCTCAGCCTCACCTCTCTCTCAACCCCCTTTTTCTGTCCACCTCCATCTCTCTCAGCCCCTCCATCTCTCTGAGCCCCTACCTCGCTCTCTGAGCCTGCTCTCTGTCAGATCACCTCTCTCTTTGTAGATATTCACCTCTCCAGAATGATTACCTCTCCTGAGGTCAGCTGTCTCCACAGTTAAACAGGGTGCTGGCTCTGTTTCCAACAGAGATAATGGAAAAAATATAAGGCTGGATATCTGCACTCCAAATACTCACCTTTAAAAGTAAAATCAAGGCATCAAACATAGGTACAGACTAACTGCACTGCTGCTGGCATGTTTCACACCAGGCACGGTGCTTAGTCATCTCTCTTTAGTAGAGATGATGTGCTCTGCAGTGTGTAGAGGGGTAGCTAGGGGTGTAATCAGGGTAGTGGTATCTGGGGAGGTGTGATCAGGGAGGGGTGGGTTATCTGGGGGTATGATCAGAGTGGGGGGTATCTGGGGTTGTAATCAGGGTAGGGGTATCTGGGAAGGCGTGATCAGGGTGGGGGTGATCTGGGAGGTGTGACCTGGGAGTTGCTTATGGGGGGGAACCCAACCATTGGAAGTTTTAGTTGGCCTCAGCTGACTGTGGCCAGTGAGGGGAAGCAAGAAATACATAACCCCACCCCCTCATTACACACTGCCGCTTAGTGGAAGGTCTATTTTCAATGGTATGTGACGTCCTTCACATTGCGCCCCATCACATTACAGGCGCACTGTGAAGGAGGTACCAGCTCGATTTTAGACAGGAAGTAGCAAGAGGACGGTGCGGATGGGTTGGGGGGTGGCAAAATGCATCTTCACCTTTGTAGTCAGAAATCCTTGCACCGGCCATGAGTGTGTTTCTCCCTCCTTCACCACATGAGCTTTGCTCTGAAATCTCCAGAGATTGCCATTTAAAGATCTGTTTGGCATCAAAGTCATTCAAATCACGCAAAAATTTCTTCCTCTTTTTATCTCTTGCTTCTTTGTCCCACTTAATAAGTTTAGTTTTTAATTCCCCTGATAATGCGATGAACTCAGCGGAATCTTTATGGATTTCTATACGGTCTGTGATCTCCTTAATCTGGCTTTCTAACAATTTCTTTTTCCTTTGTTTCCGGGAAAGCAACAGTCTAAGGGGCTCAGAACCTTTATCAACAAAAAAGTTAAACCATTCCTTATTTGATTCCTCATCTAATAACCCATCGTTGGGTGGTACATCCCACCGCAAACGCCTGGATATCAACTGAGCCTGTAGATACTGTTCAAAGGACACAATGTCCCACCAAGTTTTAATTTTCTTTTCAAACAGATAACCCAATTTTCTAAAAGAGAAGCTCAAATCTCCCTGGTTAGAATGATTAGTATCCCTAGAGAACACCTCTGTCAGAATAATTTCTCTATTTTCCACATAAGTAAAAACATCCATGGTCTGCTGCTGAATATTTTTGAATTGATTAAAAAGAAAAACACAAAAAAGAGTATCCAGCGCTAACCCAGGAGGACCCAGGCAATATTAAACTGCTAGCAGACGCTAAAGGCTAATTCAATAAAAACCTCATATAAACATCAGTAAATAAAGTGCTGCGCAATTCATAAATTGATAAAAACACAAGTGGTGTTGGTGTAGATAAACGAGCAAATTGAAGTGCAAGTGACACGCAGGAAACAAATCTCAAAGACGGGTGTCAGTGATCCCTCCACCGCACACAGATGGCCTCTCACCTCCCAAATTCGACCTGAAACAGGTCACACAGCGAGAGTCTGTGTAGCTGACACAGCAATCCAGGCAAACACTCCGGATATAGCCGCTCTAGGATGCGTCTCAGTCAGCATGTGGAAAGAGATAACAAAGCGATCTAATGCTCTCTGTATGTTCAATCTTTTATTAAGGTAAAAAAGATAAGTTGCACTTACATATAACGGCACTCCGAGTCCGAGTGCCGGCAGACAAACGAAACTGATAGTGAACAAGATGGCCGCGGGTGACGTCATGCGAACACCTGACCCCCATACGCGTTACGTCCGTAGGCGGGACTTCATCAGCGTGGGGCAGAGTGCGCACAGACGGCCCACTTGTTATTTATTGCCTTGGTAACCTATAAAAGAGCTGGACACAACAATCCAATGGCCAACTCTAATCTAAATATTAGATCAGGCTACAACCGAAGGTAAATAAACAATACAAAGTGCTGCTGTGCTTATATGTACAAATAGTGGCGTAAATTTATTTAAAATTCATATAGGGATGACTCATACCTCATATATATGATATAAATATAAAAAAAGAGGGGAAAGAAACAAACCAAAAAACGCCTTCATTTGCATAAATATAAGACAGGAAAAAATCCTGTGCAGCCCATTCAAAAATAAATATAATTGGCAATCTATATAAAAATCTTATATAGAAACATGAACGTCATTCACAGCCATCTTGCTACAATACCATATACATAAAATTAAATTTTGAATCAAAATTCATAGACAGAAATGTTTTTTAAAAACAAATATATAAAAAAATATATATATATAAATAAAAATACGGGATAAAAATTCAAATGTAGAATAAAATAAACAAGAGCTGGATACAAAACTGAAATACAAACTATCTATTTGAAATAAAACAGTTAAGATCAAAATCCACGTTCATTCCTGCAGGTGACATAACTTTGGTTTCGTAGATCCAGAATGATTCTCTACCACTTAATTGTCTTAGATAATGACCGCCTCTCCAGTGACGGGGAACTTTTTCTATACCCCAAAAAATGAGACATTTGGGATCCCTTTGGTGACAAGATCTAAAATGTCTTGAAACACTATGCGTCTTCACACCCCTTTTGATGTTGCTGATATGCCCACCCACCCGTACATGTAGTGCTCTTGAGGTGCGACCCACATATTGTAGGCCGCAATCACACTGAAGCATATAGACAACCCCTACAGATGTACATGTGATAAGGCTTTCAATCTGATAACTTTTCTGCCTTCTCGACCTTTTGGCTAAGATCAAGTGTAGTTTCTGCCTTGTTCTGGTCATTAGGTAACGACCGGTGCCAGTCCCTCTCGGCCTTGGGGTGTTTCCTTCGGGTGCATCCCATGCTGCTATTTACGGGGACGCCATCATGAGTGCACGAGAGTGATCGCCTTTCCCTACCATCTATGAGTTGGCTGTGGGATTGGTGGGCGTAGGTATGGTGGGGCCGCCGAGCGCACCAAACACTTTGAGGCTGGTCGTGGCTGAGCCTAGACGGAGCGAGATTGGATTGCACTTCATTCAGAAGCAATTGATTGAAGACCTTTTTGGGATGCCGAGAGAAGCCATTTTTTGCATGCAGTGTTTCCCTACTACTGGAATGTATGATGTTACTTTCTGGAAAAAGGAAGATCTGCAGACATGTATGCTACGGAAGGGCGAGAAAGAAGGCGATGAGATGCTGGAAGGGATCACATTCCTGTCGAGTGAGACGAAAGTGCGGGTCCCCATCACTGTGCATATGTACAATCCTTTTGTACAGAATGGGGAAATCGCTGCCTTTTTATTCAGGTACTGCGAGTCAGTTTCAGCAGGCATGAAACTGACAAATGTGCTAGGCACCTTTAACGGGCAGTGGAAATTTTGGGTGATTTTTAGGGCGGATCAGGAGGGTATAGGTGGCGTCAGGCACCCCCCTCAGTCCTTCCCCATTGGGAGGAATTGTGGCTACCTGTGGTACCCTGGTCAGCCCCTCTTTTGCAGGCAGTGTTTTGCTTTCGGGCACACCAAAGACCAGTGCGGGGCCGGGTTGACATGCTGCAATTGCTTTAAGCGGGGTCACGGAGCCGGTCAGTGTCCGGAGAAGAAGAGCTGCCACATCTGCGGTAGTAGGATGCACCTTGCAAGACAGTGCCCGAAGGTAAACAGGGTGGCTGAGCCCACTCCAGTAGCTGTGGCGGGAAAAGCTGTGGAGGCTGAGGCGGTTGGGGGCAAGCAGGTGTTGTCCTACGTGGATGTGGCCAGACTGGGTTCCGTTCCAACCACCGCGGTGAACTCCGTTGAGCAGGCCATAGTGCTGCCCGAGGAAGTGGTGGTGCGGGCTGATGTCTGCCCACCTATGGAGGGTGAGCCAGGTCCCTCCCCTGTTGACACCGTAAGGGAGGAGGGGGCCTCTCCTGTACCAGAGGAGAGTGTCCCTGGGCACCTCCTGGCTGAGGGGGAGTCGGAGGGGAGCGGTGAGGAATCGGAGGACTCAGAGGAGGAGGAGGAGATGGAGGTGGGACAGCTCTCCCTAAAAAGAAAGATGGCTGAGTCCTCCCAGATCATAGGCTCCTTCCCGGACTCTCCGGGCCCTGAAGCATCGGATGTGGTGATTGACTCCTCACAGGCACCATCTTATGTGAGCACTGGTCAGGTGTCCGAGCTGCAGGAGGTGATAGGGTACTGCAGGGTGCCAAAGGGGAAGGCGAAGAAAAAATCTGGGGGGTGAGCCTTGGGTCAGGGGTGGGACCGAGGACTAGGGCCAGGGATAAAAGTGGAAAAAAGAAAAAGTCATGACAGGAATGTGATCCCTTCCTAATTTTCTATGGCCTTACAGGTATCTTCCCTCAATTGCAGAAGCATTGGGACGGCATCTAGACGGGCAGCAATTTTTAACATCTTGTCTGGCTATGCTAACGATATTTTTTGCTTACAGGACTGCAACATGAGGGAGGAGTCACATACTGCAAGATGGACCCAGGGGGATGCAGTATGGTTATTGGGTCGGAGCAGGAATAGTGGCGTGGGGATTCTTATTAAAAATAAAAAAATTAGGATTTTAAGGAAGGTGGAGGTGGAGGTGGGACGATGTTTATTTGTTACTTTGGAATATGGGGGTGTTTGTTTTAAGTTATTTTGTGTGTATGCACCGGTTGATAAAAAGGGGAGATTGGATTTGTTTGAGAAAATGAAGTTTTTTCTGGGGGGGAGGGATCCTATTTTTGTGTTGGGGGATTTTAATTGTATTTTACGTAGTGGGGATAGGTGTGGGGGTGGGGATGTTGATAAGTCTGGGAAGGAGAAGGAGATTTTGCGGTTGTTTGGGTTAAGGGATGTGGGTGAAGGTGGTGGGTTTTCTTATTTTAGTGATAAGGGTACTGTGAAATCTAGAATTGATTTTTGTTTTATTTCAAAAAATTTGCAGCCGGAATCCTTTATGATTCAGCGGGAGCCTTTCTCGGACCATGGTCGGATCGAGTGTGTTGTGAGTATGGAATCGGAGGTAACGTATGGTAAAGGTGTGTGGAAGCTGAATGTGGAATTATTGGAAGATGAGGGTGTGAAAAGAGAGTATGTTGAGTTTTTTGGGAAACTTAAAAGGAGGAGGAAGGATTTTTTAAGTATGATTGAGTGGTGGGAGTGGGTGAAAGGTCAGACTAAGAGGTTTTTTTGTAAGAAAGGGTTGTGAGATTGCGAAAAAGGAACGTGAGGCGTATGAATGGTGGCTGAAGAGATTGGAATATTTGGAAGAACTAAGGGAATGGGGAGAGAATGTGGGGTGTGAGTTGGTGGAAGCAAGAGGAAAATTGAGAATCTTTATGGAGCGGAGGGGGAGAGAGATTATGTCGCAAGCAAGGATGGTAGTGAAGTGTATGCGGTTTTTCTTTAAAAAGGTATATGGTGGGAAGGTGAATTTGTCAAGTGTGTTGGATGAGAATGGACAGGTGGTAAGTGGAAAAAAGAGCTTGGGAGATGAAATCTGTAAGTTTTATTCTGATTTATATATGGAAAAGAAGAGGGATGAGAGGGTTGAGAAGGAACTGTTGGAGCAGGTGGAGATGTGTCTGGATATGGAGGATAAGAGTATGTTAGGGGAGAAAGTGAGTAAAGGTGAAGTTGATGAATGTCTGGGGAGTATGAAGAAAGGTAAGACGCCTGGGAGTGATGGTTTGCCAGTCGAGTTTTATTGTACGTTTTGGGAGGTGATTGGTGACTGCGTGCATGAGATGGTGGTGAAAGTTTTGGAAGAGGGAAGGATGCCTGAATGTATGTTAAAAAGCGTGATTGTTTTGTTGTATAAAAAAGGTGACAAGCGAGAGTTGAAAAATTGGAGGCCTATATCATTGTTGAATGTAGATTATAAGGTGGTGGCGAAGTTATTGGCGAATAGGTTGCGTGCGGTGGTGGAGAAATTGGTGGGGGAGGAGCAAGCATGTGCGGTGCCTGGGAGGTCTATTGCAGAAAGTTTGGTGAGCTTGAGGGATGTGTTATGGTTTTGTAAGGAGAGGAAGCAGGAAGTGGCAGTGTTGGCCGTGGATTTTGAAAAAGCATATGACAGAGTGTCGCATGATTTTATGTTTAAAGTATTGAGGAGAATGGGGTTACCTGAGGTGTTGATTGGGTGGATTAAGTGTTTGTATAGAGGTATGGTAAGTAAGGTTTTGGTGAATGGATGGATGACGAGTGATATAAGCATTAGGTCGGGTGTGAGACAGGGTTGCCCGTTATCACCCGTGTTGTTTATTTGTGTGATTGAACCTTTGTTGAGGATGTTGATGAAAGATAAGTGTGTGAGAGGGGTGGAGGTGCCAGGGAGTGGTGGCAGGGTTTTGAAAGTAATAGGATATATGGATGATGTTACAGTGATTTGTAGAGATATGGCAGGATTAACAAGAGTGAAGTTGTTGATTGAGATTTTTTGTATGGCAAGTGGTTTTTGTGTGAATATGGGGAAAAGTGAGTGTAAATTGTTTGGTGTATGGAGGGGGATTGAACAGTGTGGTTGGAAGTTTTGTGAGGGAGGAGTGAGGATTTTAGGTGTCAAGTTTGATTATGATTTGTATGGGAGAGAGAGTTGGCAGGATGCGTTAGTGAAAGTAAAAAAGAAAATTGATTTTTGGTCTTTAAGGACTTTGTCGTTGGAAGGGAAGGTGTTGATTGTGAAGGCTGTTGTGATTCCGATCTTGTTATTTTTATATTATGTGTTTCCAGCTCCAGATAGAGTGATGAAACAAATTGTGAGAGTGTGTTTTTCCTTTTTTTGGTCGTCTAAGATGGAGAAGTTGAAAAGAGAGAAAGTAATGAAAGGAGTAATGAATGGCGGGAAAGGTATGGTGAGTATTGAGAAATTTCTGGTGGTGAAGTATGTAAGTATGTGTGTGAGATTAAGTGAGAAAGAGAATGTTGCAGGGTGTATGGTAAAATATGCATGTGGGAGTGTGTTACGGAAATATAAGTTGTGTGAAGTTGATTTGAGGAAACTTGTATGTTTTGTTGCGCCTTGGTTTTATGTGAGGATTGAAAGGTGTATGAGGAGGTATGGGTTGCAGGATGTGACGCGAGATAAATGGTGTGAGAGTAAGAAGGTTATGCAGATACTGAAAGAAAGGGAGGAAATGGAAGGAATAGGTGGTTTAAGAGTAGCTGAATGTAAGAAAGTCTGGAAGAATGTGTGCTGTAAGGGAGTGGATAATAGACAGAAGGATATTGCATGGATGGGGGTGCATGGGTGTTTGCCTACAAGAGAGTTTCAGAGAAGGAGAAGGTTTGTGGACAGTGAGGTGTGTCCAAGGCTGGGGTGTGGGGGGATTGAGAGGGTGGTACATGTGTTCTGGGAGTGTCGCTATGCAAAGAAAATATGGAAAAGGATGGAAAAGATGTTTGAGGGATTGACTGGTGTGAATAGTGTAACATATGAGATGGTGTTATATGGTTTGTGTGATCTGGGGAGGAATGAGGAGAGGTTGTTATGGATTGTTGTGAATTGTATTAAAGAGTGTTTGTGGGATGTTCGGAATATTTTGATTTTTAGGCAGGAAGTGGTTAAAGTGAAAGAATGCGTGACCATGGTCCGAGGAAAGATTTACAATTATGCATATTACGATTATAAGAAGTTAGGAGAGAAGGATGCAAGGAAATTTTGGAAATTGGAGGAGTGGAAACAATGGTATATATAATGTAAATATGTGAATTATGTTATTGATTTTTATTTTTTGAACGACTAACCTTTTTATTTTTGTTTTTCAGGGTGAGTACAGATGGTGACAAAGGGACAGTGTGGAGAAAGTATATAGGGGTGTTTTTTGTTTGTGTAGGAATAGGGTGGAGGGATAGTATATAATAGGGATAGTTTGTCATTTTTTCGCTATGAGGGATGGGAGTGGGTTGTTTTGTTAATGTTCTTGTTAGCTTTATTATTGTTTTGAAACATTCTTGATATATTTATTGTTGTGAGATGTCTTTATTATCTTTACTGTTGTTATGTACTTTTTTGTGGGTGGGTTTGAGAGGGAAGTGGGTGGGTTTTGGGAGGGAGGTGGGAGGGTTATGTAAATATTGTAAATACTTGTCTGATAATGTACTTCAAAATATATATTTTGTACAAACATTATGTTATTTTATTGTTCAAACATATTCTTTTGATTTATGTTATCTATGTATTTTACTTGTGAAATTTTAAAAAAAATAATTAAAAAAAAAAAAACAGCAATAACAAAAACATCCAGCTTACTTGGACCATAGAACATCAACAGATCACTTTTTTAGATCTTGAAATTTTCAAGAATGGGAATAATTTCCAGACCAGAAACCACTTTAAGGCCACTGACCGGAATGCTTATATCCCACTTACTAGTTGCCATCATAGGTCCTGGCTGTGTAATATTCCCAGAGGCCAATTCATCCGGTTGAGACGCAATTGTACTTCGGAGGAGGAGTTTGTATCTCAATCACAGATTTTGGCAGCTAGGTTTAAAGAAAAAGGATATACACAGCCTATGATTGACTCGGAAATCGAGAAAGTCAGGCTGACAGATAGGAGTACCATCGTGGCAGATAAGATCAAGACCAATGATGTTCAAGATAACACGGCTGGCTATAGAATTCTATTGGATTATAATATCCAATATAAGAAATTAGAGAGAATCATTGCCAAACACTGGTCTATACTTCAATGTGATCGTATTTTGGGACCTACCCTTCCCCCATACCCTAAGTTTATTTATCGCAAGGCACCCACACTCCGTGACCGTTTAGCACCAGGAGTAGTAGACCCACCAAAAATGGCGGATAACAGGCTTTTCAAATTCTTGTCTGGTTTCTACGCGTGTGGCAGATGTGCTACCTGTAAGCATGCCAGTAGAAACATTAAGAAGCGTAAAGAGTTTGTCTCAAGCGTTACCCAGAAAAGTTATCAGATTGAAAGCCTTATCACATATACATCTGTAGGGGTTGTCTATATGCTTGAGTGTGATTGCGGCCTACAATATGTGGGTCGCACCTCAAGAGCATTACATGTACGGGTGGGCGAGCATATCAGCAATATCAAAAGGGGTGTGAAGACGCATAGTGTTTCAAGACATTTTAGATCTTGTCACCAAAGGGATCCCAAATGTCTCAAATTTTGGGGTATAGAAAAAGTTCCCCGTCACTGGAGAGGTGGTCATTATATAAGACAATTAAGTCGTAGAGAATCATTCTGGATCTACGAAACCAAAGTTATGTCACCTGCAGGAATGAACGTGGATTTTGATCTTAACTGTTTTATTTCAAATAGATAGTTTGTATTTCAGTTTTGTATCCAGCTCTTGTTTATTTTATTCTACATTTGAATTTTTATCCCATATTTTTATATATATATATATATATATATATATATATATATATATATATATATATATATATATTTTTTTTTTTTATATATATTTGTTTTTAAAAAACATTTCTGTCTATGAATTTTGATTCAATATTTAATCTTATGTACTGTATATGGTATTGTAGCGAGATGGCTGTGGATGACGTTCATGTTTCTATATAAGATTTTTATATAGATTGCCAGTTATATTTATTTTTTAATGGGCTGCACAGGATTTTTTCCTGTCTTATATTTATGCAAATGAAGGCGTTTTTTGGTTTGTTTCTTTCCCCTCTTTTTTTATATTTATATCATATATATGAGGTATGAGTCATCCCTATATGAATTTTAAATAAATTTACGCCACTATTTGTACATATAAGCACAGCAGCACTTTGTATTGTTTATTTACCTTCAGTTGTAGCCTGATCTAATATTTAGATTAGAGTTGGCCATTGGATTGTTATGTCCAGCTCTTTTATTGGCTCACCATAGGTTACCAAGGCAATAAATAACAAGTGGGCCGTCTGTGCGCACTCTGCCCCACGCTGATGAAGTCCCGCCTATGGACGTAACGCGTACGGGGGTCAGGTGTTCGCATGACGTCACCCGCGCCATCTTGTTCACTATCAGTTTAGTTTGTCTGCCGGCACTCGGACCTGAGTGCCTTTATATGTAAGTGCAACTTTTTACAAAAGATTATAAAAGATTGAACATACAGAGAGCATTAGATCGCTTTGTTATCTCTTTCCACATGCCATATTATGTTGACTGAGACGCATCCTGGAGCGGCTATGTCCGGAGTGTTTGCCTGGATTGCTGTGTCAGCTACACTGACTCTCGCTGTGTGACCTGTTTCAGGTCGAATTTGGGAGGTGAGAGGCCATCTGTGTGCGGTGGAGGGATCACTGACACCCGTCTTTGAGATTTGTTTCCTGCGTGTCACTTGCACTTCAATTTGCTCGTTTATCTACACCAACACCACTTGTGTTTTTATCAATTTATGGACTCTTATGAATTGCGCAGCACTTTATTTACTGATGTTTATATGAAGTTTTTATTGAATTAGCCTTTAGCGTCTGCTAGCAGTTTAATATTGCCTGGGTCCTCCTGGGTTAGCGCTGGATACTCTTTTTTGTGTTTTTCTTTGCTCTGAAATGCCTGGCGGCGCTGTAACAAAGTCCCGCCTCCTAGACCGGTTCCTGTAATAGATGGAACACTGATCCAATGCTGTGAAATTGAATCAGTGTGACTTGTACCATAGGAGCCGCAAGCTGGTCTAGGAGGCAGGACTTTGTCACAGTGGCTGCCCGGGCGATTCAAATCCAAGCTCCATGACAGCAGGATTTTGCTCCTCTGTGTGATGCAGGGGCACTGGTAGGAATTGGTGGGTACTAGTAAGCTGCATTTAGTGGGCACTGATAAGGCTACATTTGGTGGGCACTGATAAGGTTGCATTTAGTGGGCACTGGTAGGTTGCATTTGATGGGCACTGGTGAGGCTGCATTGATCTCTTGTATTATTTCCGCAGTCTCTGACCATCTCCTGTACTATGTCTGGGGGCTCTTTTTAAACAGACTCTCTAACAGAGGCCCTCTCTGTGTCCATTAGAGAGACCCCCCTCCAGGTCCAATTATAGTACTCTGCTTCTCTTCCTGTATTTTGTTTATTGCTAAGAGATTATGGGAGGATTCCAGAGTAAAGATGACTCCTTAGGGGAGCATCTCTGTGTTTGAGTCATTGCCATAGAAACATTTGTAAAGGGGGAGGAGTTGGTAAGGTGGCCAGAAATATTTCGGCACCCAGGTGCATGTAACCCTAGGATCGGCCCTGGTCAAAGCCTCAGTTGGTGGTTGATATCCAAGAATCTTCAAAAAGGAAAGTCCTTCCTACCAGTTACCTGGAAGGTGATGACAACAGATGCCAGCCTTCAAAATTGGGTGTTCGGCCGTTCACCAAATACGAACATTATGGGACGTTCGCGGCAAATTTGCCCCATAATACACCGCGAGATCGCAGTGCATTGACATCTGATATTTGGCCAAAGCATACACCTGACCTGCATGCTTTGGCCAATCACAGCACACTCTGCTATGAGAGCCATGATTGGCCAAAGGCAGGGTGCCTTTAGCTAATCATGGCTCAGGGGGCTAAGTTCACGCCCCACACTATATAAGGCTGCTTACACAGCATATATATATGTCACGTACCAGGCTGGAGGCTGAGGTGACGAGAGGGCTCCCCTTGCGGCTGTGTACCCCTGGAGTAAGAGACAGAGGGTGCTATGCCCAGAGATGCACGGGTTGCCTGCCGATGAAGCTGTCTGATGGTTCCAGGAGCAGAGAAGGTGGTAACAGCCAATGAGACCCTGGAGGTACTGGCAGATCTTAACAGGTGGAAAAGCAGAGATGTCGTCAGAAGCCAGCCTGGGGGTCAAACACAGGAAGGCAGTCAGAAGCAGAGGCAGGAGGTGTAGTTGTGATCAAGCCGGGGTCAAACACAGTAAGTCAATCTGGAACAGACAAGAGCAGGTCCGTGGAACAAGTTGGGTTAAGAGCCAGGAGAGAAGCCAGAGCAGGTCAGGGTAAGCCAGGTCGGTAGCAGGTAATCAAGCAAGAAACACAGGAACACAGGATACAGAGCTGACGATAATCCAGGGATTTATGAGAGAAATTGGAGTCCTTATATACTGTAGGCCAGCAAAAGACTGGTAATTAGAACGTTTTTGCGTATATATACAGTGCATTCAGTGTTGACTATATATACAGTCAGTGCTGGCAGTGTATTTTATATATATATATATATATATATATATATATATATATATATATATATATATATACTCTGCATTCAGTGTAGACAATATATACAGTGAATTTGGCGGTGTACAGTATATAATACACTTCAGGTGGTGTATATATATATATATATATATATATATATATATATATATATATATATATATATATATACATACATGCATATATATATATATATATATATATATATATATATATATATATACAGTCTAATATATATATATATATATATATATATATATATATATATATATACAGTCTAATATATATATATATATATATATATATATATATATATATATATATATATACACAGTATATATATTCTGCATTCAGTGTAGACTATAGATACAGTGCATTCAGCGGTGTACAGTATATAATACACTTCAGGTGGTGTACACAGCATATAATACAGCGCAGCTGGTGTACAGTACATAATACAGTGCAGGCGGTGTACACAGTATATAATACCATATGTACAGTTTCTAATACACTTCAGGCGGTGTACACAGCATAGCCGGTGTACAGTACATAATACAGTGCAGGCGGTGTACACTGTATATAATAGAGTGTGTACAGTTTTTAATACACTTCAGGCGGTGTACACTGTATATAATACAGAGCAGCCAGTGTACATTACATAATACAGTGCAGGCAGTGTGCACAGTATATAATACAGTGTTTCTAATACACTTCAGGCGGTGTACACAGTATATAATACAGTATAGCCTGTGTACAGTACATAATACAGTGCAGGTGGTGTACACAGTATATAATACAGTGTGTACAGTTTCTAATACACTTCAGATGGTGTACACAGCATATAATACAGTGCAGCCGGTGTACAGTATATAATACAGTGCAGGCGATGTACACAGTATATAATACAGTGTGTACAGTTTCTAATACATTTCAGGCGCTGTACACAGTATATAATACAGTGCAGGTGGTGTACAGTACACAATACAGTGCAGGCGATGTACACAGTATATAATACAGTGTGTACAGTTTCTAATACACTTCAGAAGGTGTACACAGCATATAATACAGTGCAGCCAGCGTACAGTATATAATACAGTGCAGGCGATGTACACAGTATTTAATACAGTGTGTACAGTTTCTAATACATTTCAGGCGCTGTACACAGTATATAATACAGTGCAGCCGGTGTACAGTACATAATACAGTGCAGGCGGTGTACACAGTATATAATACAGTGTGTACAGTTTCTAATACACTTCAGACGGTGTACACAGTATATAATACAGTGTAGTGTGGTGTGAAAAAAATCTCCATCATGTTCGGAAGGCCACCAAGGAGAGGCAGACCCTCACAGGCCACTAAAAGAGGGCAAGCAGCCTCTGTGTCTACAGTGAAAAGTGGACATGGTGCATTCTCTGCAGGCAGGTCATGCTTGTCCTTTTTTTCTGCTGCTGGCCGTGTTATTGAGCTACAACATGCAGAAGAGTTGGAGTGGATAACTAAGCCGTCCTCATCCTCCTCATCCTCTGTCACCCAGGCTCATACTAGTTTGCCTTCCAACGCAGCTGCCAAAGCGGCCTATTCCACCAGCTCCTTGTACACAGTTGCTTCCATAGCCCCACCTTCATGCATGGAGGAGTCACCAGAATTATTCGACCATAGTGTCAGTTACATGCTGATAGAGGATGCGCAGCAATTTAAAGGCTCCGATGTTAGTTCCCAGGTTGTGGAAGGGAGTAACTTGAGCCTAGAGAGAGAGGGTGTCACAGAAGGACAAGAAACTAGCAGTCATGTTCCCCCAGCTCCAGTGACAAGGAGCGAGGGGATGATGAGGTCACTGACTGTACTTGGGTGCCTGAGAGAAGAGAGGAGGAAAGTGTGGAGGAGGAGGAGGAGGCACAACACCAATGAAGCAGGATGTCATCCAGGGGCAAGCTTAAGGGCAGCAACCCTATTGCATCACACCCTAGAGCTCCACAGGTGCAGGGCGCTGCTAACTCTCCGCTGACTTTCAAAAGTTCTTTTTCTTTTTGGGTTTTTTTCAACACGTGCAGTAGATAGCACTGTGGCTGTTTGCAATCAATGTCTGAAGCGGATCAAGCGTGGCCAGAAAAACACCCGCTTGGGCACCACATGCTTGACAAAACATATGACGACCTGCCATGCAGTCCATTGGCAACAGCACCTGAAAGATCCACATAATGAAAAAAGGAAAACTACTCCTTGCTAATCATCTGTGATCTCAACCGCAACTATACCTCCAGTCCTCTCAAAAACCTGCACTGAGAGGAATGAAGGTGGGCATCAGTGACACTGTCCCTCTAGTCTTCCTGCTGGAGCACACGCTTTGTGGCACTTGAGGCAGAACAGCGGGAGGAAAAGGAGTTCCTTTCCTCATAAGGACCCCTTTATGCAGATAGCATTCCTGCAGGGGCCGCCAAACACACAGGAAGAAGAGGAGGAGGATGATTGTGTCGGCATGGATGTGGAGGATAACACGCAGCAGTCTTCAAGGGATGGTTTTCAGTCCTCAGAAACCTAATTAGTTGTATGTGGCTGGGAGGAGGTAGTGCCTGATGTCATCCTCAGTGACCCAGAGGACTCAGAATCTCATGCCTCTGCAAACGTACGCTGAATGGGCTCCCTGATTCTGCAAAGCCTGCAAAAGGACCCTAGGACTCCTGGTATCAAGGAGAGGGATCATTACTAGTTGGCAACCCTTCTTGATGCACGTTACAAGGGTAAAGTTGCAGAACTCATCCTGCCTTTGCAGAGGGAACAGGGGATGAAACATCTTCAGGAGGCCTTGTGTAACGCCTTTCCAGACCCTGGGAGGTTACCTGTCACGTACATGGTAGGAGCCTGAAATGACAAGGTCGGCCTTCCTTGTATCTCCAGCCCAGGCCCCACTGAGAGTGGAACAAAGGCTGCCAAAGGACAGGAAGAACAGGAGTGCCTGTAGAACAGGAGTGCCTGTAGATGTTGGTCCAGAGCTTGTGGCAGAGGTTGTAGGCTCTGTGATTCAGGCAGAACATCAGGTCAGGAACTGTGATGATGCTGAGTAGATCAACCAAGATTAAAGGGGAACTCCACCAGGCTTGCGGGTTCTGGATATGTGGCTTGCCAAGACTTCCAGCAGACTTCCAGCAGACTGGAGACAGGAGTGTACTGTGTCCAATGGAGCTTGGATGAGAGGAAGCCAGCTCAGGTACTCGGAGGTGGCATGGAGCCAGGCAGGAAACAGGAGCGAATTCAGAGGATCAGCCAGAGTCAGCGGCGAGCAGGCAGCGAGGTACCAGGGCATCAGACAGAAGCAACGTCAAGAATTAGCACCTGGGATCAGCCGGGTTTCGCATGTGCGCACGTGTGCGCCCGATGCGATACAACAGTTCTCTTACATTCCATTTCCTGGTGCTGGACAACGTGTTTCTGAGGCTCCGTTCGGTCATAGGAAGAGTGGCCGGCTGACCGATGCCTTTAAACAATTTTAGAGTCCCCTAGCTAGGGGCAAGAGCAGACTTGCAGACCTTTCTAACAGAGCATCCACTGGGTTACTGGGTCTTGAGGATGGACCACTGGCCAGAACTTGCTCAATATGTAATCGAGCTACTGGCCTGTCCTGCATTAAGCATGCTTTCTGAATGGACATTTAGTGCCGCTGAAGGGTTTGTAACGGATCAAAGAACGCGCCCGCTCACATTTATAAAAATGAATCAGTCCTGGATCAGCAGCTATCAAGCCCCTGATGCTGATATAACTGATTGAATTTGCTAGGGATCTGGGATACCTTGAATACTGCCTATGCTGCCTGTGACAGACCTAGCCAGGGCAGAGGCTGTTGGAGGGGACTGAATGCTAGCCTCTTGCCTACCAATAATGGGCCCTGGCATTTGGGGAATGGTGCTCTTTTTGAGCTGTATGCCTGGGGACCCTTGAGGTGGTGTTACTTTGGATTCAGGTCCATGTCCCCCCAAGACACACAGACTCTGGGAACCCTGTATATGCCATATTAGAAATAGTGACTGAGAAAATATATCTTGGATTACTTAAAATGGGACAGTAATATTTATCCTCAATATCTCCCAGGATATATGTAAAGACTATTCTTGGTTTGGTTGATTCTGAACTCAACATGTTAGTTGAGAGAGCTGATCACATTGGCCTCTGTACAATGTAGGAGACGGGCCGACTCCTGCAGGAGCTCCTGCTATTGTGTGAAGGTGTCCTGTGTTATACTTATGATAATGTATAATCTACTGTGTGAAGCTCGGTGACATCAAGTCTAACCTGTAGGGAAATCCTGATTAATCATAACAATGCTCAGGAGGGCATGGAGTCACATTGGCTGCTTTAAGGGATTAGTAAATTAGCTCATTTTAATTCTGTTTCTGGTTACAGTTGTATTGTCAGAGTAATATGAGCAGGAGGTAGGAACCTCCTCCTCTTTAACTGTATATAAGACTTGTATTTTGGTTCTAATAAAACAGTCCATGTTCAGCAACTAAACAAGTATCGTCTTGTTTTGTGCTTGTGAGCGGTTGGAATATCTGATATCTATATTCAGACTGGGAGGAAGTGGTATATGAGGAAAGCACTCAAGTGGAGTGTGTGACGTTCCGTTACACTGCCTATCCTATTCCTCCTGAATCTTGATGATGCTAGCTTGCAACGATATTTTAACTAATTTTTAACAGCAGGGCCCATTCCTGTGCCCAACAAGAGTAACTGTGAGGGGCTACAGTGTTCTGGCACCGCCAACACCCAAGGCCCAATTTTTCTGCACCTGTTTGACTGGGGCATGTAATTTCAATTTTTAAAATAATTGTTTACAGCAGGGCCTGTTCCTGCGCCCAACAAGAGTAACTGTGAGGGGTTACAGTGTTATGGCGCCACCAACACCCAAGGCCCAATTATTCTGCATCTGTTTGACTGAGGCATGTCATTTCAAATTTTAAAATAATTGTTTAGAGCAGGGCCCGTTCCTGCGCCCAACAAGAGTAACTGTGAGTTACAATGTTCCAGCACCACCAACACCTAAAGGCCCAATTTTTCTGCAGAGTATATAGGGCAGTCTGTATAGTATATATACTGCAGTTCAGAGTATATAGTGCAGTCTGTATATTATATATACTGCAGTTCAGAGTATATAGTGCAGTCAGTGTAGTATATATAATACAGTACAGGGTATATGGTGCAGTGTACAGTATATAATATAGTGTATTCAGGTGGTTAAGGGGAACCCTATGCCAGAATTATTTAAAAAAATGGCATGGGTGCCTCCCCCCCTCAGTCCACACCAGGCCCTTTGGGTTTGGTATAGATTTTAAGGGGAACTCCACGCCAAAATTTATAAAAAAATTGGCATGGGGTCCAGGGGCATACCTAGAGCATTGGGTACCTGGGGCGGATCCTATATCTGGCACCTCCCCCCCAACTTTAAAATGTAGAAACAACCACCAAAAATTTTTTTAATGTTTTCAAAAATATTTATTGCACAAATTTGTAAACTTTACGTCAAATTAAAAAAAAAAACATTGGAAAATAAGTTATTAACTTACTTACTTAAACTTATTTCAATAATTTATAACATTTACTGAACAGATAATACTGCTTTTTATAAACAAAAAACACAGATCCAAACTCTAAAGTGACCACTCGGTCTATATTGAAAAGAGTCATTCACATCCTCTGCCTTCGAGTCTTCAGTTCCGCAAATTGACCAATGACTGAGTATGGCCAGATTTGTCAATCTTGTCTGACTCATGGTGGAGTGGAAGAAGTGTTTTATTAATTTTAATTTAGAAAAACTTCTTTCACATGAAGCAATGCTCACACAGAGAGTCAAAAAGAATCTAAAACACAGTGACAAGTTAGGCAAAGGTTCACAAAAATCCCATTTAACAATGAACTGCAGGAACTGCAAAACCGTCCATTTCTTTGCCTCTTCAATGCTGATCTTCCAAATGCCTCCGAAGGCGTTCAATCACCACATTAGAGAATTCGTCAAGAACCTCAGTAAATTTTGGAGTATAATTCTGAAGATCTTTTTCTGTTGCAGCAACCAGTGTGTTCGGTTGAATAACAGCAAACATGATTTTTTCAATTGCCTTAGTACGAATTTTCAACTCCTGGTGAAACCGATCAAGGCACTCAAACATAGCCCTTTTCATTTCCTCTGGCAATGTGAGACCAGTAACCTTTGCCTTCTCTCCTGGCATTGTTTTCCAGAGCCTTACTCTCTCTCCATAGAAATGCCCATTTCCTCACACATGGTAGTTGCATAACGAATGGCCTTTTCCACAATTTCATTTCGCTGACCTGCAAGAAATTCTTTTAGAGTTTGTAGCTGCACAATGCACTTTTCAAGAGTGAGTCCCACTGTTTGCAAATACTTCTGTGTGATATTAACTTCTTCCAGAGCGTCACACCAGAAAGAAAGATAACAAAAAAAAAGTAAAATCGCATACAGCAGGCAGCAACATCTGAGCGGATCCTCTTGTGTCCACATTTTCTTTGGTATCACACAGCAAGTCAGTTTTTCAAAATTTGCCCTCAGTGGCTTCACAGCATCATAATGAGCGCTCAATCTTGTTTGGGAAAGTCTTTTCACTGTCACACCTACATTCTCCATCAGCAATTCCCAACGATGTGTAGAAACTGAAGAGGACGACTACACTTTCTCCAATGTTCCAAAAAAAGTAACACAGGAAGCAACACTTCCAAATGAGTGCACCCCACAAAGCTTCAGAGAATGGTTTGCACATAGGATAAACAAAGCCTTGGGAATCTATCTCTTTTATTTTTGCCTGAACACCATCATGAATACTTCTGTGTGATATTAACTTCTTCCAGAGCGTCACACCAGAAAGAAAGATAACACAAAAAAGTAAAATTGCATACAGCAGGCAGCAACATCTGAGTGGATCCTCTTGTGTCCACATTTTCTTTGGGATCACACAGCAAGTCAGTTTTTCAAAATTTGCCCTCAATGGCTTCACAGCATCATAATGAGCGCTCCATCTTGTTTGGGAAGGTCTTTTTACTGTCACACCTAAATTCTCCATCAGCAATTCCCAACGATGTGTAGAAACTGAAGAGGACGAATACACTTTCTCCAATGTTCCAAAAAAAGTAACACAGGAAGCAACACTTCCAAATGAGTGCACCCCACAAAGGTTCAGAGAATGGTTTGCACATAGGATAAACAAAGCCTTGGGATTCATCTCTTTTATTTTTGCCTGAACACCACCATGAATCCCTGCCATAGTTGCAGCATTATCATATCCTTGACCAAGGCAAAGGCTTATGTCCAGTCCAGCTTCCTCCAGATGCTGCAGGATATTTTCTGTGAGCTCAGCAGCAGTCTTTCCAGCAATAGGAAAGAAGCCCAAGAATGATTCCTTTACTTCAACATTATCACCTTCAATATGGACATATCTGATCACTTCACACATCTGATCAGTGTGTGACACATCCAGGCTACTGTCAAAAAGAATCCCAAAGTACTTTGCTTTCTTGATATCAGCCACTATTTTCTCTTTCACATGATTCCCCAGAAGATAAATGAATTCATTTTGAATTTTTGGAGAGAAATAAGAAGTCATTCTCTTCCCAGATGCAATACAATGTTTCAGTCTTTAAAACTGGATCATAATTTGAGAGCAATTCTACTAATTCCAGGAAGTTTCCTTTGTTTAATGATGACATGGTCTCTCTACAGTTACTTTTTCATCCAGAGCAAAAAGTCTGCAGCAAAAACAAAACAAACTTTCTTTTGATGGAGAGTACACCATTAAGGTTCTAAGAATTGTCTCATCATTTGGAAGAGCCTTATAGAACCACACAGTGGTGAGCTGTCGACTTTTCCCTTTTGATTTATCTCCTCTTTTAACAGCACTGAAAGGCCCATCTCTATTGTTCATTTCCCCTCTTAAAGCAGAGTTCCGCTTGAAAAAAAAAAAAAAAAAGTCAGCAGCTACAAATACTGCAGCTGCTCACTTTTAATAATCGGACACTTACCTGTCCCAGGGTCCAGCGATGCGGGGGATTAAAGCCCCACTCCTCTCTCCCTCCGCTCGGCATTGTAACTGTGGGCGCCCGGCTGTGGCTTTCCAGCCGGGCACCCGCTGCGAATGCGCGAGCCGCGCCACGCACCGTGATTGGCCAAGCAGTCATCTGGGACCTGTGACGTGTCCCAGGTGACAGCCCAGAGGGAGGGGGGAGAGCTGATAACCCTTCCTGTGCCGAGGGAAGTGACGTCAAGAGCCCAGGCGCTGAAGGAGGCAGACTACGAGGGCAACAGGTATTTAGAGGTGAGTAAAAAAAAATTTCTCTAAATGTTTTTTTTTATGTACATTAATGAATTTTTTTTTTTTTTGGGGTGGAACTCCACTTTAATAAGGTCCACTCTTAACTCATCGGGAACTGGAACTGGCCATGCAGCAACATCAGAATAAACTGATAGTTTATCAGTCTCTTCTGCTTCTGCATCAGAGTCTTGCTGGGGGAGGCTTCTGCTGGCATCTCCTTCCTCTACATCACTCTCACTGCTTGAAGATAAGTTGATCTTCTCCAATTCTTGCCTTTTTATATGCGATAGTTCTTGAGAAGATACTTCTGGTATTTCTCCCTTGAATTCACCAGATTGAATACCTTCAGCACTTTCTCCTACTGCAGTAAATGTTGAAGGAGTGACATATTTTAAAATGGATCGAGACATTGTCTCAGCTGACTGTTCTTTTGCCTTCTTCATTTTTCATTGCTGAAAACTATTAGGTCGATTTTGCTTCATATTAGTGTTTTCTGAAAAATATACTTTGATCGTAACCACAAATACATGTCTCTAAAAAGTCCAGTGCTTCTTCATCCAAATCTCAATATGTGCACCAGCAAACTGTGCGTGGTGGACTACAAAACAACTCCTTCTCAGAATACAAAACTCATGTTCTTTTGGTGCTCACACTCAAATTGTGCACTCACCAGATCTCCATAACCCTTTTAACTTATTAAGTGGGTCCACAGTACTACAGTAGCTTACATTTACAATATCCTTCCAAGGCAGCCTTCCAAGTTACCTCCTTGCAGCTTTTGATCTTTACACCTACGTGGAACACATGTAGAAAACAAACGGGAAGTTGGGTCAGTGGTGGCCATCTTGGAATCATATGGTATAGTAACCATATTGAATGCTGTCATTTGTATTTTTTTATGTGAGTGCACACTTGGAAGTGTTTTTATTTTTACTATTGCAATAACAATGACCGCTGGGAGAAGACAGTGATTATCTCTAGCAGCTATACCAGCTACTAGCAATAGTCGCAATAGAATCTGGCAGGCTGGTTGTACCCAAGCTGATCGATAAAACCGTGTATGGCCAGCTTAAGCTACTGTGGACCCACTTTTTAAATTAAGAGGGTCATGGAGGTCTGGTGAGTGCAAAGTTTGAGTGTGAGCACCAAGAGAGCATGGGTTTTGTCTTCTGGGAAGAAGGTGTTTTGTAGTCCACCACGCATGATTTGCTGGAGCACATATTGAGAATTGTATGAACAAGTATTGAATTTTTAGAGACATTTATTTCTGGTTATATAATTTACACATTGGGCAAAAGGACACATTGGATGGACTTTGAACTCAATTTACGGTTTGTCATTGGATATTTACCACGTTAAATGAGTTGATTATTTATCACGTTTTTTCACGTTTTACTTTGATTTCAAGAGCACAGCATTTATGTGCATAAAACACTATATTGTATTTATCACATTACTAAGCATACATTGAACAAGGCTTATCTATTAATAGTAAAGAAAGTAGTATTCATTAAAAGACAAGCATGTATATTATAAGATATCTAAAATATATATTGTAAGATATAACAGCAATTAGGTCCCATTCACACCAGCAACGTTAGGTTGTGTTGGGCTACATTGCCCAATGTAGTCCCAAGCAAAGAGGCGTTCCGCCCCCTCACATGGAAGAAATAAAAAATCAGCAACTACACATACTGTAGCTACTGACTTTTAATAATAGGACACTTGCCTGTTCTGGAATCCAGTGATGTTGGCACCCCAGCCAATGTTTCCATTGGCTCTCGGGTGGTGCTGCCGCCATTCGTAGTAAGGGAACACGGCAGTGAAACCTTGATAGGTTCCCTCCTGCGCATGTGCGAAGAACATTGCACTCTCTTAGGCTTGATGCACATCTATGCATGTTGCTTTTGAGCGTTTCTGCAGTGCTTTTTGCAGTGCTTGCCGCGTTTTTGGACACTCGATTTTACCGCGATTTTGCTGTGATTTGCCTTTTTTTTTTACACTGTATATAGCTGGTTGCTAAGGAGGGGGCCGCGTCCTTAACAACCGATGAGTCATCAGTTGTCAGTGGGCTTCCCGCTGAATGTAAAAAAAAAGAGAATTGCTGGCTAAAAAAAAATCAAGAGAAAAAACAGCGTGGGGTCCCCCCCAGGTCCATACCAGGCCCTTGGGTCTAGTATGGATTCGGAGGGGACCCCATGCCAAAATGTAAAAAAAAATGGCGTTGGGGTCCCCCCAAAATCCATACCAGACCCTTATCCGAGCATGCAGCCCGGCAGGTCAGGAAAGGGAGGGGACGAGCGCCCCTCCTCCTGAACCACATACCCTGAACATGGGGGGATGTGTGCTTTGGGGTAGGGGGGCCCCCACCCCAAAGCTTCTTCCTCCGGTCTTCCTCCATCTTCTCCCGCATCTTCATACTCCGGTCTTCTCCTTCATACAGCCCAGCAGGTCAGGAAAGGGAGGGGACGAGCAAGCGCCCCCCCCTCCTGAACCTTACCAGGCCGCATGCCCTCAACATGGGGGGATGGGTGCTTTGGGGCTGGGGGGCTCTGCGCCCCCCACCCCAAAGCTTCTTCCTCCGGTCTTCCTCCATCTTCGTAGTATGGGAACATTGCAGTGAAGCCTTGGTAGGTTCCCTACTGCGCATGTGCGAAGTGCGCTGCACTCTCTTAGGCTCGATGCACATCTATGCATGTTGCTTTTGAGCGTTTCTGCAGTGCTTTTTGCGGTGCTTGCCGCGTTTTTGGACACGTGTTTTTACCACGATTTTGCTGCGATTTGCTTTTTTTTACACTGTGTATAGCTGGTTGCTAAGGAGGGGGCCGGGAAGCCGGCTGCCATGTCCTTAACAACCGATGAGTCATCAGTTGTCAGCGGGCCTCCCGCTGAATGTAAAAAAAAAAGAATTGCTAAAAAAAAATCAAGAGAAAAAACAGTGCGGGCCCCCCCCCCCAGGTCCATACCAGACCCTTGGGTCTAGTATGGATTCAGAGGGGACCCCAAGCCAAAATTTAAAAAAAATGGCATTGGGGTCCCCCCAATATCCATACCAGACCCTTATTCAAGCATGCAGCCCCGCAGGTCAGGAAAGGGAGGGGACGAGCGCCCCCCCCCTCCTGAACCATACCAGGCCACATAGCCCCCCACCCCAAAGCTTCTTCCTCCGGTCTTCCTCCATCTTCTCCCGCATCTTCATCCTCCGGTCTTCTCCTTCTCCCCCTGCTTCTTCTTCCGCTCTTCTTCTGTCTTCTTTGTCCAGTGTTCTTCTTCCTCTGCTGCCACTCCCGCCAAAGACCCTCCTCTGATGCTGCGTCCCACTGATCTGTCGGCGCAGATGTCCTGCATTTCTTAAATAATAATGGGGGCATGGCAATCGAATTACGTCATCCTACTGTATTTTGTAACACTACACTACTTTTTTTTAGTGAATGGGTAGGGGTACAATGTACCCCATACTCATTCACATAGGGGGGCGGGATCTGGGGGCCCCCTTTTTAATTTCCAGATTTCGATAAGCTCCCCGTCTGCAGACCCTGACAACCACCGGGCAAGGGTTGACGGGAAGAGGCCCTTGTCCCCATCAACATGGGGGCAGGGTGCTTTGGGGTGGGGGGTGCAGAGCCAATTTATAGAGGAGAAAGAAAGCTGAATTCCCAACTGTACACAAAAGGCTCGCCAGAACCGGGAGACAAACTGACTGCCCCTGTCCGAGACAATTACCTTGGGTAGCCCATGTAAGCGAAAGATCTCCCAAGCAAAAATGGAAGCCAGTTCCTTAGAAGTAGGCAACTTCTTAAGTGGAGTACAATGACACATCTTTGAGAACCGATCAACCACCATAGGGATAACAGTGTTGCCTTGGGAGTTGGGCAACTCCACAATGAAATCCATAGACAGGTGGGTCCAGGGCCACTCTCCATTGGCTATGGGTTTTAGGAGGCCCACTGGAAGGTGTCGTGGAGTCTTACTCTGAGCACACACGGAACAGGCAGCTACAAAGGCAGTTACATCAGCACGTAGACTAGGCCACCGGAATTGTTGGGAGATGGCCCAAACGAGTTGATTCTTCCCAGGGTGGCCAGCTGCCTTGGGAGAATGGTAAGTCTGGAGCACGGCAGTACGGAGACACTCTGGGGCAAAGCAACGGTCACAAGGTTTCTCAGGGGGAGCATCGACCTGAACAGCAAGAATTTTGTCACCCAAAGGAGAAATAAGACTGGTGCGAACTGTAGCCAGAATACGATCAGGAGGAATCACAGGAACCGGAACAGACTCCAACTTGGAAGTGGAGGAAAATTGCCATGACAAGGAGTCAGCCCTTACATTCTTAGTACCGGGTAAGAATGAGACAATGTAATTGAAACTTTACAAGAAAAGAGCCCATCGCGCCCTTCTGGGAGAGAGGCGTTTAGCCTCAGACAAGAATGTGAGATTCTTATGGTCAGTAAGAATGAGAACCGGCACAGTGGTACCTTTGAGGAGATGTCTCCATTCTTTCAGGGCTAAAATGATCGCCAACAGCTCTCTGTCACCAATCTCGTAATTGCACTCCGCAGGTGACAATTTCTTGGAAAAGTAGCCACAAGGATGCATAGCACTCTCAGAGGTGGGACGTTGAGACAGAAGGGCACCAACACCAGTCTCAGAAGCATCAACCTCAAGGATAAAAGGTAAAGTAGGATCAGGATGTGCCAATGCAGGAGCAGAAACAAAGGCAGCCTTGAGACTCTCAAAGACCTTAATGGACTCCGGAGACCAACTCTGTGGGTTACCGTCCTTTCTGGTCATATCAGTCAGGGGCTTGACCAGAGACGAGAAGTTACGAATAAACTTCCGATAAGAGTTGGCAAAACCCAGGAAACGCTGCAGAGGATGTAAACCCATGGGTCGAGGCCACTGTAGGACTGCCGAAAGTTTCTCTGGGTCCATCGAAAAACCAGCAGTGGAAATGACATAGCCCAGGAATTTAACCTGTTCACGATGGAACTCGCACTTCTCCAGTTTATGATCTTCAATCACGCTGCCTGACGGACCCGATAAATATTAAAAAAAACTGGCTCTATGAGAGGCGTCCCACCGATGGCTGTCTCTTGACTGTGACAGCTGTTATATAGGCAAGGGCGGGGCCATCCCGTGATGTAACCGAGTAACCCTGCTCCTTCTGACATCATGTGCCATCAGAGGGGACGGGGACATCCGGTTACGTAAGCGGGTGGCCCTGGCCTTGCCTATATAAGAGCTGTCACAGCTAAAAGACAGCAATCAGAGGGACGCCTCTCATCGAGCCTGAGTATTTTTTTTTCTTCTATTTTTCAGGTAAGTCGGGTGGCGTGATTGACAATGGATGTACATCGAGGGACACTTTTTTTCCTTTTTAATAAAGTAATTGTCAAAAACTCTCTGTTGTGGTTTTTCCTTTTTGACACTTTTTTTGGTGAATGGGTAGGGGTACAATGTACCCCATACCCATTGGCATGGGGGGGTGGGGTCTGGGGGCCCCCTTGTTAAAGAGGGCTTCCAGATTCCGATACGTCAGAAGGGGGGGGCGCTCGCTTGTTCTTCTCTTCTTTTTATCTTCTCTTTTATACTCAGTTGTGATATGACACTACTTGTATATCAAGACATAGCTTGTATGACATTATATATATATATATATATATATATATATATATATATATATATATCAGGGGCGGACTGACAACTCATGGGGCCCCCAGGCAATAGGAGATCATGGGGCCCCCAGGTTTAAAGATGGCCGCCGCACAGCCATCTTTATGATGCAGCATAGGGAAAGTCACCTTTGCATTGGAATTGTGTCCTTTTCACGTGGATTCTCTTCAGTGCTGTCTGGGACTGCTAGTCCACTTCTTTCTTACTGGAACATTATTGGACTTTATTTTACATTTTATATATGTTTTATTGAGCCTTAATTTGCGCTGCACTCTTTTATTATATTTTATTACACGCTGACCTGCTGCTGCACATAAGGCATGTCAGCGTAACCAACTCCGAGATGGCTCCGCTCTGTCGGGGGAGAGGTGGCCGGAGTGCTTGTCGATGCAATCATCCCCACACGTCTGACAGCTCCATGATTGCTCTCTGATCCATCCCTGCCAGCACCTCTTACAGCTGCATCACCCGCCAGCAAGTATTCAATAGTTGTCTTTGGGGTATACTGTTCTCAATTCTGCAGAATAAGCTGCGAGCACCTCCGGGGGCACACTGAGCTTCTCATGGGGCTTCCCCTGACCCCGGGCCCTCGGTAGTTAAGGAAAGCTGCACCCGGTCCACAATTAGTGCAAAGCAATCAGGTCTTCCCACTGACCATAGATATTAGCAAAAAGTCCAAAGGATTGATGCACTTAAAAACCTTGTTTATTCGTTGAGATTTGTAAAGTTACATGTCAGAAAGTGTTCAAAAAGATTTCTGTTTCAGGCTTACATGCTCACGCCATTCCTCAGATCAGAACACATCTAACATTTTGATCACAGACATTGCAATTTAACATTTAAAAAAAAAAAAAAAAAATCACATATGGAATCAATCTATGGTTAACTGCTCATTAGTACAATTATATTCCTTCGTTCTTTAATCATTTCACACCACTGAAATATAAATGGTTAACAATGTAGAGACTTATCTCACTATTCACTCAGGAGCCATCACATTGTCATTCTGTAGAAAAAATATATATACATATTTAAAAAACATCAAAATCCAAATATTCAGAAGGATACCATAAAATACTTTTATAAATAATGTATTACAAATTATTCTGACGCCGATTGTTGTGAAGCGACGTATCCCTTGTGAGACCTCTATGCCTGGCCTGTATAAGATATAATCATTCCATCCGCAAAGGTGCTTTTATTCTGAACATGACAGGATACAACAGATGAATAGGTTGTAGTATTTATGTGGTCAAAAAATGATATTGTCTGTAGCTTACTATGCAGAATACATGTGCCCTGCTACATGTGGCTTGTTAGCTGCATCCATGACACAGGAAGTACAATCTCAGAAACAAGGGTGGAGCATTACATACAATAGAAGTGTGCCATAACATTAAGGAAAAAGAACATTAGAAAACAAGTGCATTACCACAAAAGGTCACTAGATGGCAGCATGTGAATTAAATATAAACGTCCATAGAAAATGGTTAAGGCAAACAATCTATATAAATTCTATGCCCCGTTGGGGCGGCACATAAATCATACAAATAGATAAAGATCCAAATCTGTATTTAAAACTTTTGGAGTGATAGTATTAAGAAAATGTATCCAATGAGCCTCACGTTTTCTTAAAGTTAGTTCACGATCACCTCCTCTCCTGTTTTTATTAATGCCTTCCAGCACCATGAATTTTAACTGGGAAATTGTATGCCCCTTCTCTATAAAGCGTCTAGCTAGTGGTAACTGTATTAGTTTATCTCAAATTGAATATTTATGTCTGGATATATGATCTTTAAACTTTTGGGTTGTTTCTCCAATATATAATAATCCACATGGACATTTTATGGCATAAATCACATATAATAATTGGCAGGTATAGTGGCCTTTGATAGGAATATCAAAGCCTTTATGTGGGTGTGATATACTTTTTCCCTTTATCATAGAATTACATTGGATACATGATAGACATGGAAATGATCCCAGGTTTTTTGGTCCCAGAAAAGTTATCCTGGGAATAAGAGGAGAAAATTGATCAGATCTTACCAATCGATCCCTCAAAGTTCTCCCTTTTCTATATGAGGGAAATGGTAAATTCCCAAATTCTTCTAATGAGGGATAACTTTCCCTCAATAAATTCCAATGTTTCTTAATTATGTTAAACACAGTATGTGAAAACGGATGAAATTGTGTAATAAAAGGTATCCTTTCAGTGTGCTTTTTATTTGGATCAGTTTTATTTAGATTTAAATGTTCCTTTTTTTATTGATGTTTCTGGATCATTTCTGTTGGTTAGTTTAGTTTCTATTTCTTTTAATCTTTGTTCACGGTGTTGCGGATCACTAACTATTCTCTGAAACCACATTAGTTGGCTTTTAGGAATCAAATTAAAAACTGAGGGTGAAAACTGTCAAAATGTAACAATTGGTTGCGATCTGTACTTTTAACATAAAGATCTCTATCAATTTTCATCTGGTTGATTTTCAACATGGTGTCCAGGAAGGAAATTTCTGTCCCACTGTACTCCATATTGAATCTCAAACCGGGAATAAGATAATTCAGATATTGATCAAACAATAATAGCGTTCCAATGTCGCCTCCCCACACTGCAAACACATCGTCCACAAATCTATACCATCCCTGGCAATTTTCCATATTTTTGTTATTATATATAAAGGACATTTCAATCATATTCATAAATGCCTTTGCGTATGGGGGTGCGACATTGGAACCCAACGATGCACCTTTGAGCTGTAAATAACGGGTTTCCTTGAAGAGAAAATAATTCTCCTCAAGCCCAATTTTTAGTAGGTCCAACAAAAAGTCAATTTGACGACTATTGTAGCAATCTGATTGTCTCAAAAATCGTTTACAGACTTCAATACCCAGTTCATGAGGGATAATAGTGTAAAGACTGGATACGTCCCATGTGACAAGGATGTAACCAGATGACAACTTAATCCTTTTAATTTTTTCAAGAATATATCTGTAGCATCCCATTTAAACGATTTAGTGTTTATTAATAATGGTGTTATACATTTATCAAGGTATTGTGCTAATGGAGTTGTCACTGATTCCATCCCAGAAACAATGGGATGTCCTGGTGGGTTAATAGGATCCTTATGTATCTTAGGCAAGATATATATTACGGGGTAATGGGATGTTCACATAATAAATATTTTTATAAGTTTCATCAACAATAATTTTGTCTTTACTTCAGTCCATCATGAACGCTGCTGCCAGGCTCATCCACCACACAAACCGCTCAGCGTCTGCCACACCCCTCTGCCAATCTCTCCATTGGCTGCCACTCAGGCACCGAATTAAATTCAAGATACTAACTATAACTTACAAAGCTATCCACAACCTGGCCCCCAGCTACATCTCTAACATAGTCACAAAATACCAACCTAATCGTTCTCTTCGCTCCTCCCAAGACCTCCTGCTCTCAAACTCCCTTGTCACCTCATCTCATGCTCGCCTTCAGGACTTCTCCAGAGCCTCCCCCATCCTCTGGAATGTTCTACCCCAATCCGTCCGATTTTCTCCTACTTTATCCACTTTCAGACGATCCCTGAAAACTCATCTCTTCAGAGAAGCCTATCTGGCCCCCACCTAACAACTGTACATTTATCTTCTCAATCAGCACATCACCCATAGTTATTACCTCTTGTATCTCTTGACCTTCCCTCTTAGATTGTAAGCTCTAAGGAGCAGGGCCCTCTGATTCCTACTGTATCAAATTGTATTGTATTTGTACTGTTTACCCTCAAGTTGTAAAGCGCTACGTAAACTGTTGGCGCTATATAAATACTGTATTATAATAATAATAATAATAAATAATAATAAATGCTGATGTCAATACTTTTTTAATCTTGGTTTGTACTTTAAATACCAGACAAAAGTCTAGTTTGTTTATATGTATTGACATCTGATAGGTGTTTCAACACTTCCAATTCATACTTAGTGGTGTCCATAATCACAATGGCTCCCCCTTGTCAGCCGGTTTGATAAATTGCCAGGCATGGTATAGATTTTTGGACAATGTATTTGCAGTTTGAGGAGGCAACATTGGAACCCTATTATCGTTTGATCAATATGTGAATTATTTTATTCCTGGTTTTAAATTCAATATGGAGTACAGTGGGACAGAAATTTCCTTCCTGGACACCATGTTGAAAATCAACCACATGAAAATTGATAGCGATCTTTATGTTAAAAGTACAGATCGCAACCAATTGTATGTAATGTAATTCTATGTAATGTAATTCTATAATAAAGGGAAAAAGTATATCACACCCACATAAAGGCTTTGATATCCCTATCAAGGGCCACTATACCTGCCAATCATCATATGTGATTTATGCCATAAAATCTCCATGTGGATTATTGTATATTGGAGAAACAACCCAAAAGTTTAAAGATCGTATAGCCAGACATAAATATTCAATTAGAGATAAATTAATACAGTTACCACTAGCTAGACACTTTATAGAGAAGGGGCATACAATTTCCCAGTTAAAATTCATGGTGCTGGAAGGCATTAATAAAAACAGGAGAGGAGGTGATCGTGAATTAATTTTAAGAAAACGTGAGGTTTATTGGGTAAATTTTCTTAATACTATTACTCCAAAAGGTTTAAATACAGATTTGGATCTTTATCTATTTGTATGATTTATAATACATTATTTATAAAAGTATTTTATGGTATCCTTTCTGAATATTTTTTTTTATATTTTTTACATATGTATATATATTATTTCTACAGAATGACAATGTGATGGTTCCTGAGTGAATAGTGAGATGAGTCTCTACATGGTTAACCATTTGTATATCAGTGGTGTGAAATGATTAATGAACGAAGGAATATAATTGTAACAATGAGCAATTAACCATAGATTGATTCCATATGTGATTTTTTTTTTTGGAAAAATGTTAAATTGCAATGTCTGTGATCAAAATGTTAGATGTGTTCTGATCTGAGGAAGGCGTGAGCATGTAAGCCCAAAACGGAAATCTTTTTGAACACTTTCTGAGATGTAACTTTACAAACCTTTGAACGAATAAACAGAGTTTTTAAGTGCCGCAATCTAGCAATCTTTTGGAATTTTTTGTATATATATATATATATATATATATATATATATATATATATATATAAATATCCTGTATATTTATGCATTTTTTATTTCAATTTTTTTTTTCGATGGGGACTTGATCCAGATCTCCATGCAACTATGCCTCAGCAGATCACTTCTAATGGTAATTTATTGCTGGCTGCAATTATCCAACAATAGAGCACTATAGCAGTGATCTACTGCAGTAAGAAGAGGCTGAACAGAGCAGCAACAGCTGTCCTGACCTCCATACTGACAGGTAGTGTTAACATTCGCATCTACAGTGTGGACTGTTGAAGCATAGGAAGCCCAGGAACAGACTATTTAAGCTCCTGGGCTTAACGCTGGACCCTGAGGCTCAAGTGTTTAACCACTTCAATACCAGACACTTTTACCCTCTCCCTCCCCCCACCAACTTGTTTTCAGCGCTGTCACACTTTAAATGCCAATTACTCAGTCATGCAACAGTGTACCCAAATCACATTTATATAATTTTTTGGTGACAGCTAGAGCTTTCTTTTGATTATTATTTATTTAACCACTCGCATGTATTTGCTTGTACATATACTGTGGCAGGTCGAAACGTGCAGGCAAAATCATGTACATGTATGCAGGCTCCAGGGGATGGACACAGGGGATTGTAGATCCTGGGACTCGGGGCCAGTGATCATGTGAAAAAGGTCCCTTTAGGTCCCTGGGCATGCTCAGTGCACAGAGCAGTAAAATTGAAATGTTGTCTAGACTAAGTCCCTGGGCATGCTCAGTGCACAGAGCAGTCAAGCTGAAATGTTGTCTAAGTTCCTGGGCATGCTCAGTGCACAAAGCAGTAAAATTGAAACGCCATCTAGACTAAATCCCTGGGCATGCTCAGTGCACAGAGCAGTCAAGCTGAAATGTTGTCCAAGTGCCTGGGCATGCTCAGTGCTCAAAGCAGTATATATGTATACGTACATGTACTAAAGAGAGTGTATGTAAAAAATTACTAAAATGTTATTAATAAATACTGATATTCCCACATTATAGTAGCCATATATAAAAAACTTGAAAGATGAAAATATTTATAATGAGCAAGGCATCACATCCATAAAAAAGATTAGCGGGGGAAATATACATTTAGTATATTATCTGTGTAGATGTTTGTGTGTGTAGTCAGAGTGCTACAGTACTATTCATTGTGCTGCAGTAGTATCCATTGACGAGTACTGTTATACATGTGTCGATCCTACTATATATTATAATGCGCCTCTGCGCATGCTTGCAATCCACTGGTTTTTACTGTAGCACATGTTGAATATCGACTGGGCAAACTGAAAATTACTGTTTTTTTTGCTGTGGGCATGCACAGTGCTGACAGCACACATGCAGTTGTTAAAGTTGAAGTGAGTGTCTCTTTGCATTTTTGATTAAATCAATATTTGCACCAGCTATTTATTTATTCTTTGATTCTTTTTACTACTTCTACGAACAAATTTGTCATCATGACATGTAATACATGCTGTTTTCCACAGTGAATTTTTGCCGTTCGCCTGGTTCTACTAGGTGAGGTTGTTTGGGCGGGCGAACTACAACTATATGGCTGAGCGCTATGATAAATACCTGAAATTCACATTTGTGTGCTTATGCGCCCGTGAAGTGCCATTATCCGTGGTGCTAGCTTTTAGTAAATCAACCTCAGTGTCTATAGTGCAGGGCTCAGGAATGCCTAATGCACAGAGCGAAGGGGCCAGGGCTGTGTAACAGGGAGTGCAATGCTCAGAGGTGCATAAAACAGACAGCAAAGGGCTTAGGAGTGCATATCACACAGAGTGCAGGGGTCAGCAGTGCATGTGGAACAGACCTCATTTTATAGACAACATTCTGATTTATATGTTTCAAATTAAAATGAAAGGCATATGGTATACACGGCATAGGCTCACTTTTAACCACTTGACCACTGGGCACTTAAACCCCCTTAATAACCAGACGAATTTTCAGCTTTCAGTGCTCTCACATTTTGAATGACAATTACTCAGTCATGCAACACTGTACCTATATGAAATTTTTGTCCTTTTTTTCACACAAATAGAGCTTTCTTTTGGTGGTATTTAATCACCGTCGGGTGATGGGTGCGCTATAAAAGAAAAAAGACCGAAAATTCTGTAAAAAAAGGCATTTTTCTTTGTTTCTGCTATAAAATTTAGCAAATTAGTAATTTTTCTTCATATATTTTGCCCAAAATTTATAGCGCTACATATCATTGATAAAAATAACTCAAATCAAATGGAAACATTAGACGCCTAATGTTTACCCTTCCCTCTGCTCCAGCGGATCAAGTAAAACACTGTGCTTTTCAGCCAGGACTTTGAAAGCTCTGAACCCGTAAATGCTCATAGCTGAGCACTTTTCGGTTGACAGTCAGCAGTGGAGTTCTTCTCCAGCTTACCATCCTGACATTATTTGTTGTGGTCCTGGGCACCCAGGAGGAGCACAAGAGGTGTAATTTCCTGAGACCCTAACATGCCAGAAAAGTACAAATACCCCCCAAATGACCACTTTTTGGAAAGAAGACATTCCAAGGTATTTAGAAAGATGCATGATGAGTTTTTTGAAGCTGTCATTTTTTTTCTCACAATTCTTTGCAAAATCAAGATTTTTTTTTTAATTTTATTTTTCACAAAATTGTCATATTAGCAGGTTATTTCTCACACACAGCATATGCATACCACAAATTACACCCCAAAACACATTTTGCTATTACTCCTGAGTATGGCGATACCACATGTGTGAGACTTTTAAACAGCGTGGCCACATACAGAGGCCCAACATGCATGGAGCACCTTCAGGCGTTCTAGAGCACCCAGGCCAATTCTGACATTTCTCATCTTCATGTAAAAATCATCATTTATTTGCTAGAAAATTACATAGAACCCCAATATATATATGTTTTTTTAGAAAGACCCTAGAGAATACAATGACGGTCGTTGCAACTTTTCATCTCGCACGCATCAGCAATTTTTGGAACGCTTTTTTTTTGGAAAAAAAAAACAAAACAGTAAAGTTAGCCCAATGTTTTTGCATAATGTGAAAGATGAAGTTAAGCCGAGTAAATAGATACCTAACATGTCACCCTTCAAAATTACACACGCTCGTGGAATGGCGCCAAACTTCGCTACTTAAAAATCCCCATAGGCGATGCTTTAAAATTTTTTACTGGTTACATGTTTTGAGGTACAGAGGAGGTCTAGGGTCAAAATGATTGCTCTCACTTTACCGATCACAGCGATACCTCACATGTGTAGTTTGAACACCATTTTCATATGTGGGCGGGACTTACATATGCGTTCACCTCTGCATGCAAGCACATGGGGACACGGAGGAAAACATTTTTTTTGTTTGTTTTTATTGTTCATTTTACTTTATTTATTTTAGTTTGATGTTTTTTTCCAAAAAAAATATTTTTTGATCACTTTTACTCCATTTACAAGGAATGTAAACATCCCTTGTAATAGGAATATGGCATGACAGGTCCTCTTTACAGTGAGATATGGGGTCAATAAGACCCCACATCTCACCTCTAGGCTGGGAAGCCTGAAATAAAAAAAAAAAAAAACAATCCTGGCTTTGATCGTAACACCTGAGGGCGGCAGGAGGGGGAATGTCCCCTCTCGTCTCCCGTAAGAACGATCAAGCAGTGGAACAGCCGCTATGATCATTCTTATGGTGTAGGGAATCGCCAGCTGAAAAAGCTGATATCTGAATATGCCTGTAGCTGCAGGCATCATTCCGATATCACCACACAAAGTCAAGGACGTCGTATGATGGCCGGCAGGCGGGAAGTGGTTAAAACGCATTTTTTTTTTAACACAAAGTTGTCCATTTATACAATATCTCTAACACATAGCATGTACATACCAAAAATGACACCCCAAAATAGATTCTCCTACTCCTCCTGAGTATGGCGATACCACATGTGTGAGACTTCCACAGCCTGGCCACATACAGAGGCCGAGTACAGCCGAGTATGGCTGAGCATGGCCGAGCATGGCTGGGTATGGCTGGGTATGGCAGAGTATGGCTGGGTATCAACGAGTATTGCAGAGTATGGCTGGGTATTGCAGAGTATGGCTGGGTATGGCAGAGTATGGCTGGGTATTGCTGGGTATGGCAGAGTATGGCTGGGTATCACTGAGTATTGCAGAGTATGGCTGGGTATTGCAGAGTATGGCTGGGTATTGAAGAGTATGACTGGGTATCACCGAGTATTGCAGAGTATGGCTGGGTATGGCAGAGTATGGCTGGGTATGGCAGGGTATGGCTCGGTATGGCAGAGTATGGCTGGGTATGGCAGAGTATAGCAGGGTATTGCAGATTATTGAGGGGTATTGCAGAGTATTGCAGGGTATTGCAGGGTTCTGCAGAGTATTGCGGGGTATTGCAGAGTATTACAGGGTATTGCAGGGTATTACAGAGTATTGCAGGGTATTGCAGAGTATTGCGGTGTATTGCAGGGTATTGCGGGGTATTGCAGAGTATTGCGGGGTATTGCAGGGTATTGCAGAGTATTGCGGGGTATTGCAGAGTATTGCAGAGTATTGCAGGGTATTGCAGAGTATTGCAGGGTATTGCAGAGTATTGCAGAGTATTGCAGGGTATTGCAGGGTATTGCAGAGTATTGCAGAGCATTGCAGAGTAGTGCAGAGTATTGCAGAGCATGGAGGGATGGCTGAGCATGTATGGATGGATCCATGGATGTGACAGCAATTGTCACAGAGCAGCGCTGTGGGCACTACACATCCAGCCCACAGTGCTGCTGCCATCCGATCCCTCCCCCTCTGTACCGATTGGTACACAGAGGGGAGAGAGGAACCGGCGTCATGACATTTGACAGAGCGATCACATGGTAAACGGCCGCAATTAGCGTCCGTTTACTGTGATCCGTGATGCGCCGGGTCCAGGTCACGGATGGCCTCAGGTGCGCGCCCCAGGGGTCGCGCGAGAGCAGGATTTTGGGAGGACGTCACTGTACGCCCTCCCAGAGTTATCCAACCGCCCTGCAGCCGTCATTTGGCTATGGGCCGGTTGGTAACTGGTTAAAAAAATGTAAGCTTTATTTGCTATAACACTAACCTCCTGCAGTGTTTGAAGACAAAATAAAGTGTACATTTTTCATTGTTAACATGAAATAATATTGTACAGACTGCATAGACTGTATTCCAACCATTTATTTACACCAAATTTTGTAAAATTACCCACGCTTGCATTTTTACAGCCCAAAAATCCACATCTGAGTGGATATGTTTAATATAAAAAAAGGAAGAAATAGTTCAGCAATTCCATAGACAGTATTTATTACATAGTTACATAGTTATATAGTAGGTGAGGTTGAAAAAAGACACAAGTCCATCAAGTCCAACCTATGTGTGTGATTATGTGTCAGTATTACATTACATATCCCTGTATATTGCGGTCATTCAGGTGATTATCTAATAGTTTCTTGAAGCTATCAATGCTCCCCGCTGAGACCACCGCCTGTGGAAGGGAATTCCACATCCTTGCCGCTCTTACAGTAAAGAACCCTCTATGTAGTTTAAGGTTAAACCTCTTTTCTTCTAATTGTAATGAGTGGCAACGAGTCTTATTAAACTCTCTTCTGCGAAAAAGTTTTATCCCTATTGTGGGGTCACCAGTACAGTATTTGTAAATTGAAATCATATCCCCTCTCAAGCGTCTCTTCTCCAGAGAGAATAAGTTCAGTGCTCGCAACCTTTCCTCATAACTAAGATCCTCCAGACCCTTTATTAGCTTTGTTGCCCTTCTTTGTACTCGCTCCATTTCCAGTACGTCCCTCCTGAGGACTGGTGCCCAGAACTGGACAGCATACTCCAGGTGCGGGCGGACCAGAGTCTTGTAGAGCGGGAGAATTATCGTTTTATCTCTGCAGTTGATCCCCCTTTTAATGCATGCCAATATTCTGTTTGCTTTATTAGCAGCAGCTTGGCATTGCATGCCATTGCTGAGCCTATCATCCACTAGGACCCCCAGGTCCTTTTCCATCCTAGATTCCCCCAGAGGTTCTCCCCCCAGTGTATAGATTGCATTCATATTTTTGCCACCCAAATGCATTATTTTACATTTTTCTACATTGAACCTCATTTGCCATGTAGTCGCCCACCCCATTAATTTGTTCAGGTCTTTTTGCAAGATTTCCACATCCTGCGGAGAAGTTATTGCCCTGCTTAGCTTAGTATCGTCTGCAAATACAGAGATTGAACTGTTTATCCCATCCTCCAGGTCGTTTATGAACAAAAATTAAATAGGATTGGTCCCAGCACAGAACCCTGGGGAACCCCACTACCCACCCCTGACCATTCTGAGTACTCCCCATTTATCACCACCCTCTGAACACGCCCTTGTAGCCAGTTTTCAATCCATGTACTCACCCTATGGTCCATGCCAACGCACCTTATTTTGTACAGTAAACGTTTATGGGGAACTGTGTCAAATGCTTTTGCAAAATCCAGATACACCACGTCTACAGGCCAAATTTAAATTTAAACATTTTTGGTAAGCTGCATTTCCAACAAACAAGACAACAGTCAGCTTTTATTGGAAAAAAACATTAGAGTGTATTTTCCACAGAAAAAGACAGCTAAATACAGTGCTGACTACATATAAAAATAATGAAAAATATTGTATTGCCCACATTCTGGATAGGAAATACACCAGGCCATGTTTAATCCAAACATTGACCTTTTCATGTCCTATTTCAACAAAAAAAGGCATAAAAATGTTTTATTGACTCTATGGGGTTAATTTACTAAAGGCAAATCCACTGTGCACTACAAGAGCACTTGGAAGTGCACTTGGAAGTGCAGACACTGTAGATTTGAGGGGGACATGCAAGGAAAATAAAAAATAGCATTTTTGCCTGTACATGATTGGATGATAAAATCAGCAGAGCTTCCCCTCATTTCAGATCTTCCCCTCAGATCTAAAGCGACTGCACTTCAAAGTGCACTTGCAGTGCACTTGTAGTGCAAAGTGGATTTGCCTTTAGTAAATCAACCCCTATGTACACTATATAAGCACTTTTACTAGTCCATATTTTAATGGGGAGAGACCAGACAGATTTAATGAAGAAATTAAAGTTAGAGTACACTATTTCATATAGACACAATAACCACCAATATTCTTTATTGCTGGAGCAATAGAATTGTAGAGCTACCCCCAAAGGAGCCCTTCGTCTTCGGTCCTATTTCCCAAACAAATAAATGATTTCCTAGCACACTTACCATCCATCCTGCAAAACAACCAAATTGGACCTGTCTAATGGTTTAAATTAAAAACAGAGGATTTTGTTCGCATACATTTGCAAATATATGCATAAACCGGAGTGCCCACACTAAGGGACCTCTGTATGTACTGCGGTCTAACTCTAAATTTCCAGAGCCTCCATAGTAGGAGCACATACAGTATAAGAATAGATAGATTAAGGGCAGGTACACCTGCAGTGTTCAGGTCTATTTCCTCCTCACAGCACCCACAGCCAGGCAAAAGGAATTTTCCACACGCTCTTCGATGGCTCAAGAAAAGTCTAGGGATGTTAGTATTTGTTTATTTTGGGGATGTAGACCTTGGATAGAATTTGGGGGTATATGGGATGCCCAGAACTGAAGAAATTACAAAACTTCAAACAGCTGAAGAACTGCTAAAGTCTCTGGCTGCTATAAGCCAAACTGAACTGTGCTGCAAACCAGTGGGGGTAATGGTGCAGCTGAAATAGGGGATAAAAGTCCCACTACAAAAACGTTAAAGTAAAATTTTGAAGACACAGCGCCTGTGTTAGAAGGCAACATGTTTTTTCCTAATGTCAGATCTTTCTAAATTGTGAAATCTAGTTTACACCTAGCCTGGATACTGTTGGGTGTAGTCTGGGATGCCAGTAATGCAGGTTTACCCAGCAGGATTTGTGTAACCGAAGAATGCATATCAGAACCTTCATCTGGAAAAAAAGGATTCACGCATACCCCCTGGAGTTGGGGTATGGGGACAGATGAGCTTTGATTCAGACCACCTGGTGATGGGAATTAAAGCACCTAATTGCCTGACCTGCATCCAGGACATCAAAGGCCAACTGTTGCTGGAGTGCTGACCTGGGTCAAGAAGTTTGCCGAGAAGGTTATACTTCCTGGTGATTAGGAAGGACGACCTTTTATAGATTCTTATTGGATACAGGACTACACGGGTTGGCAGAGGGTGTTTGTGTGGGTGGTGACTGAGTGAGCTTTAAAAAGTAATGGGCAGCTAGAGTTCTCTCTTTTTTCCATTGAGCGCAGCCGAGACAGCATCTTGAGGACGACCATATGTAAAGTATCATCTATGTTCTTTTTGTTTTATATGCTCTGTAGTATTATTTTACCGTTTTATGTTAGCATTTCTACTTTCTTGGTAAATAAATTAAATCCTTGCTTATTAAAGCCGTGTGCATTTTTATAGCTAACATTGTTATTGTATCATCACCATTAACTTTATCAGAAGCTTTGATAGACTAGCTAACTATAGGTATAGACAAGATAATATATATTTATTATAAATAGGGGGAATCGAAAACCACCCCTTATTTATTTAATTTATGTTCCAACAGTCTGGCTGCTCTAGGCCCAAAGTTAGAGGTGTTAGGGTTCTCCTGGCTGTCTTGCACAGCACTTAAAGAGGTCGTAAAGATTTGTTTTTTAAAATAACAAACATGTCATACTTACCAGGCAATAATAGTACAAATAGGGATGGTCCCGATGTTCGAGTTGAACCGAACATTATGGGGCGTTCGCGGCAAATTCAAGCACCGCAGAACGCTCCATAATGCACTGCGAGATTGCATTGCATTGCATTGATGTCTGACGATTGGCCAAAGCATGCACCTGACCTGCATGCTTTGGCCAATCACAGCATGCTCTGCTGTGAGAGCCATGATGTCACGTACCTTACAGCAGAGCCGGAGATGATGAGGGTGGCCTCTTAAATGGTTCCGATCCGAGCATCCCTGGTGGTGGGGACAGGGACTGCTAGGGAAACGGAACGGTGCAGGTGTCTGCAGGCAGAAGGCTGAAGCTTGGAGACACAGGAACCTCTGGTGAAAAGTTGTGGAAACTGATCACCAGACTTGTTCAGCAGGAGCCAGGTAGGTAAGTACAGATTCAGGATCAACTGCAGAGTCAGGAACAGGCAAAGGTTGACAACAGGCTGGCAGCGGGGTACACAATCAGAAGGCAGAACCGTAGTCAGGGACAGGCAGAGGTTGGCAACAGGCTGGCAGCGGGGTACGCAATCAGCAAGCAGAGCCGTAATCATAAGTCCAAGCCATGGTCAGTATTGTAAGCAGAGGCAAATGAACAGGCAGGGAAGATCCAAGAGAGGGGTCAGAGGAACCAAGAACAAGGTCAGCAGGCAGAAACAGTAACCAGGAACACAAGGGCACACTGAAGACAATCCAGCACTGACACTAGGCAGACTCTCTGTATTAATAGGGCGCCGGGCGCCAAAATTCATGGGGGGGTGTGTGCGTGCGCGCTAACGAGCACTTGCTCGCATGGATGAGCCATTGTGCATGCCTGCTCTGAACCCCGCTCGTCTCTGTCTAATGCCCTGTACACACGGTCGGACATTGATCGGACATTCCGACAACAAAATCCATGGATTTTTTCCGATGGATGTTGGCTCAAACTTGTCTTGCATACACACGGTCACACAAAGTTGTCGGAAAATCCGATCGTTCTAAACGCGGTGACGTAAAACACCTTAGTCGGGACTATAAACGGGGCAGTAGCCAATAGCTTTGGTCTCTTAATTTATTCTGAGCATGCGTGGCACTTTGTGCGTCGGATTTGTGTACACACGATCGGAATTTCCGACAACATATTTTGTTGTCTGAAAATTTTATAGCATGCTCTCAAACTTTGTGTGTCGGAAATTCCGATGGAAAATGTGTGATGGAGCCCACACACGGTCGGAATTTCCGACAACAAGGTCCTATTACACATTTTCCGTTGGAAAATCCGACCGTGTGTACAGGGCATAAGACTCTGCGACTAAGACTCTGTCTCTGTCTAAGACTCTGCCCATGCGCATTGGCATTAGAGGAACGGAGGCTAGTAGCTGCTGCATGGAGACGAGCGCTTGCTGAATGAGTTCTCTGACACATGATTGGCCAAAGGCAGGGTGCCTTTAGCCAATCAAGGCTCAGGAGGCTAAGTCCATGCCCCACACTATATAAGGCTGCTTACACGGCAGCCGTATATAGTGTTATGCATGAGAGGACGTTAGCTAGAGGCAGGTTCGTTAGTGGCATGCAGGCAGCTCAGTGTGTATGTGTATGTGTATGTGTATATATATATATATATATATATATATATATATATATATATATATATATATATATATATATATATATATATATATATAATCTGCATTCAGTGTAGACTATATATACGGTGTAGGCAGTCTAGTATATATATATATATATATATATATATATATATATATATATATATACACACATACAGGCCATGTATCGTGAGATTTTGAGTGTAAACCTCCTCCCATCAGCAAGGGCATTGAAGATGAAACATGGCTGGGTCTTTCAGCATGACAATGATCCCAAACACACCGCCCAGGCAATGAAGGAGAAGCATTTCAAGGTCCTGGAGTGGCCTAGCCAGTCTCCAGATCTTAACCCCATAGAAAACCTTTGGAGGGAGTTGAAAGCCTGTGTTGCCCAGCGACAGCCCCAAAACATCACTGCTCTAGAGGAGATCTGCATGGAGGAATGAGCCAACATACCAGCAACAGTGTGTGACAACCTTGTAAAGACTTACAGGAAACGTTTGACCTCTGTCATTGCCAACAAAGGATATATAACAAAGTATTGAGATGAACTTTTGATATTGACAAAATACTTATTTGCCACTATAATTTGCAAATATTTTTTTCAAAAATCAGACAATGTGATTGTCTGGATTTGTTTCCACATTTTGTCTCTCATAGTTGAGGTATACCTATGATGACAATTACAGGCCTCTCTCATCTTTTTAAGTGGGAGAACTTGCACAATTGGTGGCTAACTAAATACTTTTTTGCCCCACTGTGTGTGTATATATATATATTTATATATATATATATATATATATATATATATATTTTTTTTTTTTTTTTTTTTTATAATTTTTTTTTATATATTTTTATTTTTTATTTTTTTTTATATTGCTGCACTTAAAAATCGTTCATTTATTTTTCAATTATTTCCAAGAAAAGTTACATATTCACAAATAATTCAGACAAAAATGTTTCAAAGGTCGTTCAGACAAAGATTACGTCTCCGGCTTTCATGTTCACGCCCTTCTTCAAATCAGTCAGAACACATCTAACAATCACATCAAGATCATGTGTTT